>NC_044574.1:39225858-39542822 GCF_901933205.1 Camarhynchus parvulus | reverse complement strand
ATTAATTTGCCCATGAGTGTCACAGCTACAACAGATGCAGCTAAATTGACTGTGTTACTTCATAACTGTTGTGTCCACATGGGTATAAGCATCATTCTCAACCAGAAGTTATGGGCTTCATGTAAAAATTGCTAGGTGAACTGGACTGTGTTACTCAGGAGCAAAACATGAAAAGTTTTCTTTCTGGCTTAAAAATATGCAGATGAACTTGTAACAAAAAGCTGAAGATAGAAAGTCTAAACCAAAAGACTATATTTTGTGCATTTATATTGTATGTGTGAAGAAAGTGAGTCTTTAGCCAAATTCTCTGCTGCTGAAAATTAACAGCTTATATGTAAGAATAAAATCACCGTGACTCATTACCAGCAGGAAACACAAAGCCATTCTGGACAGATGCTTCTTTAACTGTGCTGGTAATTTGCACAGCCATGCTGGAGCTCTGACCCCTGAGGACAATCAGAGTCCAAAGCAGCCTACCTTGCGGAGGGGCTTGAGCTTGGTCTCCATGATGAAGTCGTACTTGCAGAGCTCGCAGCAGCGCGTGTCCGAGCTCTTGATCCACTGGTGCAGGCAGGCCTGGTGCACAAAGCGCAGGGTGCCCGTGCAGCGGCACGGCGTGATGAGGGGGCTTTCATCATCTCCCTCACAGTGACAGATCCTGACAGGAAGGACAGCAAGAGAGAGTCAGCCAGCCTGCCAACCAGCAGTGCAAAGGCACTGGCTTATTTACACTGCTTTCTCATCTTCAGGCTTGACATTCAGATGCCAGGTATATGACCTTTCAGATGGAGGCCCAGGAACATACTCCTTGCTCCTTTCTGCCATTTAGCAGCTTTTCTTCACTAAGTTATTATTTCTCTTTGAATTTGCTACGTGGTCTGAAGGTGAATCAATAGAAATAACAGCTTTTCCCTTTTATGTATAGCAAAACCTTTAAGACAAATACCAGAGCAGAATAGTCCTTGGTCTGTAAGCAATGCAATAAATCCCTCAAAGGTAGAGAAAACTAACCCAAGCTGAAAATATCCAGCATGTGAAGTACAAAAGTTTATAGGATATTTCTTTGGAGTTACACAGTCAAAGAATCAGAGAACTGTTTTGAGTACTCTGGAGTCATGCATATGGCACAGTGTGTACATACATGCACACTTTTTAGGAGGCAGGTATTGATAAGTCATGGTCATTTTTTTTTATTCTTCACTGTCTCTTTTAGGCAGACAGCTGCATTATCTGGGAAAATGAAAACTACTCTGTAAACAGACCCTAAGACAGAGGCTGGTCCCAGAACTGTTTTACCTTATGATGGGATACAGAGCTTTTCATTTCGTGGTTTTGCATAAAGCGATCAGTGTTCTAACATCATCATCTAAAGGGCTTCTTCTGTGACACATTTCCAAGTGTCCTGCTGATTTTCTCCTCTTCCAAACAGTCTCCTGATTACATCAGGAAAACATTCACCCATCAAAAACAATTTCAGATTTATTGGCAAGCATCTCTTTGAAGGCAGAGAAACCTTTACAGAGCAGAAGGCCAAACCAAACACCTGAATTTAAGGAGGTTCATTTCAATGAAGAGTAATTCCCTCTCATCCCCAGCCTAGAAAAACACAACAAAGTTCCCAAGGTCTCATGAGTGTATTAAGTGTCAAGCTGGCATGCAAGTGAAAAAAAAGAAGAAAAAAGAAAAAAAAAGCAAAAATAAAAATCTGAAGCCTGAGAAATGCTATTTCAAAATAAAGAAGTAGCAGTAACAGCACAGATCCTGTTGTCACACAAATAAAACTTAGTACTTAGGAATGGCACCTCAGATGGTGCAGAAGTGTCTGAACACATCTGAGGAATAACTCACCCTTTTACAGAGAAAACTGTGACTGCACCACCTCTGGGGTAGGAGAGCTTCAGATAAGGTTGTCATCCTACTGGGAAGATGGGTGACCTTTCTAGAGCAGGAGTTCCTGAGGTATGTCAGGAGGCAACCTGACAAAGATATCCCAGGAAAGACTGGCTGCTGCACAGCTCTGAGGCTGCCAAGCCTATAAGGAGGGGAGCAGGAAATTCCAATGTCTCTACATGAAAGATCTACAGATCAAATCTGGCAGCTCCCCTATTCTTCCACAGAGTAGCCCAGAGCCATGAGAAAATCTATCTATGATAATGGGAAATCAGAACAAAGCTGCTTTGCTGGACATACAGAAATAAAGAGACCAAAAAATTCCAACAGATAAATGAAGCTCTGAATACCTGGTCCACAAAAGCCAGGTTTCAATTTCTGCAGTGGTGCTTGTACAGGATTTCATGCCCCACAGCAGTGAAGAGGAGAACAAATTACCCACAACTTCCTTCTTGCACATGTTCATTTTTTGAGACACATTTTACAGGAACTCAATTTACAGTCTTGTCTTTACTAATCCAGCTGAGTTAGGTGCATCAGTATCTTAGTTCTGAGATGGGAATTGCCTATATGGTGATTTCTTACTGAGACTCTAGCTTAAACAGAACTATATTTTCAAAACACTGAATAGTTATTTTTCTAACAAATGCATTCCCAACTGAGAGTTACATAAAAAACATAATTCTCTTATTTAAACTATTTAGAAATTAGACAACTAAGCTATGGACCCAATAGCTTTTTTTTCTACCACTGCCAAGATTGTTTAAAATTATTTTCAGAGCTAAAATACAAACCTAAAATTCCACTGGGATCTTCAAATAAAGTGACACTGCAAATTTGAAATGAATACAAATAATCCTTAGTAGAAATACTTCTATAGAAAAACTCTATATGCATTATACATTCCATTTGGGCTTTCCTTGTACATAAGTCACAAGCCAATTGTATAAACAATAGGGTGACACTAAGAACTTACAGTAGGAATAAGCTCAAACTAAATATTCTAATGGCCTCTTCTAGTTTTATAACCATGAAATATGTAATGAGAATTAAAATAAACTTCACTAGGAATTAAGATCCAGAGAAAATGACCAAAGGCATGACTTTCATTAGCTTGAATGCTCTTTGGTCTCTTTAGTGCAATTTAACTCTTTGTTATTTGTTTACCCAGAAGAAATTAGCTTAAAAGATGATTGTGTACCTAAACTCATAGTGACAGTCTAAAGATTTTCGGTGCCCAACACCTGTGGTAACAGACTATTGGCTAAATGTTTAAACATCTTTTAAAGACTCAAGCGGGTAACTTGCTCTGTCTTCCTCAGCCATTAGAATGAAACAACAATTTTGTGTGTCTTTGCTCTTTGATGTGTTCATCTATAATGTACATCATAATTATCACAAATCAGATAAAGTTAATTGTTAATTATGGTTTTGAGAATTTTGTTGTGAAAACAGAATGGAGGTAGGGATACAAAGCACAGACATACCTGAACCATGTGTGAACCAAGCTGGAGGTGGAGAACTTTCATTCTAGTTTCCTGCTGTCAATGATCAAGACTGTTTGAACTTTTCATGCATCAGATTGATTATTTAGCTCACTGAACTTGTTCTGAGAATAAAATTTGTTTGCATACTTTAGAAATTAACTGAATGGAAAAAAACCCAAAACCACTCTCTATGATAAAGACAAATATATATAATTTGCTAAATCTATACTGATTTATTTACATTTTGTAATACAGCACTGATAATAGCTTCAGTTTTTGCTGCTCAGACACACCTACAGAATTTACATACTCAACTTTTATCAAATTTTTAGTCCTTTAGTAGATAAATGGCCTCTATTATAGAGAAATGCCTTTGACTTTTTTTTTCTGACAGCTTAGTGCTTTAAGGATTCCTGTCTATGAACAGGACCTTTCTTTTCCAGGGAAAAAATGAGCACAAGAGTCCAAAGGAGCTTTTGCTCTATGAATCATGTGTATGCTAGAGATATATAAGCCATTAGATGATCTGATTGAGATATACAAAATTTTGTGTGTGTATTTGTATGCACCTACAAACTGAGATCACAGAATATCTACATTTCTTTCAATAAAACTCACTGTGAATCCTTATGAAACAATACTCTCACATCCTTATGCATAAGTTTTTTGTTTATATGTCATTATTTTAACTACCCAGCACATACTTTTCTAGTACAAAATTGTTTCTATAACCTTCAGCAAACAGATGTACCAAACACAGAAATTAATGCTAACACTTCATACATGAGATGAAAAACAGTAAGTATAAAAATTCTTTGAAGATGTTCTTAAACATCAGGTTCACGTATTTAATGCAACAAATTAAGAAAAATACATTTCAGAAAAAAAACCCCATAATTTTAAAACTGAAAACAGTATTTGTGGAAGATTTTTCATAATTCATACAAAAACTGTTGCAGAGCTCTTCTATGTTCCTTACAAAACATACTGCCACTACATATATATATAAACAAAAAGAATTTCTTATCGGATCAAAATGATGAGATGCAGATAAAGAAAGCACTCAGAAGTGAGGTATCTTCAGAATATAGTTGTCATACTGTCTTAAATTCCATGACTATTAATTGCTTTCCCACGTTTTCCATGTTCATTGCAAAAGATAAAATGCAGAAAGGGAAGTATGAAACCAGTCTACAACTTGCAGGCATTCCTAAGGTCATTGGATTTTGGCTGATTTTCAGAAAATCAGCTAGAGTTATCTTGGATGCCCGACCATCATTTGTCATCAAATTAAGACTTTTTGTCTTCCATACAGAAAAACATTTCCATTTTCCCTACAGACAAACATAATCTCAGTTTGAAAGGTCTAAAATCAGTATGGAACAAGGAGATCACTTGGAAAGCTTTCAGGTTTTCACAACAGTTATTTATTCTGGCAAAGTCATGGTAATTGAAATTACCATCTAGATGGTTAACATCTAAGCTGCTTATTGCAGGAGATACAGGCAGATTCCAACAGATTTGTAGCTTTTTCTTCACGTGCAGCTAACAGTTTTACTCTCATTAAAGACAATAGCTGCTAATCTTCATCCTCACTGGAAACCCAGCAGTTTCCCTAACCTGTCATCCAGTAATCCACCTGAGTCTTTGGAAATTAAGAAAACAGGCTGATCCCTGTGCCTCTGTAGTGAAGTGGAGAACACACTTATTCTGCAGGAGTCCTGTGGGATTTAGTGCTACACTCCCACCCTGCCAGCAAGTGCTCCTCTGGGACAGCATCTACCCAGCTGATTCCCATGGATGACTACTGCCAAAGGAAAGTGATGAAAAATAAGAATCATTAAGCAAGTCCCTGCTTCTGCTGCAAGCCACATTGAGAACCTTGTCACCAGGAGCAGTGCTGGAGGGAAAGTGTTTGCAGTAATTCTGCATCACCAGAACTCTCTGTGGATCCCATATTTGCCCTCCCTATCTCAGCACCTGGTAAAACTGTTAAGGTTTTTTGGCCATTACACATAGACCAAGGGTTTAGCTACAGAAGCTTTTATAGACTTTCTTGAAAATACACCAGGTCAAATTTTACCCTCATTAGCAAATGAAAAATGTAGCGGAACGCCTCTGAGGCTTTAAAAAATAGAAATGCATATGAGGGCATGGGCATACTGATAATGATGTGCAATTATGTTTAAGGGCTATAAATGATGTAATTATGTAACACCTGTATTGTTCCCTGATCTTCTGGGAGCTGTACAGCTATGTCCATGCTAACAAGCATTACAGTGAAATTGTAACAAATTTCTTGAAAAAAAGAAGGTAGTGCAAAAACCTGGGGTATCTAAACCAGACCCATACTGGTGGTGTTTCTTTGATTTGAAACTGATATTAGACTGGACCAGAAATACACTCTGAGACAAATTCTCAGTGTGGTCTAAACCAAGGCAAAAGTAAGGTTGATCAGATGTGCCTCAAAAGCAGGCTCCTTATCTGAACTAATGGAGGCCCCCTCACTCACCAAATTAGGAGGAGCTACAGCCTTGTGACTGTGGCATGTTTACACCAACTGTGATGCAATTTATAGGCAAACTGAACTAAATTAACACAGATGCCTAATAACCACACTGTCATTTTCTTGAAGATGGAAGAACACCAGTATAAGAGAAATACTTTGGAACTTTTAACAGATTTCCTTAATAAAAGAGAGATTTTTCTCCATATAAATATGCTCAAGAAAGATAATACCTATTCCAGAAATATTTTTTTGGTGAGAAATTATTGAAAATCTTGCCTTTCACTGGAAAGCACATATGAACTCATATAGGTTATGCAAAGGAAAATTTTTACTCTGTTTGATGGGTACATCTCATCACTGTATCTCACTGTTGCTAAAGGGAGCTTAGTCAGGAAGAAACAGCAGAGCTGAAAAATGTTGGAGCAAGTGAATCCCTGGGTTTGATTTTTGGCTGTGGGGATTATTAGCTGCCAGCATGAAATGCCATGAGCTCCTAGGTTATCTTAATTGGACCAAAAGGATCCAATTTCCCAGAGCTGCAAAAGGATGACCAAAATTGCTGTCACTACTGTCTGATTTTTTCTTAGGAAAACTATTCTGTCCAAAAAAGGTGATTTTCTCTTTTGCCAATTTATAAATTCCTTACAGTACTTTTAGGTAGTTAGAATCTAAAATAAAACAGCTTTATGAACAACGCACAGGAAATAATTGTCATTCATAAAAAGAATCCACAAAAATATGGAACTCTGCTTATGCATGGTTCATCTCTCGGAAGAAAAAAAAGGTTAAATTCACGGAATATGTTCACCTTGCAACAGGCTATAGAGTGCCATGAGTCTTTTGCTTTCATTTTACAGGCTTTTCTTTTTTTAAATCTCATTTCCATTCTTTCCACTTTTAAATCACAAAGTAATCTAAATGACAAATTGGTCTTCCTCTCCATTTAAACATGGTGTGAATGAGGCACATTAATTCTCCACACCAAATGTAATCCATTTGTATATCTCCTCCCTGTCACACTCCTGCCCTTCCATTATGCTATACAGTCAGCTGTCTTTACCTGACTAGAGGAAAAACCATTTTTAAAATGTTGCACCACAATAGTGGAATTTCATAAGGGCCTAGCTCATAAAGCTTTCTCTTTATTTCTGCAAAAGTGATGAGAATTTCTAAGAGCCCCAAGAGCAAACAACATTAGCGAAAGCACATAAATATTTTATTTTGTCGACATTTCTTGCCTTTCTATTAATCTTTCTTTATAGGTGATAAATAGGATATCTAACGAGTTACAAGTAATTGCTGCCTCAGATGCATGGTTAGTGCAAGATACGTGTCTGACAAGATTTACTGCACTGAACAAGTTCAAAGAACTAGGGACTGCATCTCAAAACAGGATATAGATTTCCTCCCACCCACCTAGTGAAAATCAAAGCTTTAAGGAACTGAACTCCATACACAAAATATGCAAGCTTTAAGTATTTAATAATGGGATCTTTAAAACCAAGGGTAGCTTTTTAACAGGAGGCTGTGCCATTTTACGTATTTCCATTAAAAATAATGATAAGTTCTGAAAGAAACAAGCAGAAAGGACTCGGTTGTCCCCCAGACAAGTGAGCCTAATCACAACAAAGACATACTTGCCTTACTTTGGCTCTCCTTGCATCCTTGTGAAGCATGGAGAGCTTCCAAAAGAGACTGCAGAACCAGATGGCTGAAGTGGTGACAGATGGGGATTTGAACCATCAGGCAGATAATAGAATTAACCAGAATTTCATATTGCTCCAAAGACTGATGAACCACCAGACCATCAAGCAGAGGAGGAGATTCCTCAAAAAGCAGGAGATCCCTATCAAAAAGTCACTTTGCAAAAAATAAAGCTCTGAACAGGAAAGTAAGCAGCAGTCACAGGTTTGGTTTTTTTTGGGAAAGGGGTGAGGAATCTACATGCAGGACAAGATTCAGAGACTTAGCTCCTAACACGCTGAGATCACAAGGTACACAATAACATCCCAGGGAGAAACAGGTTAAAAACTCTCCACTGAAACACCACAGTCTGGAAGTAGAGCCTCTTCCATTTATGGTGATTTTAGAAGGTTCTGGATGGTATTTCAAGTCTACACGTTCTGCATTACAGTTTCTTAACTGGATCCAACATCAAGGTTTCAGCATAAGTATTTAGAATGAGCGTTAAAATTCAGTGGTAGAATTTGAACCTATATATCTATCTTCTGTTCAACTTTCTGGTTTTTTCTTGCTCAAGGACTTATTTCCTACCAACCACCTTTCTGTCTTCTGATCTCATGAGCACTCTTCTACCTGAATATTTCAGAATGTAATAATTTAATGAAAAACATGCTTTTTTGCATGTCCTACTAAATAATATTAAGAAAAACCTGCTGAAACACTCGATTTCACAAGAGAAAACTACATAATCATATTGCCTCTTCTCAGGTGCAGTATATACTATTTCTTCCCATCTATAATTGTGCTAACACAGAAAAATGCCCACATTAGTATTCTCCTAAGTTTTTAATGGCCTTTTAATTAACACACCAGATTTTGAAAACTGTTTTTTAAAAATGATGCTTGAAATATACTCTGCAGATCTCATGAGTCAACCTCATAACCTTCCTTACTTCACTCCTTCCCAACTCCTGTTGTGCCCTACTCCTCAAATGAGAGCCTGCCATTATACCTGACTGCAGAAAGTCATTCAGAGTTCTTTCAACAAAATCAAAATTTGACTTCCAGTAAGCCTCTTTTTTTCAAAATGAGAAACTCCACTTTATTTAAGTGCATGTGTTTTTGCTGAAATGACTGAATCAGTAGTACAAAAAGATTGTACACCAAACCCCTAACTTGTTAAACAGAAAATATCTTTCAACTATATCATCAATAATAAAAATACCACAAGATATATTCAGAATCAATACACAAAGCACTTATGATCCACTATGGTAATATCAACTACTCAATTTTCTTTTCTTGGTGATTTCCATGTGAAAATCCATGGGATTAACTTCTCACAATCCATTCACTTTGTCATATCCAATACACAGCTGTTCCTGTGGGGAGATTATCCACACGCAGACCAAAGAAAGCTATTTCTGAGGCTGTGCCTCAAGCCATGGCAAATTCCTGGATAAGGTATATATGAAGAAAATCTCAGGCACAGAGCAACTTAGGAAAAGGAATATCTAACTGTATGATTTAGAAAGCCTAACCTGTGAATCTTTAAAAAAAGAAAAAATTAAATTAGGTGCCAAAACAACTCAGCACAGCCAGAACTTATGTTGTATCTCAGAAAAGAAATCTTGCCTCCTAATGGACTTCAGGAGAAAGTAGCTGTCCAGGGAATAGACTGTAAAGGTCAGGATTGATGCCATGACATTTTTTCAGCAGTTTGGAAAGAATCAGTGACACTAGAACGGAAAATAATTCCCTGAAATGACCAAGAGGTTCCCTTAGACTAGCTGAAGAACATATTGCACAATGGTACTGTACTTTATCTGACTAAAATGTGCTTATACTGGAATTGAGTGTGCACCGTCACATTCCAGCTCATGCTGATAAATGCAGAGTGAAGAAACTGTCAGCAATCCACAAGGAAATGAAGGAAAAAAATTGCCTACCCAGAAACTGAAAGACAAAATAACTGTTGCGGAGAGACGTTTATGATCCCTGCTCCTCTGCTATTTCCACACAATACCATTTAGGTGAGAGCCATTCCTCTCAGCCAGTGCTGCCATATCAACTAAAAGATATAAATAGCTAGGATGAAAAGCTTGAAGAAACCCACCAGGAAAAAAAAATTTCCACATCACAACCAGTGACTATGCTAACCTAGTCTTAGCATAAACAAAACCTCCCTCTTTTTTCTGAATCTCATGCAGAAGAATGGGGAGCATATGTGCACATCTACACTGACATGCAATTATTTATTTGGGTTTTGTTTCAGACTGGAGGTTGTGGATTTTAAAAAGAAAACATACCACAGATCACCAATCAATGAAGTGCATGGACACATCCCAAGAAACAGAAATTGCAGTGTGTTCTGAATTGGTAGTAAAAACATGTCTTTCTTTTTCTTCAGCTGTCTACAAACTGATTAAGTAAGACAACTTATCAGCTATAAAAAATTAACAGGCTTTTGATTTTGCTATGTTTTTCCTAGATGTATTACAGTCATTATGATACATCTGATAATGACAACAACAAAAAAACAGTATTATCCCTGACATAGAAAAATGCGTTCCTGACTGGCTTGAGAAATTTTGCAGAACGGGTCTCATCATCAATCATATTAAGTTTAATGCTGGTTGTTCAAAGAACATCTCCACTGATACTGAGCCTAAGGGCACAACGTATTAAAATTTTTCAACTTTCCTCAACTAAATAAGAGCCTGGCTGAAAAGTCTGCATGCATATCCAAAACGTCCATCCTTGAACCAAGCTGCAAGTCTTGCAAAAAGTGCCTGAAAAACTATAATAAAATTCAGTGGTTTGAGAAGACAAATAAAAGACTGGGATTCACTTTTCATCTGAAAGCAAATTCCAAGTTTGGTGACTTGGGCAACAGCTAGGACTAATTTACGTAATGCCTTTACAGAACTTTATACATATACATATATAGAGATATACACACACACACACACATATATATAGTATGTGTGTGTATATCTATATACTCACACCTTTATTTATTTATTTATTTATTTGTGTAATTTTTACTACAGTATAATGAAGTCCCTTATGAAGACCCATGTTGAAGTGGCTTTTCTCAGGTTTTGGGTAGCTCATACTCTTAACAATTATCAAATGACCTGTTATGTATGTACTGCGTGTACTGCACTGGATCTTCAATCTGGGTAATTCAGAAAATAGAAAACAACACTGAAGCTGTTGTAGTTACCTGTGTGCACCTCTGCATCATGCCCTGCAGATAAATTTCAATAACATGGTTTACCACTGTTGCTGTTTCTTTGAATTTCCATAAGGCAGAGAGAACCCAAGCCTGGTCCTAATACATAAACTCATGCACAAACACAGCTGGACTTTGAAGAACTTTAAATTATTAAGACAGACAATGGGCAGACAGTGGAAAAGTGTGGTTTTGCTTGGTAAGTATAAAAAGGAGTGCATAGCCCTAGCTGTGTTAGTAATGGCTTATATCTTCTGCTGCAAAAAAACCTACAAAATACCTGCATATTACCTTTTTTCTTTTCAGAAATAAGATCTTTGTAGTGCTTCACTAAGTTAAAGCATACTATGAGACTGCATGATGTGGCATCATGAACTTCCTCATCTTCTGTTTACATTTCCACGCAAATTCTTCCCAGCAAAGAAAAGTGAGAAGTTTTGGGTTACCATATGAAGAAACTAAGCCTGATTGCCACTTTGTAGATGAGAGCCAATGCTGGCTCACAAGCTTGGTGAGGGAGAAAAAAGGAAATACTTGTTTCAGTTCTGTTAGACTTACAGGATGGTGCATTTTAATTTACCACTGAAGTAAGTCACTCAAGTGTTCCCAGCTGTGTACTCCAAATTTGGATGTTAGCCCAGAAGTGGCTAGCTTCATCTCATTTCCAGGGTAAAATGCTCACCTTCTGGTTGCATGCTTCACACCAGGGCATCAGATTGTCAGAGGCCTGAACTTCTGAACTAAAGAGAACTCCTGGCATTGCCTTTTCTTTCCCAAAACTTATTTTACTGCTTATTTTGCCCAATCATCCTTTTGTATCATTCCAGTCCTTGAGAGGCGTGACTGAACTCACAGCCCATACACATTCACAGTGTGGAGGTGTTTGGCAGTGCAAAATCACAGACAAATTATGCCCCACTAGAGACAATGTTCTCCAGGCACCATCCACTGGCTTCCTGAGATAATGGCAACTCTAAGACCATAAATTAATTTCATATAAGTCATTAAAAGATTACATAGGGAGACTAAAGCTGGATTTGAACTGATCACTTAAGGAGGAAAAGCTCCATATCCCATTGTATTGAGCTATCTGGCATCCTGCTCCATTCTCCTGCCTCTGGCTGGAGATTTAAAAAAACCAATATTCTGTCAGACGACAGAGTGGGTCCATCTTCATGGAGCAAAGACAAACATTTGATTCCTTTGTAAGAGTACTCTTTTTAAATAAGGGAAGTATCTCTTCACATTGAGATATGCTAACTTCTCTGTAGCAAAGGTTCTTTGTTATTTCCTGTGGCCTGCCTAGCCTAGTTTATTACTGAGAAATAGTGACAGAAAGCAGTCAAGGCAAGGGTACTCAGACTGTGGCAGAGAGAAACTCCTCTTAAGAATGCTGAATCCTTCTTATTAGGGACTAACCTGCATACTTCTAAATCATCAGACCAGTCATCATACAACACTGGAGGCTTCTGAGCAGCATGAGGCACAGTGGGCCCTGTCCCAGCAGGTGCTCCATGATCTGGGGCTGCCAGAGCATCGCTGCCAGAGCCCGCCTCTGCAAAGGAGTCCTTCGTGTGCCTAAGGAAAGGTGCAGGCTGCCGGTCTCTGTGGGAGCTTTTCCCTTTGCTTTTCCCACATTTTCTTGAGGAAATCCTTGCTTCCTGAGATGATGCTGAAGACTGTGATTCCTTAAGCCTTGGAAACCTTCGGCGATGACTTAAAGTAGGATTCTCAGGGTCAGACACCTCTTGCTTCTCTTTTCCTGTTGTCCCCAAGGTGACAAGTTCAACAGCATTATTGTTTGAGTACCCATCCTGGTTACTGCATGATCTATTGTTTCTTCTCCCTCTCCTGGCCATCCTGGCCTTTTCTCTTGCTCTCCTCCTAGCCTGAGCCCACTGACTCTCATCTGAAGATGATGATGAATCAGATGCATTCCAGCTGGATCTTGGAGGCTCAGGATGCAATTTACAGTTTCTCCCCTTTCCTTGCTTTTCTGAGGGCTCACCACTGTCTCCAGTCTCTTTTTTCCGCCTAAACCTTCGTTTTATGAGTTTCTTACCACCAGGCTCCCTATTAGAAGGGGCCAGAACCATGACAGGGGTTGCATGCTCAAGCTCATCTTCTGACAAATCATGCAAGGTAGTAGATCTAGACAAAGCAGTAAGCAAAGGAAAGGGATGGAAATGGGAAGGGTGGGTGGAAAGAGAAATCACACAGACAGAAAAAAAAAAGAATGAGAATGAGAACATGAATTTTAATAGAAAAACATGAGACTAAAACACAAAAACAAAACCAAAACAAAGACAGATCAAAAGAAAACTAAAGTCTATGTCAATTATGAATAAAGTTAAACAGAAGCAAGAGCTACATAGCTACATAATATTTAATAAAAGCAACTAAGAAGTATCAATCAGATGAGAGTATATTTTTCTCAGCACATACCTACAAATGTCCTGAGTGGAGGGGCAGACAGACAACCGAGATTGACTCCTGGGAGCTGTTCCTGTTGTAGGACTGCTTGCCTGTTGAAATAAGTTAGACAGTTTGGAATCTTTGTCCATGAAATACATTGCAGATATTTTACTGCTTTGCCACATGATCACAAAATTAAAACAACTGTTTCTGCTGTTCATAGCGCACTGTTGAACACACAGAAGCTGGCAAAATACAGGAAGCTTGAACAAAAGCGAAACCAATTTATGGAACTAAGTACGACTGAAGTGTTTGAGCTCTTATTCGCTCATGACTACTTTTTGTCACTGTTTGAGGAAGCAGCTTTCAGCATTTGAATTTTCATTTGGCTCTACTGCAAATGTCTGAAGGGAAAATGTCTGGTTTTCTTTTGTGCAGTCAACCAACCATGATGATGCCTTTCCAAATCATGTGAAGTGCATTTGTGATACACTGAGCGATGAAGAACCCAAAGCTAACTTAGGTTGAGTGGACTGATGAAACAGCAAGAAGAATAGACCGTGTTTTAAAAGGGTTTCAAGGCAGTCAGATCTTCTAGAAGAGCTGAAAATGTTAAACTGAGATGAGCCAGAAAAATTCAAAGTGCAAGCTGCATCTCTACAGAGCTGAACACATTCTCAAACAGCAGAAGAGATATAAAAATGTTTAGCATGTGACATTTTGCTCATAAGGTTGTTGCTACAAATTGCAGATTCAGTTACCCAATACTTTCACTGAAAACATATTTTGATGGTGTTAACAGCAAACCATTTCAATCTGCCTTGCTATCTACTGACAGCAGAACTGTATGGAATCCAAATGTAAATCCAAGGCATTATGATTCTTCAGGATCCCTCACAAGACACGGTATTGTGGGAAGTGGGTTCAATACAAATCATTCTTAAGGCTGTGACCTTCCTGCAGCTGATAAGGGGTATTGGCTTTTAGTATGCAACCCCATCCACCCCATTGTGATCACCACTTCCAAATGCAGACAAAACACTACAAGGCCCACAATTCCACAAGATCGAGCACCAGATGCAAGGGAAGGATGACTGTTAAGAAAGAGTACAAAGCACAAGTCAAACAAAGATGTAAAGCCTGTTATCCAAATCTTTTGAACTAGCAAAGCAAATTCAGTCAGATAATTGAAATTATTTCTAGCTCAACTTCCGCAGACATTTTTGTGGTGTTAAAAAGTTGTTGGAAAATTAGTAGTACAAGCAAAATAACTATAAACAGAAAGTACCTGCCAACACTTCACTTTTAGCCGAGGTTGTCAATATCCATTCTATTTAATTCATACATCTTTTGGAAACATCAGTCACCCCATGTGGATTTTTGCTTTTATATGGGTACCAGCTAAGACTTAAGAATAGTGCTTTTGCATGAAAACATTCTTCTAGCTCCTGGAATTCAAGTAACCATTTTAACCTGTTGATTAATATCACAAAAGTACACCAAAACCACCAACAATATTACTAATTCTTTACTTCTAGTTCTATGAATGAAAATCAGAGATACAACAACTAAGCCAAAATGAGCAATTAAATTGATAAATTGACACAATCCTTGTGTTGTACGTTTTTGCCATGTCTAGATTCACCATCAAAGGAGGAACATTAGTGTGTATACATGCAGTGTCATGCTGGAAGAAAAGGACAAGCATGTGTGAGAGAAATTGTATTCCATATCTCCTTTTCTACAAAAGCAATATTTCAATTATATGCTTTGGGACAGAGTATGAGTGTTTCTTACACACATATTGGAAACATATGTTAGATGCATGGTTGGGTATATAATCTCCTTCCATCTCAGCCTCTGAGATTAGCTTTAGGTAATTAGGCATGTCTTAAGCTACTTAATGAGGAAAGATGCAGACACCAGCACCAATAACATTATTGGGTTACATGCTGCTGCTGCACGAAGAAACATTCCTCCAGACTAAGCCCCAGTGGAAAGACTGCTGAAGAAACCCAGCCCCAGAGTTGAGTGTGGAATCCTGAATTCATGCCTCATAACGAGCTCATTTCTTTTTTCCCCTCACAGCTCCAGGACTGTTACCATTGCTTCTTTTGGGATCTCTGTGCTGCAGGGGTTTGGCCTGGTCTTAAATGGTGGTCGGGTCAACTCCATGCAGTAAAAGGAATTTTTACATCACCTTGCCACAAGCAGTACCCTTTGAAGGGATAAGGAGATTGGCTAAGCCGGCCCAGCAACCATCCAGTAGGTCTGCACAAGTTCAAGAAACTTTCAGCAGCTATTAAAGCAGGAAGCCAGCTAGACAGTTCTTAAGAGAGCTGAAATAAAGCCAAAAACCAAACAAGCTCCTTGAAAAGCTTTTACACTTACGATTTGGAACTGCAGACCCGCAGAAATCTAATTATTTTAAAATAAAAATTACATTATCAGCTTGACTACTTAAATCTTACATTTCACTTTCAGCTGTCAAGAGGTCTGGACTGTTTCAGCCCTGCTCAGTCAAATTTACTTTCTAGTTCCCCTGTGTAGGCATGATGCTATGTTTAGTTGTACATAACTCATAGGAAAGTTTATTTTGTTCAAAACCAATTTACATAAATATCTTTTACAAAATGAATGCTTTTTGCTTATTTGTCTAAGCCCTATTGGAGCAAACATGACAACTGGCAGGCCAAAAGCCAATGCACCATTTAAGTCTTCAAAAACAAAGCATGACAAGTTATATACAAGATAATTCAGATTCTTACCTGTGGTAAAATATAATTAATTAAATTTCTACAACTTTGTAACACAATTTTTAATCCACATTACCTAAATTTATATGCATTTATCTACATTAAATTAGCTTTTCATTTTAAAATCATAGATTCATAGAATTCCAGGTTGGATAGAACCTCAAAGATCACCCATTCTAACCTTTCTTGGCAAAAGTACAGTGTACACAACATTGCCCTTCACACCCCGTCCAGATGAATCTTAAAAGTGTTTTCATGAAAAAAAAATGAACTGATGGAGCAAATTCTAAAACCAAAAAGGTTAATGCTTCTGATATTAATTTTCTGATGTTGATTTGTGTCCCTCACAGGAAATGGAGGCCCTTATTTTGTAAATAGGTCCAGTCTTTGTAAATGAAATAGGAGTGGAAGGACCTGCTAATGTCAGGTCTGTCCTTGCTACCACATGTCAAATTAATTTAATAATTCACAGCTAGATGAGCTGTTTTTAAGACCCTGTAAATTTCAACTCAGTTGGATGCCTAGTCCAGACCTCTATGCTCAAACCCCTTTACTTTTTCATCCTACCCTGTTCTGGCAGCAGTAACTGTATCTGCTTTCTGCTACCAGCACTGCCTCTAGGTTTGCCCCAATTCTTTTGGCAATATTCCCTCTTTTCCATCTCTTTTAAAAGCCATACATCCCAAACTAATTTTAAAAATTTAAATCATAATATCTCTTAAATTCAGTCTGAGAGGCAAAGATATCTAAAGGGGCATAAAGGGTAGTGTGTTTACAGAGAAAATTGTGTATTTTCAAGGCATATCTGACAAACCAGAACATGATAATTTGAATATATTCTGCTCACATCTTATCAGTCCAGCTTTTTTGGGAATGCATATGCAGCAGATGTTGGAAACAGTCTCAAGCAGACAGATCTTACTGCTGTAATTGCCATCCCATTGCTATTTTGCTATACAGCACACTGAATATTTTGAGATACTGTATTTAGTGAATAAAGGGATCAGACTGATGCTGAGGACTCCAATTCCACCTGGGAGGCTGAATAACAGGGTTTTTTTAAATAGTATTCCTTGAATGAATGTCTTCCTCAGACAGGTATATTGTACAGCTCACTGGAATGGGAAAACTAAACAAGCACTACTAATTTTATCATAACAAATTACATCAGTAGCAGAATTAAATGTGGTAATTCAAAATAAAGCTGTCTCTCAATTAATTTATATGCAAGGCAGCTCATTTCTCTATGCCATCAGCACAATGAAGAGGTCTAAGGAATAATGCCAACTCCAGCTGATCAGGTCTGGCATTTCAAAAAGATTGTTAGGAGAGAGAGATTCCCCAGTCACCACCTTCTGCTGTCTCAGCCAGTTTAGATGAACTCTCTTGTCAAGGATTTGCAATTCAATTAACAGACATGACAGGGCACTCATCCATAATTATTTTTGGTATGTTGGCAGCGTGCTTTTCAAGCAGAATTCTGGTAAACACAGAGTTTTCAGGATAAGTGAGATGATAATCACCCAACAAAAAGGAACTTCAGTGTCACACACATGTGTCTGTGTTAGAAAACCAGCAAAGACAGAAATGGGGTACAGAAATAAGTACAACTGGTGAAAACAGTAAGAATTTCAAATCAAGGCTACCTTTACTTAAGTGTTCAGGATCTGGTAGAAGTTTCCATAAAATAAAATAAAATAAAATAAAAAAAAAAAATAAAATAAAATAAAATAAAATAAAATAAAATAAAATAAAATAAAATAAAATAAAATAAAATAAAAATTAAATTAAATTAAAATTAAATTAAAACTAAAATTAAGGATGAAATGAAATGAAATAAATAAAATAAATAAAATAAAATAAAATAAAATAAAAATTAAATTAAATTAAATTAAAATTAAATTAAAACTAAAATTAAGGATGAAATGAAATGAAATAAATAAAATAAATAAAATAAAATAAAATGGGGGAAAAAAGGTCCTTAGAGGCCATCTATTGCTTAACCTGCATGTTGAAACTAGTGCAAGAACATGAGTCAAGTTGTGCTCTTCCTGAGAACACAGAAGGGATCTGCTTCAGCTTAACAGAAAAGCTGAGTAAAAGCAGATTCCAGAAGAGCAAAGAATCACATAGTAAGGGAGTGAAGCTTTAGATTGAAAAACCAGATGATTTAATGGACAGCTTATATAAAATGGTCTCACAGCTATCACCAGAAAGGCTAATGAATCCTCTCCTGTCTCTCTTCTCAACAGAGGGATTTCCAAAAGCTGGTCAACTTAGAACACTGCTGAAGAAGAAAGCTGCAGACAATTGATGGGTGATAGGGCAGACAGGGAACATGTCTAATGCTTTTATTCTCCTGCTGAGTTTGCTCTAATAGCAGCGATGCATCACAGAGCACTCCAGATCCCACCAGCCATTACAGTTAAAAAGCTGAAACTCTATCCTGTTTGAAAAACAGCACACAAAGGAATGGATCCCTCAGAAGATCAGAGCAGTTTGTCTGGCTATAAGCTCAGCAGGAGACCCAGTCTGTGTATTTTAACCTGAAAATTTCTGCTTTGTAAACAGCGTAACATTCTGCAGAAACATCCACCTTTATGAACTTATATGAGGACATCTCCTCAGGTCTAAAAAGTTCCAAAACATGATGAAAGTGACCCAAGGTGGGTGTTATTTTACAAGCTCAATCTTGATGGCAACTGAAATTTGTGTGCATGGGTTTGGGAGCAGGGGTTTCTGCGTTTTGGTTTGTTTGGCTGTTATGTTTTTCTGTTCTTTATTTGTTTCTTCATTATAGAGGTCTTGCTTTGTGCTCAGATTTCAAAATTGCTTTAATCTGATTGATGTCTTTACACCAACTGTTACACATTAATTGGTAACTGAATTTCTGTTAAATTATCTTTCACAGATTTTCTTTTTCAGTAATTTATTCCTTGCACAATTCTTCTCTAAACCTTTTCTTTCTCTCCTTTCCTCCTTCCCATCCTTTCACCTGCCTCTGAAGAGAAGGAATTAAGGGAAAAGTAACACACAAGGAAGGAGCAGAAAAATCCTTCAGATTCTGCCAAACAACACCATTCAGCACCTTTAAAAGTCAGTATGATTATGTCATAAAGTGGTTTGAAATCTAAAATCAAAATTGCAAATGGCAAATCCATACTATCATTTAAAAAATGAAGCAAATGAGTAATTACAGCTTTAACTTGTAAATTCAATCAGCTTGTTTAAGTTGTTTTCTCCTGCCTTACTAATCTATGTTAATCTTTAGTTTCAAGGTACAGGGTCAACTAAAAACCCCACTTTTTTCTATAGGCATAGAAGCACAGCTAACTAAGCTTTGAATTATCAGATGGATTATAGCATGCAAAAGTCTTTGTATCATAGCCACACAGTATTTTTCATTCATGACTCTCTTCAAGGATGCATCTTTCTAGTCACTATCACTTTCTTGATAAAAATGCTTCATACTTAAAAAAAATAGGTAATTGGAAGAAAGGATGTGCCAGGTTTTATACAAAAGGTGCAGAGCCATGAGACCAGCAGCTTTTGACTGTCTAGAGGGAGCTAAATGGAAATTTAGCCTATAGGAAAGGTGAAGCACAAAACCTGCATTTTCTTTGTTACTGGATTTTGCGGCACTTTATTTCTAAAGGTAGGCAGTACTCAGAGAACCATTTAGAATTTCTATTCCAAAGAGGACATCTGCTTTCACACATCCCTCTATCTGCAAGACTGAAACCCTCAAAACATTCCTATAACCTAAACAGCTTTCACTCAGATGACACTCCTGCCATGCTCTCACAAGTGCATGTGAGTGCACACACCCACCATGTTCCTCCTTGGGCCTGGTGGACTGTGCAGGAGACAGACTGGATAAAATCCCATCTGTGAAGATACCATTCTTATGTTTGAACAACCACATTCTGGTGTGTATTTGATGTCTATTTATTCCAGCCCTAAGGGAGGAGAGAAGCCTAAATGTATCCAAGCAAAAGAGCCATAGTAAGGATACTGAAATGACTAAACTGAAAGAAGTGAAACCCTGAGAATGCAGCATTGTGAAAAATATGAGACATAGTATTTTTATGAAGTGCAATAAGCGTAAAACTGCATGACCTCCCTAATTTTTTACCACTGTAGAAATGAAGTTTGCTTAACTGAATTTGTTTTTAGGGCAAATACACGAAATGTGCTTCCGAGTGCCATGGTGAAAAAACAAATGCCATGCAAAGATTTCCAGAGTATATATGTAACACGTATGTTACAGATCATAATTGCTACTTATAATTGTGGAAATAATTAATTATATATAATAAGCATATGTAATAACTTGCATGCTCCATTTCCTAAAAACTAATCAAAGCTGCTTCTGAATGATACTGGCTATCACAGGATAGGACTGTGATAATTCCGTGATAACAGAAACTAAAATTACATATATGCATTACACACTGAATGAGCTTGCATAAAAACATAAAAACTGTGGCACAACACATTCCACACATATATGTGCAGTTTTATCTGAATGGGTCAATGTGAACTATTTTCTGTTGGTTGTCCCCATGTATTTAATACCATCGTACAGGCATGCAATTTCATTCAGTTCAATTTTCAGGCAGATGTAGGTATATTCTGCTGCCATGCCCTTTGTTAAGTTTAATGTAAACAAAGAATAAACTGTATGGACAAACCACAAGGCATTCTCTATACATAGAAATCAAACATTCATATCTAGGAGTTTTAAAAGGTGCAGAAACAGCTACTATGCAATGGATTTACTTCTAGCCTTTGGTTTTCTGCTTTTTTTCTGTGTTCAAAATGAATTCTGTTCTGATGAAGAAAATTTTTCACTAACTTGTTTACTTTGCACTGTTGTTTTCAGTAAACGAGAGCTAAGTGCTAGGTTAGTCTTCAGCTTTCATAAAAATGATTCTGTTTATGAGCAAGAAGAATGATTTGATGACTAATGTAACATTCATACTCATATTTTAATGCCAGCTTTGTATACATCATATTACCTACTGTAAAAGCATTTATGAAGGCTGACATTTTATGCTTTACAAGTGCGAGGACTTTTTTTTTCTTGATTTGTTTTCTTTTCTGAAAGCCCTAAGTTTTCCCTCAGTTAATCACTACAATAATCTAGAACCTACACCTAGAAGGGATGGAGCTTCGTGGTTCCTTTAAAAAAAAGAAACCGCCAATCTGGAAGAGAATTTTCACTTGTGATTAGCATGAAATTGGCAAAGAACAGTAAGAAGTATGGATCAGCTTGGAGCATTGTAGCTGCCTGTAGCAAAACACAAGGGGTCACACAGCTGGTCTTTAGGATTCAGTCATGAAACAGATTATCTTGAAAATGCTGCAATCCTCATTCTGGCAAACAAAGCCCGTGGTAAGAACTTCTTTAAAAAGAACACTTAAGTTCCTTTATGGTTTTTTTTACCATAAAACTTACCAGGAGATATTATGTGCTCTCTCTTGGTGTCACTGCCTTAGACAGGGTGATGTTTGGCCATTACAAACACTTACAGTGTGTAATAGTGAGTTCTGCTTCAAGCTGGGTAAACCATCCAAATTGCAATACAGGACTCTTCATACAATCACCTCATACCGAGAGAGGATGAAATATTTGAGAATATCAAAACCCATGTAAAAGATTATTCAATTTTAATGGAAGAGATTAAATGGTAATTTATAACTATTATAAATACTGTATTACTTACTACTGTTATACTATTACTATTATTATTATAAATAATATAAATATTACAGAATTTGATGCCCAGTTTGTGAAATTTATTTCAGAGTCACAAACTGAGTGATTCAAATCAACAATCAATACATTGGAAACAATAAATTTTTCATCTAGATTGGCATCCTGGTGCCTTTTGGTTTTCATTTGTATCTTACTGAGAGGAGCCCCACCCCACACAAGAAATCAAAAATTGCTAACATAGAGTAAAAACAATTATTTCCTTCTTTCTTTCCCCTATTGCTATTCATATTCTAAATTAGACATGTGAATATTATCACAGAGAATATTCCAAAACAAGCACCTTAATTCCTGATATAACTTGACAGAGTTTTATTAGATGGAAGCTTCAGAGACTTGTAAATAAGAAGTGTTCTAACACCTGCTCCAGGCTTTTGAGAAGTAATTGAGGCAAATCAAAATTCAGGCAATTTGCTCCAAGCCTGATTTTCTCTGCCCTGAAAAATAAGCCCAAGGTTCCCATCAGAGAATTTTAGATCTTGCTGCTGAGATAGTATCCTTCTCTAATGAGCTCTTGAATCATAATTAACACACAGAAAGATAATTACAGTGTTTTAGAAACATTTCTTCCAGAAAGCATTTTAACATAACCAGGCAGCCTCAGAAGTACATATTGAGCACAAAGTCTACAGACTGAAACTCAGACACAAAATTTGTTCCACTGGTTAACCACAACAGAAGACAATGAATCCACCAGATCCTTCTCTGACTACCCTTCCTCTTAAATTATACATCTATTTAGGAACACATAAGAATTTTAATGAAAGAAGTTACAGTGCACAGAAAACTAAGCAATGGCAAATAGGTAATGATCAAGGTCAAGTTTTTAATTTACTTAGATTTTTAACACATGCAGATAGGATAATAGCAACTCTGAAATCCAGAACATTGCACAATACTATCTCTTAAAAAGAATAATTAAGTTCCTTCTGCTGCCAGCAACATAGGAAATAGGTAGAAAAAAAAAGTCTAATGCTTAAAAATATAGTAATAATTTAAAATCATCAAGGCCAGTTCATAACTCACATTTCCAAATGTTTCATATTTTCCGTTATGTGTATAGGTTTCTTTATGTAGATAGGTTTTGAAAGCCATAACTACTAAGTAGGGCTACACTTTGTCAGTACAAGATAATGTGAAATACTGATCAGTCCAAAATACGACTTAATAATCTAGTTATTAAATTATTAATCAAATCTAATTAAGTGCTAGTAGGGCAGAACACAAAAAGATTGTTTATTTATTTATTGATTGCACAGGAAAAATCTAGGTTATTACCAGAAGTGCAGCAAAAATCAGACACTGATACATTTCCTAATTGTCTCTGATTAGAAAACTAATAGAAGCAGTTGCTTTTGGAGTTCCAAGGCAGTTTTCTTGACATAAATAAATAAAAGGCTGAGGTGAATGAAGTAAGTTCCAGGTTGCTGTTCACTGAAGAGAGCCACAGCTGTCAGTCAAATATTTTAAGTTTTTTTCTTTCATTTGCCTTAAATAGTCTGTCACTGAAATTCTTGCCAGAAAATTACATGCAATAAGAAAAGTCCTTGCAACATGCTAAACTTCTACACTCTCAACAGACAGCAAAAGTGAATGGTAAAATTTAGGTGTCGATTTCCACACACACACACACACACACACACACATCCACCCATCTTGGGAATGTTTGGCTGTAAAGTCTCTAGACTGAATAGAAATATATTAACCAATATCTGTAAAATACCAAATCAAAACCATTCCTTCTCATTATAACTAGAGAAGACATCTTCAGTGTTCAACAATTCAGTTTAATCTGTAACACCACAAAGTTCAGACTTAAAATTCATGTACCTAGCATGCAAAATTGCCCAACCACACGCTGCAAACCTCAGGTGTCCTCTCCAAATAAACAATTTAAGAGCATTATGAAATATGAATCTGCATTTACAGAATCTACGCTGTATTTCATTTCACAAATAGGTTGGTACAAAATCCAGTGGTATCTGCTCTGGGGCAGGACCTCTACATCCAGCTAAGGGTGGAATACACAAATTAAAATATAATTCCATTTGACCCTTTTTAACTTACACATACAGGCAAATGAAAACAGTGAAAGACAATGTTTGGATGACCCTAATTTATAGCTTTACATAAAGACTATCTAATTTTTCTGCCCATTGAAATTTTTGTTGTGTGCAAGATCTGACATTGCACAAAACACAGATTTTGCCTTTGGCATGCAGTTTATCTGGCCTAGAAGCTTTCAATCTTATTTTGAGGCGGAGTATTTTTTACTATCACTTTCTGCCATGCAATATTAACCTGCAAAGTCAGGTGTCTGCTTTTCTATGTATATACACATATACAAAAACCTGTTTTAGAAAAAAAGCATTTTAAGTCAAACAACAAACAAAACTGGAATTCCAATCAAATGTCTTTCAGCATTTGAAAAACTTCACTGGCAGGCAGTTTCACTAAAAAAAAAAATTGATCCAAAACAATGCATGATGCTATACATCAGAAAAAAATAAAGTGCATTACTGAAAAATTGGGATTTTAGCTTGCAACTAAAACCAGTGCAAATATCCCTCTCTAATAAGCAACTATATGGGTTTCTGCAGAAATCCCTTCAAAATAAATGTTAGTCACCGGCACGTTTCTCATGTCAGTGAATATATTTATGCTTTGTCACAGTGCAACCCATGCACCTGTCTTCAAAAAAAAGCAGAGAAAGTAATATCAATTCATAATAGATTTACAGTAACTATTGCTAGATGCATGCATTTAAAAATAATAATTAAAATAATTAATACAATTCCCAGTGATAGAGTTTGTAAGTATATATCTATATGATTTCTAAGGACAGGCAGTAAGCCCAGAAGAGTTTCAGCCATATCCTACAGCAGGCTGGATGTATTCGACCTCTTTTTCCCTTCTAAACATAAGAGAGCAGAACCTAGCATGATACTAGCATTTTAACTTAAAAACACAGTTGAGGTTTGCTGTCATTTTTTTGTTTTATGCTCTGAGAAGAAAAAAGTTTTGCAGCGGGTGCCTCAAAGACAAAAATATTTTGGGAAGAGGTTTAAGGATACTGTGCTTGCCTTAAATGCAAAATATTTAGAACCAAAGATTATACATGGCAGATGTTTAGGCCTAGATTTAAAAAAAAATTGACTTTTATCTTTTGCCTCCTGTACATTCTGGCTTTTTAGCATAAATTTCAGCCACATCTGAACCAAAAATACAGAAAAAGGGGGTTGAAACCAAAGAACTTCAATAAAAACCACATTTTGCCTTTCATAAAGTTTCCCTTCTCTTTCCTAAAAAACAAAAATTATCTAGATGTGAAGTCCTGGCTTCAGTAAACCATATATCTCTGTGAAAGGAATTCAGAATTCAGCCTGAAATGAACACAGATTTATAGCTTTGCATATTACACCTGTTATTATTTGGGTAGGGCAGGAGGAGAAATATAGTAATTTTGTCTTAAGCTGAAGTGCTAAGGTAACATTATACACTTGGGGAAAAGAGGTGAAAAAAAGTGCATATATTTATTTGCTTAGTATTATTATTACATATTTTACAGTAATGACCAATTGTATAATGGAGTTTACAGGGTAACCATAATGTTCAGCAGCAAAACTTAAAATCTGATTCTTATAAATAAAATACTACATAACAAATATAATGGATCAAAGTACTGTGTTATATTTAATTACCTAGTTTTCTTTAAATTCCAGAAAAAGAAAATAGATTTCACATACCTTTGAAATATTACTTGATCGACTTGTGGAACGCCCTGGAGATTTGTCATTCTATAAAACAAAATTAAAAGATGAAAAAAAGTTATGTAATTTGGATTTTACCTAAACTTTTCTGTGATTGTGACTGCATAGTGGTTCTCGTCCTCTATTTTTCTTCAGTTTGGCTACTGACTGTACAATGGAAGAAAGTTCAAGAAATAAACCATCACAATAGTCTTGCAAATTACATGAATAAAAGTTTTTTTAAAGTTTTGTAAGAAGTCAATGCTAGCATTTAATTACTGTTGGTTTATACTAGAGTTTTTCAGAAAAAACATTTTGAGTCAAAGCTCAAGGAATCATCAGAGCTTCTCATGAAAACTCGTACTTATGTATGAAAACAAATGTTCAATGACAAAGACTTCCCAATTACACCGAATATACTCCTGCTCAAAAAAAAAAAAAAAAGAATTTATCCTCTAGGCAAATCAGCAGTACTAGATGACTTCCTGGACAGATATGTTCTGAGAAAAACAAATTGTGACCATGCAGAGATGCAGTTCAGTTTAACATCTACTCCTCCATCCCCTCTCACTCCTGCAAACAACACACACAAACCAACCCTGCAGGCTGAAGTGCATGAATAAAGTGTATGGCAAAGAGCTACAATTCCACAGCACATGGTTGTTGTGGGTTTTTTTCCTAGCAATCCAAAGGAGGGAGTGGAGAAGGGGTTAAAAAATTTCTTCAGTATTTACACTGTCCTGGCAATTGATTCAGCTTCATTTACACTGAAAAGGTAACATATTTCAGAAACAGGGCTCATCCCCTTAGTAAATGTGTGTATCTTAAGAGAATAATGAAAATATTTTTCTCAGCACTTGAGGATGTAGGTTCAAACGCTCAAGTGAAACATTCACATCATTCATCAAGCTTAATTTTTACCTAGAAGGAGTTGAACTAGGTATCATGTGTGTAAGTCTGTTAGATAACCTGCTTGGAGGAACGGGGTGACAAAACCCAAAGCAGAGCTTTCACTTCTGCAGCTTTATTTGCAATTCATGCATCATGCAAACACATACGTGCACACATGTCCACAAGAGGCTTTGAACTTGACTATGACCCATCTCTCCTCAACACGTATTCAATTAAACTACAGAAAAATACAGAAGGTATCAGCTACCAAAGACTAAATTTCCTCCTCAATTAATGTGTGTCTAGTCTAGAAATTAGCACTTCCCCAATATTTTGTGGTACAGAACAGTTTTGTATAGACCAAAAAAATGACCAAAAAGAAACATCAGGCAACTCATCAGCAAACATCTAGAACAAAAAACTCCACTTTTATTTGTCATTTTTGTACTAAAAAAGCCCCTTTGCTCTCAACCTCAGTAAGCACATCCATATGAAAAATAGTTTTAAAACTGCTTGCTTCATATACCTATGTATCTTTCTTCCTCCAGACTTTAGGTGGCTTATGTTTTTATTCCATCCCTCAGTGCCATCATATTTTTTGGACTGCAAACATAAGTATCCTGAATTATTTCTCTTTCTACTTTATCTTCACTAGCACTAAGTAGCACAATGGACACTTGTCATCAAAACCAATGCTGTGCTCCCTGACCACACGGCACTCTACATTTTATTCTATCAGAGAAACTAAATCTCAGGACTTAACAACCTTCAAGTTTGTTTGTCACTCTTTTTTTTTTTTTTTTAGAACAATTTAGAAAAAAGAAATTGTTCAAGTTATGCATTCATTTTTTACATTTTGTCCTTGAGGCTGGGCCCACTTTGAACAAGGATGTGGAGTAGATGATCCTTCCTGACCTGAAATATCCTGTGATTCAAACATTACTTCTGTGGTATATTATCCACTGTAGCTTTGGTAATAAATTCATAATTGCTTATCCTTTCTCAATGACATTAAACATATACAGTTTTGAATGTTTGCCTTTATATCCATAGAAAATACACTTCGGATATTCTGGGTACATCATTTAGAGTAGCTCTGCTTTGACCTCAAAAAAATAGAAGTTACGGACCCATGAAATTAGTTCCCATTTTGTGGTTAGAAATTATGAACAGGGATCACAGCTGAGAAACTCCCTACTAAAAGCATGCAGCCTTTATTGTCCATTCCTTGGACTAAAAAATACATTGTATTTTCTGACAGCATAGTGAACCCTGGAACTCTAACTTTTCTTTTCAACAATCCATCATTCAAGATTCATTTTCAAAATCTGTTTCTTGACTACAGCTCTCCAGGTTTTTTACATGATTCATTCTTCTCTCTGGCACATTATCTCCTTCACTTGGGATACAAGATTCTGACTCTCCAACTGAAAATTCACAGCATCCACGGCCTGCAAAGTACTGCTCATACACTGAATCGTCTAAACTGAGACAAAGAGTGCTGTCTCAACAGTTTTTTTGGAAAAACAAAGAAATAAATTTAATCATCATTACTAGTTTCAGGCATTTCAAGGTGATTTATCATGAAAACACAATATAAATAGAACAAAAAGTGTTGCACTAAATTACAGTACATAAATCAAATACAGAATTCCTCATTGAAGTTCCTATTCAACTTGCACGACTATTCACACAACAAAAGAACAGAATAGGAAAGTTATGGCAAAATCACTTTTGAAATGTGTCATTAAAGAGCATCTGTGTGCTTCTGTTTCAATGATTTATGTTTACAAAGAACTCACATTGTTAAGAATAATTGATTTTTGTTATAACTAAGTGAAGAGGGAGTGCAGAATGCTTTCCCTACAAGCTTGTTAAACAGTAAGATTTTTTTTCCACAGATTCTGTACTAATTTACATTTTAATAGTTAACAACAAAACATAGAATATGCTGAGTTGGAAAGGACCCACAGGGATCATCAAGCCCACCTCCTGGACCTGCACAGGATATCCCAAGAGTCACACCATGAACCTGACAGCATTGTCTAAACACTCCTTGAACCCTGTCAGGCTTGGTGCTGTGACCACTTCCCTGGGGAGCTGTTCCAGTGCCCAACCACCCTCTGGGTGAGGAACCTTTTCCTGATATTGAACCTAAATGTCTCCTGACACACCATTCCCTTGGGTCCTGTCACTGTCACCACAGAGATCAGTGCCTGCCCATCCTTCTTCCCTCACGAGGAAGCTCTAACTGCAGTGAGGTCTCCCTTCAGTCTCCTCCAGGCTGAACAGACCAAGTGACCTCAGCCACTCCTCATATGGCTTCCCCTCAAGGCCTTTGCCCTCCTTGATGCTCTCCTTTGGACACTCTCTAATGCTTTAATATCTTTTTAATATTGCAGTCCCCAAAACTGCACACAGGACTCAAGGTGAGGCCACAGCACTGCACAGTACAGGAAAGACATAACCAAAGGTTTTAACGAAAGACATATATATTCCAATATTTATACATATTTTTGTGCATCAAGGAAATCAGATTCAATTTCCTTAATCTTCAAACCAGATTATTTCAAAGAAGATAGCATTCACCTTTTAGAATTACACTTCTCAGCAGGAATTATTTAATGTCTGTAAAGAGCATTTTTGATTTCTGTGACTGAGTTTTCTAAATTCACACACACAGTCCTGGCCCTTGAGCAAAGTGAAAACAAGATATTCAGATATATCTCTCAATAAAATTCTTAAGCTGTGTTTTCATCCAGTCAACAAAATAGCTCCTCCCAAGACTCCTCCTAGACAGGCAAAGCTTTTTGGGTTGTCTTACACATGCAGACCACACTGAAATGCCTCTCCTTATTATCAGATGTCCTGTACCACCAATATCTCATCTCTTCTATCCTAAGCTACAGCCTGCAAACACTTATCAGGCATCTTTTCTAAAATACTTTGGCTGAAAAATAAGTTCCTTGAACTATTCTACTTGGATATCAAGAAAAAACAGTTTGTGTTTGTAAATTTCCTAAGAATTAGGCTTCACCAAGATCACTTCTAAAGAAATAATTGAAAATGTAATTCAGCCTTCAACATAAATTCTGGCAGGAAGACAAAGGAGAAATAATATCACAAAATTTCAGATTATGACATGTTTATGAAAGTGCTTTGGGAGGAATTTTCCATGTACTTGTCCCACAACATAAAAACAAGAAAAATCTGTATGCAAATAGTAATTAAAATAATTAAAAATAAGTGCAAAATCTGGGGCTTTTTAACAATAGTAAACTACCTCCCAAAACTTAATTTCAGCCCAAAATTGGGTTTTTGAAGTGACATTATTTTCAGGGACCATCTTAAATCTAAACCCATTATGCTTTCTAATACTAAGACAGAATTTCTTATTTTTCTTTTTTTTTTTTTTTTAATTTGGAAATGCAACTTACACTGCTTACAAACACATTTTTGTTTTTAAAGCAAGAGAATAAAACCCTGACTGGGCAGAGGAAGAGGTTAGTAATAACAAATTTCTAAAATACTGCTGTGAACAGTTCAGGGCTCTCATTATAAAGAGGAAAGTAGGAAATTAGCTAGTTGCTTTCTGGCTCACATATAAATATTCATACGCACGGTTAACGATTTTAAGTCTTGCTGGGCAGCACAGCACATTTGAAACTAATCCATTTGTCTGCTTTCTTTCCTTAGCTGCCCCTTGTTTTGCTCTGGCTGTGAGGATCACTGGGGCTGACCCAAGCACCTTGCTAATGAATTGCACTTCATCTCCCGGAAGCGAGCACAAAAGCATCAAGAATTAATCAGAATATCTCAGTTCACAGGAGAATCTTAAGCAAAAACTTTTCTCACACAAATACAACCAACCCACCCCCCAAAAAACTCCTTTTACAAAATATTTTTTCTTAGTTTTCTTTTTCGTGGACTCTAATCTTTGCATCCCAGAGGTGCCAAGTGCTGCTTCACATATCTATACACAGCCCTCAGCCTTGGAGTTCCACGCATGACTGCAATGACAGATATCCATCATGCCACAGCATGTTACAAAAATAAATGCCTCCTAAATGTAAGCACAACACAGGCCAAACACACACAGTTTTGCCTGCCTGGAGTGCCTTTCCACATGGTAGTCCCTCACTGGATCTGCACAGGAGCCTCCTCTCAGCACCTTTTCACTTCTAGAATTCTGAATAGAAACTGCTTTCCCTTTATGGCCTGAGCTATCACATATGTCAATGATCTTAAGTAGGAACATCAGTTGCTGAAAGAGAAGCCGACATTATTAAAACTAATGTACAGACTGGATACACTTATTTCAGTATCTCAACATGAAAGTGAAAAGAAAAAAATCACAAACCAGGCAACATTTGCTTTAACTGTTAAACAAAAACGCCAATGCCCATAATTATCTAAGACATAAACACACTGTAATTACTGGGCATCATGCATAATTTTACTGGAACCCAGCGTTTTTTCAATATGACAGAACTGCTAGATTCAAAGTGCCAAATGACAGGAAAAAAAAGCTCACTGTGAATATTAAAGACTGTGCTACAGATGCAACCTTTAATTAAAATAACAAAGTACAGACAACAGCAACTATTAATTAAAATAAAATATCAACAAAATACACAGAATATTACCATTTGCATTATTCCTATATACTGCATCACATATATATAAATAAAACATCTAAAAATAAATAACTATCTCTTGATCTATTTGTATGAATTGATGTGTAAATGTAGTTACTGTCTACTAGTTCTCTGCTACTGCAAACAGCCAGAGCCACGATAACACTGTCTCCCATGGTGTGGCTATTGCTACATTAATAAAAAACTACTTCAGCTTCTCATGTTGGGGTCTATGTTTTTAAACCAAATACAAGCATAATACTGTTCCTTTAAAATTATTTATACCAAGAAGGTAATGGCAATGTTGCTACTGACAGAACATATACCCTGCATGGACTTGGACAACCTTTCTCCATGGGAAAGGAGAGGGGGGAAATCAGCTGCTGGTGATAACATCCTAACAAATTCAGAGTAACTGACAATTCCTAAACAGGTTTGATGTGGGGAATTTATGTCCTGAAAGGAAGTCAAAGCAGATGTTAGCTCTCAAATAATACTGAAAAAAAAAGCCTATCATCAGCTGACAGTTACCTTTTCTTTTTAATGCAATTATTCTCTGTGCTGCTACATACTTTATCTATGTTTTCATATTTTCAAATATTCAACAGTCAGACATATAATTCCCCTTATAAATGAATCCTACCACTAAATCGCCAAGTATAAAATTGTTGGTAGTCAAATCTATATTTGAAAATGTAAGAAAATCTATCTCCCTTCTTTGTAAACAAATTACTAGCTTATACTAAGACATTTTAACTTCACTAAGAAGTTCAACATAAATGTCAAATCACCTACCAAGTCACTAGGGGAAAGGCAGGAGAAGATGAATCTAAACAGGCTGAAGGTCTCTGATGTAAAACACAACTGTGCAAAACCAGCTAATTATCCCAAAAAGGGTTCTGAGGATGCTGAAGCATTTCCAAATGCCACTCTCTCTGTCATCTGTGGAAAGAGACTACATATTCCAGTGTGACATTAAAAAAATTAGTTTAATTACCTCAGAAGTTGTGTATTTGCCACATTTATATATGGGTAGGAGAGTACATAGCAATGATCAAGGAACCTATCTCTTCATGGCCTACTGCGTAACTTTACTTAAGAATAATGTACAGGTGCTTTACTTGTCATAGGCCCTATGCAACTAAGAAATCCCTGTTGCCAGATTTGCAGTACATAAGACCATAAAAATTTTACATTGGTACTTCCCCTGTAATAAGGTTTGGAGTTAAAGCTTTTAGGAAGTTATCCTCTTTTTCAGCATTTTATCCTCTAAACAAAAATCTACAATGCCACCAACTGCATGGCACAGACATATTGCTGTGTTACTTATGGCTGCTTCTTGCTCTGGTATCCCTAGTGTGCTAGATTCCTATCTCCATATCAGTCTCAGTGTGCCAGGGTTTTTTTCAGGGAAAGCTGCTAATGAGCATGATAAATACATCAGAATCTGATCCACCATCTTTTTGAGTTGAAAATGCAAATCACACTTTAATGAGGCTCAGGGCACTTTCCATCACAGGCCAAGATGAGTCAATAGCATGCTTCCTGTTAAGGCTTTCAGAGTGATGCTTTTACCTACAATTACACACAGATCTTCCATGTTTCAGCATTCAGTTACTTTCTCTATGTTGCACAGATATCCAAGGTCAAAGCTGTTTTCAAATGGGAACAAATGCACCATTACAAAAAAAAAAAAAAAAAAAAAAAAACTACAGCAATGAATCAGCCTTGAAACAAAGCACAGGCACGCACAGAATGCAGTCAGAAAACACTATGCTCAACACACCTCATGTAAGTGAAATCCCTTTCTCAGATGACAAAAAGGGCCAGATTTTAATTTGTTCTGCCACATGTAGCAAAAATGAAAAGTTCCTAGAAATCCTCACCAAAATTAGAAATTAAATAACCATGAAGCTGGGGATTTGCTCAACACAAATCAGTTAACAGACAATGTGTGTCACGTAGCTGCCCTTGACTGATCATGAGGTAAGCATTTAGTCAGAGGCTTTTATTGGAAAATCATTTTTGGCAGCACCTACTACAAATGAGAATGAGGTTCGTGCTCATTTTGGCTCGGATAATTTTCTTCACAGTAGCTAGTATGGGACTGTGGTTTGGACTGTGCTGGAAACAGTGTTGATAATTCAAGTACATTTTGGTTGTTCACAGAAACAAGTGCCAACAAGAAGTACCAGTATTTGCATTATTTAATACAGTGCATCCCAATCTGACAAATATCTCCACTTAGCTCTTCCAGGAGGTGAAACCCTGTGTTGCTAAGGACAGACTTGGGCAATAAGCAGTACACTGCTGAGTGGCAACAGCTGGGCACAGTGGATCTTTCTGCTTCCTTGGCCCAGGGCAATACATCAGGCTGAACTCACTGACAGAGACGTTTGTGGCACTCCTCATTTCCAAAAAAAAACCCATCTCATACCACCCAGCTCACTTCCAAATGACACAATCTATCAGAGACTATGGACAACAATATCCTAACCACCTTCGAGGTTAACATACTCTAAACCCCCCCTAGTTTCACGTGATTGTTTTCATTCTTTAAATAGATATCAAATTTTCATACACTGCTAGCTTCACTCACTGAATCCATCACTGACTGACATACTTTAACCTTAAGAAAAATCACAAGTATCTAACCCACGGTTCTTCTCTATCATAAGGCATTCTAAAATACTTAGTATGCAAAAAGACACATCTAAAATAGTATCTACCCTTGTTGACTCAGGAACTGCATGGTGAACACCATGCATTAAGCATAGCACTGCATGAAAAATCTAGTAAAATTAGCTGTCTGTGCTCCTCAGATTATACCCTAGCTGCCTGTTTTATCCAAAGCTGACCACATAGCTAAAAATTAAAATCTGCAAAGACAGATACCGGACAAGTGAAGCTTACCATTATTTTTAATTAATTTTTCTTATTAAAACATCACAGAGAAAAAGCAAGGAAGACTATAACTTAAAAATCAATAAACTGCTAGTCAGCACTTTAATGATACACCCTGGCATTACCAAGATGTACGGAATACTATTCATAAAAGGTACTAAATAAAAAATGAACACGGATAATATTAATTACAACTGAAGAAAAGATGAAAATAAATAAATTCAGGAAAAAAATAAAAAGGCAAATATGCAGGAAAAGAGATGGAATAAAAAAATAAACATGGAAAAATGTTTCCCCTTTTTTGTCAAAATATGGAATCCTATAAAGAGTTTTCTCTACTTCTCTTATAAATGTTTTATCTATGCATATAGGCATTTTAAAAAGCTTGCTCTTAAACTCAAAAGAGAAACCTACAGGGAGGGTGAGCAATTACATGAATTCATCACTGTAAAGTTTTTCACCAGAGAACTGTGCACTTACTGACACTCAATACAAGGCTCCAACTTCTCTGACACATAGTGTCTGTAGATTTACTTGTCACATTTAGAAACACAGCTTGGCCTCCAAACATCTTATGAATGTTTTTCTTTTCCCCTGCTATTTGCCAAGTTACTTGTCTTCAGAAAAAAACACAGCACTTTTAATTATTATTGTGTCAATGTCTAACTATATCCTGTTTACTTTCCACCATCTCACTATGTTAATCAGAGCACTTTAGCTAAAACAGGTAAGTCATATAATTTGAGATAGATTTCCACATCTTTTCTGCTACTTGTTTCCTCATTTTTAAATAACCTGGCAACAACCTGCATGATTTCAGAAACACTTGATTTACATTTATTTAATACTGGAAACATGCTATGGGGGTTTCATGGTTGGGTGTGGTTGATAAAGATACCTTACCTTGAAAAACTGAAAACGTTTTATACTTCTTTTTCTTGACATTTCTCAGCTATAGAAAATTAAGAAAAACACCATGCCCTCTTTTTTTCCCCCTCTAAAATACAAATGCAATTAACAGCCTGCAGGCTTTAATTTGTCAATATTTTTTTCTAATGTAAGACTAGCAGTCCAGCTTAAGTTTTATTACTTCTGGACAGGTGTGAAGGGTCACTGTATGACAATCAAGATATGTCACTGTACATATCTCGGTTTCAGACATGAAATAAAGCAAGTCCTTAATTATCAGTTATTTTCACACCATATTATCCTTTTAAAATGGGTTTGACATACAGAACAAGAAAGTGAAATAGAATCCTTGTCACTTTGACATCAAGCTATCATTTTGTCTCTGGGATGAACAGAATTGCAACACAATAAATTTCATTGTAGCACTCTTAAATCAAATGGGTCTATTATTTACACATTACTATCATTTACTGATGATGTATTTAGGCATTTCCATCCTTAAAGATCTGTCTTTTCATGTATTTCAGTACACTGTAATGCCCAATCTGCTCAGTGGATTTAGTAGGAAGTAGTTGGATTTACTGTGGGAATTTTGCAGGAAAAACAACAGCATTCTTAGAAGGTTCAAAACAACTTTTTCTTGCAAACTTTAGACCATTCTGATGGAATAACACACTTCCCACCTGGTTGTTTTGAGCCAATCAACTGTTCCCTCTGGTCTCGTTCAATACACTACGCACTGTATTTATTTCCCTAACCTCCCAGTACAAGATGCAACTTTGCTTCTCCATAAGATCAGTGAATATGAAGAGAGGGCTTTTCATTGCCATGCTGAACTGATAATGTTTGTTGCACCATCAGCCTGAATGCTCCCAAACATCTGGTCTCTGCAGTTCTCTACTGTAAGAACACTCCTGGTGGTCAGTATAAGTTTCAGTCAAGAGTTTTTAAGTTCTTTACAAGAAAGTAGATGTAGTGCATGGAGCATGTAATTTGATTTTATTTCATAGGATGGTATGCATTCCAATTTATCTTTGTTAAGCATGAAAATATGCTGATTTTTAAACTGAAAAGACCAACTAATGCATTTCAGGAGCTGGAATTCAGGGATCACTTTGCAGTCTGTGTTTTTGTGACCTCCTGGATTCCAATCAATTAGAACCAGAGATGAAAGTCTCTGGGTGGTCAAGTAGTTTTCTAACAGCCAAGTGTTTATCAAAGGATAAAAGTTTAATTAAATACACAAAGTCAAAGTGCCTCAATTACAATAGTGCTATAAAAAATTATTTGATTATGTTCTGTATGTTCCATATCACCCCTTTCATATCTGCTATCTAATTAAAGTTTTATGTCTTTATGTTGCACATTGGTGGCCAGGACTTCCACTTCTGAATGTGGACAAAAAATCATTAATGTCACCAGCTGAGTAATTTATTTTGTACCAGCAGGCCCTGTAAATCTTGGTGCTATGGGCTTAGCATGTCTGAAACCTTACAATCACAACCTGAAGATAAAAAAATGCAAGAACATGAGGAAATTTTATGCCAGTTAAATCCAAGATGTACGTAGATTCCAGAAATATAATCATCAGCAACTTTCCTATTTCTTCTGGAAATCCCTAAATTCATCTTAATGTGAGATCAGGTTAATAAATAATTAGGCAGATTTTGGCTTATCATTTAATATAATCAAATTAGTTATTGTGTAGTTTGTAATTTCCAACATAAATGTGTACATTGCAATTCATATCTCTTTAACTATTAAAGCAAACAACAACTTTAGGACCTGAATGACAAAATCTCTATACAATTATTTTCAACAAAGCGCTACACGAAAGCTCCTAGAGTGATATATATATATATTCACAATAAAAGGTGAAGAAAATTGGAAGAAAGACAGCTTCAAGTTAAAATATGTCTCCACAGCCACTTCTCTGTTTTAGAACTAACACTGAAGTTAACTCAAATCTTCTATGTACTTCAATCCATCCTTCATAAAACACAGAATCATAGAATTGGTTGAAAAGACCTCTAAATTCACCAAGTTAACCCAGCACTGACAGATCTACCACTAAACAACATCACAAGCACCACACCCACATACCTTTTAAATAACTCCAGGGATGGTGCCTCAATCACTTCCCTGGACAGCCTGTCCCAATACTTGATCCCTGTTTCAGTTACCTCTAGAATATTTTAGGGCAGCATTTTTTTTGCCCCTCTGCTTTCTGAAATATTTACTATATTCATCAATGAAAATATGCTGTGGGAAATTACAATTAAGTTGGGCTTATTCTTAGGACTCACAAGCCCTAACTAATACTATATATTCATTTAGTCAGTTAGGGGATGGAAGGAAACTATTACACAAAAGATTTTTCTGGTTCTTTTCCTTTACAGCTACCTTAATGTTTAATTAAAGGGCCAAAAGTTGGTTCTATTTTCCACATAAAATAATGCAAGTTAAAAATAAAGTGAGGAACACAGAATACACCTGTTGTTAGCAAACTTGCCAAGCAAGTTATACATATTCATGAGAGAAGGTTTCTACAGACAGACGTGACCTACATTTAGACTCAAAGATGTGTTGAGAGATGGGCACGTACAGCACAGCATTTACTGATTGCTCCTTCCTAGCAGATTTTGTGTTATAAACAGAAATCTCTTAGATGTAAAGAGGAACACCAAGGGGATAAGGAGGAGGAAGGTGGCAAAAACAGATAATAATGACACTATCCTGGTGTAGACAAAATGTTACACTAGCAAAAGATTCTACTGTTGAGAGCACAATTTCTGATTCTAGATGTGACAAATGAACGGACAGAAAAATAACACCAAAATATAAGAAGCAGCTCTGCTTAAGATATCTGATAAACTGTAATACAGAGACTTTGCAGGCAGTTATTAATTCCTCTCAGTCAGACCTTCATGCCTAATAAAAAAGTCCCTGGCACAATTAGGACAGACAATAATTCAAACTTTCCCAGGGTGGCTATAAATAACTACTTACCAGAATATGGAATAGACTACATTTATTTTATTAATATCTGTTAATTACCACACAGAATTTAGACTAATGTGTTGGGAGTAACATCCTGACACTGTAATTGACTTTGAGTATTTGCCCACAATATTCTATGCATTTATGTGTGTTTGTCTTCAGGGCTGTAGCTGCTAAAAACGCCACTGAAATTACCCAGTCTCTTATTCATGAAACATTTTAATTACTACCTTATGCTCTTCATTTTTTCCATTACTGCAGGCAATAATGAAACGTGTGATTTCATTCTATTCTCTTCTGTGCTTTCTCACCAAAGAATCCTGCCTTGCTTAGTCACTACTAAGTGAAATAACATTACAGCCAAATCTCTAGCGTAATTTTCTAAATATAAAAATAATAATAAATACCATACTTCCCCACATTTCAATAGATCTCACTGTAATAAAAATTCTAAATTTTCAATCTTCAGTACATTTTCAGATTTCCAGCAGTCTATGTTCAAGCACAGTTATACCATTTTAAGAAAATACACAATATTCTGCCACTTGCATCTGAAGCAGGTGTAACTGCTTCTTATTTAACTGCTGACTTACTCAGGGTCAAGTGGAGACTTCTCCACTGAAGATCTGGCTCATTCATCTCAGGTAGTGGTCCATAATTTGCAATCAGATGCTCATACAACAACCTCAGCACCATGTAACCTTTCAGATTTTTGAAAACCTCACCTCCCAACGCTGGCAAACATTGCCTTATACAAATATAAAAATGTAGATGGTATTCAGGTAATTCTCTTTTAGGTCTAAAAAACCATCTTTAGCTCCAAATGAACGTTTTTCCATTGCACAGAAAGATTTATCTTGCCAATTATTACTACAAACAAGCAAAACAAGGCTTTCACAATGTGAGATTCTAGAGAAGACACTATTATAGAGAAGAGCCTCAGAGGAAGGATTAAAGATTCAGTTTTAGGTCCTGATATTTTTATTAAGCACTTAACTGTTTAGAAATGATCAACCAGAAAACAAAGTAAAGGGATTAAATTTATAGCTTTTTTTCTGTACTTGCTTCCAGAGTTCGGTTTCTTTTAAAATAGCAACAAAACCTAATTCCAAAAAACGTGTTTGGGTTTTAACTTAGAAGGGCCATGGAAAACTACAATAATGAGCTGGAAAAGAGGACAGGTTATAGAAAATATCAATAGACAATCAGACAGTTTCAGTATCTTCTTTGCTGTTCCTATTTCACAATAAAGACAAAGTATGAAGATGTACTTCCAATATTCTGTTTTCAGTTTACACCTTAGTTCTTTCCAAGCTCAGCTGTGTGCTCCACCACTTCAGTAATAAATCTCTCCTTTTGTCTAATTCAGGACAATGATAATGTTTCTGGATACCAATGATCCACTACTCCAATGTGACTCCCAGTAGTATTTAAAACATACAGCTTCTTGAGTATGCTTCAAATATGTGTCCTAGTTGGAAGGTTAATTAAACTATGATTCTATCTGTTTTTCCAGTTGTAAAGGTCAGTATCCAGATTGAACCTACACTGAAATGAAATTAACCTTTTGCATTCAAAGAAAATAGATGTGCTAAAACCACTGAACTGTAATACATGCAAGCACTACAGCACATAACTCAGCTTACTCATCCATATTAGAGACAAACAAAGGAGGAAAGATAAGGACAAACTGACAGAACTTCTGAAAACGATGCCAATTAGCAGGATGATGAATATAACCTCATACTGTGATTACACGGAGAAACTTCACTAGTGATAAAAGATGAAAATATAATCCCCAATAACAGTTCTGATATAATTTCTCCTTTAAAAGTAATGCACGATTTAGTTGGACAGGACAGCAGAAGCCCCTTCCCATTATTTGCAAAAAGACAGTCACAAGGACAGTCCCCGTGAATATGAACGTCTCAGCCATTAAATTCTCTCAGCCTGCACTACTCACAGCGAGCATGAAGTGAGATCACTTCCTTCCCTGCATTATGCTTCAGGGAAATTGGATTAAAATGTGCTCAGAAGGCTCAGATAAAAGCAGAAGATTAAGTGCTACACAGGTAAAATATGTTAAGCCTCTGTGATGTAAAGGATCTATAAGGCAAAGAATAACAGCTCTTTGTGTAAGGAGATCCATGTGAGAGAGAAGTTGTGTAAATGTCCCAGCTTTTCTCATACAACAGATAACACCATCCCCCAGGGGTCACTCTCTGACTCTGATATATTCACATGGTTCAACTGCCTCTGCAAGTAACTGGAAAGAAGAAATAGCACAGCCAGATCTTCTCCCTTCACAAGTCTGTATTTCAGCTGCTCAGTAAGAATCTCCACAGTGTAAGGAGAGAGCAAGTGAGTTTGGCTTCTACCTGCAGAAATGTTAGGGAATACTTCCAGTAAAAAAACCACTTAACATGGCCATGCTGTCAGAATCTCAGTGGTGTCATAGCAAAAATTAGCACCAGGAGCCTGAATCAGCTACAGGATGTGAAAGACCCAAGGAAGAAATCCCCATCCTGCCTCTGAGATGCTCAGTCAGTACCAAGAATCTACTGTTCCACTTTAAACATAAAAAGAACAGATACTTTTATAGTACTCCAGATCACTTCTGCAACGCACTCCTGCTCTTTGAGTGCCCTCCTGGATGCAGCTTTGAGTTCATATTTACATCAGCTTCCCAGTTCAGTTTTTACTGTGCACTTCTCCAAGGGCTACAGTTGGTACAAGTTCTTTTGTGGTGTTAAGAATCTGTGACATGGAATTGGAGCAGTGAATGCAAAGCTGTGTTTTTACAAATACCACTGGAATTTGAGACTAGATATTGGGATACTAGTAACTTCCCCTACATCCTAAAATAAATGTGTTCCAATACCTGTAACTTGTTTACCTATTTAATGGAGTCAAACATTTACCTGATAATCCACTGAGATGCTCCCTTTACTGGCACTGAAATTTACTGTGGCATCCCAGCTGTGCACTGATCTCCATGACAACAAGCTTGTATATTTGGCAACTAAAAAAACTCAAGTAAATTAAGGTCAATTCACCCTCCTCTCTTACTCCTAGGTACTTTAAAAAGCATAAAGAGTAAATAATGACAAATACAAGAAATGGCTCATGATATTTTTAGTGATGAAAATAACACAAAACAGAACCGCCATTGAAATGTTTTTTCAGTTAATTCAATGATTAATTATAACAAGATTCATATTTATTAAATATACACTTAAAATGTACTGTAGTCTGTCAGCTCTGCTGTAACAACTGTACAGAAATTTCACAATACAACATATTTTTTACTTAGACAAACATTAAGAAACAGCAAAACAGGTGCTTTCCTCACAAAGGTTCTTTGCCTTTCCCTTAGTCTTACCTTTGCAAATTCATCTTGGCCACCATAAAAAACCATTTTCCTGCTTACTATTAACCACCCATGGCCTTTTCCTCTATTATGCTCTAAGCTTCCTGTGAAATAGTTTGTCAATTAAGCAGATCAAGAAAATCTTAGTTTCATCCTATTCTGAACAGATTTTTTTGTTGTTGTTGTTGGAGATGAGCAAGTTTTTTTTATCATGGTATGCTTTGAAAAATTTTGCTGAACACCCCAATATACTGCTGAACTAACCTGAATTTAGATATCACTTCTGCATGAGATTAAGGAGAATCATCATCAGAAACTATATCCACTTAGTAAGTACCTTGCTAATGAGCAGGATTATCAAGAATAGTAGTTCTCCTTCTCATTCTAATTTAATAGGCCATAGAGAAAACTGTAGTATAGCATACTAGTAACTCCTTCCTTTCTTAATTTCCTTAACTCATCCAACAAAAGTTTCAGAAAAGTTTATTTAAATACTTCAGCTTCTTTTTTAAAAAGATCTTTGGTGAATTTAGTAAAGATTCCAGATACATTTTGATAAATGAAGCCAGATGCTAAATAGCAATGTGGGAATAAAATTTCATATGATGCCAGTGAAGAGGGATGGAGGGGAAAGGGAGAAGAGTTATGCTATCCATGCCTCATGTTGTGACTCTGGAGAATAATTATACTGAAAACCCTGCTGAGTAGATTAGTGCAATAAAATTTCATTAGACACTACAGTCAGTATTGTAAGAAAACTGGAAGGAACTGAATGAACAGGCAAGAAGTAAGAACAAGATAAAATACAAATAAAATAAAAAGCTGATCTTTATTAGCCCTAAATACATCTAATGTTCCTAGAAACTTAATTCATAGCCCCACAAGTCCTTAAGATGAAAAGAGATTTCAGAGGAAACATTTAAGTAAGGACATACAGTCTCAGGGGCTTTAGGAAAAGAAAGGGAACTATCAACAATATGGACAAATATTAATTGTCTTTGCAGCCTCTTGGCCCCAAGTTTAACTTTGTTTGTGGGAAAGAAAGAGAAGATTAACTCCACATAAAGTAAGGAAAGACCTTCACATTTTGGTACTGACAAAATGATAATTCAGCCCAACCATTAAGTTAAATCATGCACTCTATACAGTACCTCAAAACATGTTCTTCTGGGAACTAAATTATAGCTCATTAATCAATTTTCACTTTCTGCAACTCTTAAGTTTCTCCATCCTTAGCCCAGCTGAGTAGCATCCTGACATTGTTAATCAGATCATAACAGAAAATCCTGCATTATGAGAAAGTTATAATATTCCTAAACCAGTTTGCTATGACATCCAGTATGTGCATGGTCTTTCCTCGCTGCTCAGCAATCTAGCCTTATCTTTCCTTCAGCTGAATGCCATTTCCCATTTTGCTACTTTTTCTTTTTTTTTTATCCCCAGGCCTTGACAATTATGCTCAAGCCTCAAGATATAATCTAAATCTTTTTGAGTTGGAATTTCTGAAATCTAGACAAATGTATAGTGTTCCAGAATTTTTGTTTAGGCTTTGATACTGATTTACATGGCCTCATTCCTGTGATTTACTCTCATATTTATCAGTTCTCACACTTACAGTTTCAAAGAACATAGATTTTAATCCTGTGGAAGATCCTCCTGAGGAATGCATAACAGCCCACCAACCAACCTTCTGAAAGCGTTTATTTTGGATGCTATAAATCCTATTTTAAATTGTCATATCTGTCTTTCAGTATTTGCAGTGGTAAAACAAAATAAAGAAACAAACAAAAACCTAACTAGCTTTGTACTAGATTGTTTTTACTTTTTGTATCATATAAAGTTTTTTATATCATGTAAAGCTCATGGAAGCTCCTTCCTGAACTTTCAGCTTCAGTATCTTCAAAAGCAACTTATTTCTAGCTGAAAACTTAAGTACTTTACTTGCCTGAACAATTCCTTCTTTTCAAGATTAAAATGGTAATTGCTATTCTTATTACATGACACATTTGGTTTAGCACAACATTTCATATATAACAATTTTTAATCCAAATTCTTCAATAACAGGTTTCTTTATAAGCCTTTTATTAACTGGCACTAAAAGAAATATGCATCCTTTCTGAAAACTATCAGGGAAATGTTATCATTCTGCTGGCATTGATGAGATCACACCTATAATAGCATGTGCAAGGACATAAACATAAGAAAGATTAATTGAAACTGAACTGGGGGTAGAAAGGCAGTATAATCACTAGAGAAAGCCAACACTCCTAGAAAGGCTTAAAGAGTTGACTGGTTTAGATTACCAAAATTATGGTCAAAATGAGACAACTGATATGTATAAAGGCATAGCTGCAGTAGGTAACAAGGGGTGGGACAATTTAAGATAAGCCACAGTTTGCACAATATAAATGGTTTTAAAATATCCACAGAGTAAATTTAGGTAGGACACAGAATATTCTTAATTGCTAGAAGCACAATTTCCCAGTAAAAGGATAAAAAAATAAAACTGTTAACAATAAATCAAAGAATAACATGAAAATTATACCAGCACATGACTGGAATCCATGATGGAGTAAGTCACCTCTAAACATATATTTTATTTTAGAAAGAATGTTTTGTAGCTCTCATTAGAGAGAGTGATTCATTTTCACCAAAACTGCTGCTTAGTAGGAAATTATTATTTCTAACAATCTACTTTCCACTAGAAATACAATTTTTTAAAACTTCAAATTATTAACATCAACAAAGCAAATTTTTGTTTCAAACTTGGCCAATATGTAGAATAATGCATGGCCTGAGCAATGCTTCCAATGCAAAAATTACCCAGGTTTGGGTTTGAAATTTATATGAAGCACAAAATGGCACAAGCACTTCACCGCCTCCTGCTCTCAAGCAACTGTGAAAGTATGACCTCTCAGAGCTCAAACTACATGTTTTAAAAGGACAGCTTATTAAAGATTTTGTGACTGTAACAAGCCAAAACACACGTGGCTAAAACACAGTATAAGTAAGGCAGTTGTGGTAGCTAACATGAGTATCAAAAACCTGGCTCTACATTCCCCTGTATCAAACACAGAAGCTCAATTTTCAACTGAAAGCTTAGTTACCTGTTTTTGTTCAACTGGGCTGAAGAGCTCAATTTTCAGCAAGAAACACACTTTTTTTAATCCTAGGTATTTTGCTAAGAGCATTCTTCAGGAACATGATGCAAAATTACATACTGTATTCAAGATGAAAATCTAGTACTAAATCAAACCTGAGATTAATAGTTAATTCTTTTATAATTTATGATTTCCTGTCCACTGAATAATCCATTAGGATCAACAGAACTTACCCCCTTTTTTTAGTTAGTCAGTTTCAAAATAATTAACAAACACATAATCCTTGACTCTGTATCTCCTCAGTGTTTTCAAAACTGCTCAAGGACCTTATTAGCCACAGAAAGGATTTGGGTTTCTCTAATCTGGCATTTCCTTTGTTCATCCAAAGGTTATTTCCATTCACCTTCCGTTCTCAAACACATTTGTCACTTTTCATTCTGCCTTTCACACACTAAACGCTCCAACAAAACTCTATTTGTGAATATTTACTCTAATGAACATTGAGAGTTTAGCTTTTTAGCTAAATATTTGTTGCCTTGTACAGCAATTTCCTGTTACATTTTAAAACTAATCACTAGTATTTGTAATAAATACACATTTTGTCAATTTTTCTTTAGAATAATTGCCAACAAAACTATTCTTATACAGATGAACATTTTTATTCAAAATGTTTTCTATGCCAACCAACCAATATCCCAAGCTATGACACAACCTTGCAAGACGTTTCCATTAAAATTTTATAACTCTATGAATCCTTGATTCCCTCTTCTTTTGAAAGTGACAGTTAATTCCATTATTTAAATCTTACTCTCAGGGGCTATTATTAAAAGGTATAAAAATAAACTAAATTCTGGACTGCTCTTTTTTAAATACCACCATTTGAGTAAATATAGCCAACCAGACTGACTCTCAATGTTTTGTAATGAATTTTGCATCTTGCTATTACTTTAATACTTTGAAGGAGCACAATTTTCAATTCAACCTATAGGAGAAATTAGGCAGAAAAACCTCTGTAAAGGAGACTTCACTAGAGCACATTCATTCATTAATAAAAAAGATGTATTTTATTTATGGGGAAAAGTTTCTTCTTCCCCTGCAGCATTTCTGTACTTCACAGATGATTCCTCAACTGTCAGCTCAGTTGACATGAAACTATAAACACAAACTGTTCCAAAGTCTGTACCACTTCACATACAAATTTAATAAACAATGCAAACACCAAAATACATCGGCTTTGATTTTGTAACACCATGTATTTCACTAGTATATTGATACAAAACATACTAAGTTGCAAGCTATACCATAAACCCTGTACCTTAGTATAATGGTGAACATCTAAACTCTCACCTCTGTTAATTCTATTCAGCTCTGGTAATACAATATAACATTGGATTTCCTCATTTGATTTGGGTTCAATGTTGAGCACTCAATTAAAAAATTTGAAATTTGCCACGCTGTTAGAACTCTGATTGCCCCAACCTAAACCAGAAATGAAATGAGAAACCCACTTAACTTGTGACACTGGCGCAATGCAATAAGCATCAAAGTTAATTTTACTTTCCAAATCAAACCACGTTTCACAGCACTCCTTTAACCCAGCAGAATTCCAAAATTACAGTCTCTGACAAATAAACAAGTTCACCTAATGACATGTGTTTCAATAGCCACAGCTGATGTGAGACTGCAATGACTCTGCAGTACATGATAAGGTAAGAAATTGAAAACAAAAACCCAACAATTTTATTTTTCCCTAAATGAAGGTGATCCAGAAAGGCTGGTATTTTTTCCTTTTTTAAGAGAATCTTGGTTACACTACCGCAGCTCTGGAACTGACTCTGCTGATACACACTGCCTTGCTATGGTGCAGATTGCAATGCAGGACACGTGAAGATTCATCCATTAGTGCATTATCTCCTCTCTATGCATGGCATTCTGCTTATCTTATCAACCAAATGCAATGGTGCCACCAGTGATTCATTCAGGCTTGATTTATAATACAGAAAAGAACATCTAAAATTTCCATTCAGTTTGGTAACAACATCAAAGGCTTTAATGCAAATCTACATATGGAGTGTAAAGCTTCAGCTTGAATGATGTGAATTGCTTATCGTTGGTTTCTTTTATTTCTCTAGTAAACTGAACCCCGCGATGTGGGCATGGCTAGACAGCCACAAAATTGCTATGAAGCCATTGGGATACTGGAAAGACACAACAGAATAATACAAACTGCCTGATGATACACTCATGCTCCTGGTCAGTGCTGCTACCAGCGCTCATAGTGAGTCCTGCACCAGCCCAAGGTCAGAAGGCTGGAACACAACCTGAAAACTCTGAGATATATTTTTAAGTCAATTTCTGTTTAAGAAAAAAAAAATCAGTGACCCTGAACACACTCTAACCCCTACCCTAACAGTCTAAGCATGCCTAGAGCTACTAAACTAAAAATATTAATTTTAAAATTTAATTTTTGCTTTCCTAGTAAATTGAATCTTTATATTTTCCTAATTTTTTTAACAGGTTTTGTTTACCTTCATGTAAAACCATAATTTTTCTTTTTCAAAACTCCCTTTTTTCAAAAATGTACTTAAATCACTCTGTACTTTAATTCCTCTGCTGATTGAACTTTAAAAACCAGGATATAATATGGTAAAATTATTTCCTATGCTCATGGATAAATTTGGGAATTTGGGATAGATAATCTTGCTGGTGCCATAGGAGAATTGCAAATTTAGCACTACATGTAAGCAATGTAAAATTTGTATCTTACCTTGTTTTCAACTAATTGAGCAGTGGAAAAGAGAAGCAAAATATACCCAAGTAGTTTACTTGGGGTATTATTTTTAAACCATTGAAGTATTACATTAACTTCAAGTATTTGATCATATGGCTGGATGTAGCACTACTTGTAATTCAGTGCTGACATTTTAACATACACAAACAACACAGCATATGTTCATATTTAGCAATCTATCAGGAACTTAGTGTCTTTTTTTTAGCTCACTAAATTACTGGAATTAATAGGTTTTTGATAATCTAATATCTTAGTGCATACCTGAAAGAAGTAGTATGATGGTTAACAAGAACCTTGACATCTTAACTTGGAAGTTATGAAACCTAGCACACTTTGGCCTAGTAAACATACAACAAAACAAGAATTTATCACAGAAGTATAAAATTATTGAAAAACAACTTTTTAAATTAAGTACTTGCATTTATACATCCCAGTGCCCATGGGACAGAGAAGAGCAGAAAGCACATTTAATATTCCTCCTAACCTATCAAGACCCAAGCTATTCTGAAAACAGGTTGAATGTTTCAAAAGTGCTTAACACAAAATCTGAGCATCTCATTGCTATTATACCACTTAAAACCCTTAGTTTTAAAATATTCTGAGGCTGCTGTTAAAAGACACCAAAATAATATTCACATAATTTATGGAAGGCATAAATAAAAAATACGCTTTTAAGTGCAAGTACTAATTAATGGACTCCACAAGTAAGAAGAGGAAGAAAAAACCAACATAAAACATGGAATCATAGAAAAACTCTTTCCTGTGATATTATATTAATTGCCTATGCAAGTTTGGCAAACAAGAAAAAAAAATAATGCCTCTAAGTAGGGAATAATTTAGTTAAAAAGTATGTAAACTAAAGAGGTCACCTGCAGCCGTGGATTCAGAAGTAGTCTGACAACACTCTGCTGCTTTCACATAGAGCCTGCATTCAGTCCTTTCTCCCTGCACAGCTGCACATCATGATCATCACCCTTTCAGCTTTTCATCACATTAAAATCACATCAAAAATGTTAATTATTGTTTTCCAGTGAGAGAGCTTTCAATGACAACATGTGACTCAAGTCAAGCTGTTGAATATAAAGCCTTTTCCATGTTGGCATGGTAAATCACCTGTTTGCCTAAATCATGAAGAAAATTGAAAGACTACTTTCCATATAAATATGTAAGGTATAAAAATAACTACTTTGAAATCAAACTAAGATTTAGATCAGACTTTGGAAAGTTAAATTCCCAGCAACTGTTACAGTGCACAGGTATTGCAGAGAGTCTGCATAAATTATTCTGTCCCATACCAAAATATAAATTTGACTTCTAGCTAAGTGTTCCAGGCAATGCCAAAGAATCTAGTACTCTGTAAGCAATACACAATGCTGAGGCATCTCAAAATCAGGTTATGTGAGACACATCAATTACTTTTGAAATACATAAGGCTATTCTGACCTGCTGAATTTACAGATAGAAGATGACAGGATGGGTCTTTTAGTGATGCTTTTTGTACACACATATCATAGAAGATCTGTCTTCAAATAGAATCATGAACCTTTTAGTTTCACCTTTGATTATGCCTGATGTGAGAGCCACTACTGCCTAAGTACCAAGAACTAGCCTGGGAACAAAATTACTAATTTAACTTTTTCCTGCATGTGTTCAGAGAAAGGTTTACAAGCGATAATCAAGGACAAAGACTCCTCCAGAGATTCTAACTCCAAGAACCTTTCTGCCTAAGCATTTTCAAAAACCAAAAATTCTTGGTTAATTTTTAATCTAAAATCATCCCCCAAACTCATTCAGTACTTTGATACTAAAAAAATTAAAGGCGGGGGGGGAAGTCAGCAGTTTTTATTTACACTGAACTTCTATCTCCTTCCTCAAATCGCTCAACCATCAACTCAGCAGCCCAGGAAAAGCTGCTGTTCTCTTCCCCCTTGCAAAGAATGGTGGAAGTGACACGAGCACAATCTCTATCCAGGTCAAACACACACATCTGGGTGGGAATCCCAGATGAGCAATCTGACTGTTCATCGTGTCCCGGCCTCTCATTCCTGAAGTGACCAGGCACGGCACCAAGGCTGCAGCCAACAGTAGGATCTGCTGAAATGGAGCAGTTAATGTCACCTCCTACTCTGCCATTCAACTGGAATTTCAGCACCCACGAATTTGCTGACAGATTTCATCCCGCTCTGGTTATTTGGGAATCCACTGCAGAGAAACATGAAATTAGGAGCAGCACTCTGCTTGAAATTGTTTTGAAGGTATTTCACATTCTTTCAAAAAAAAAAAAAAAACCAGGTGTTTCAAAGACTGTGCGTATAATTTCTTTAATTTTGACTGTCAAAGGGGTAGAATGCATAATTTTGGAGATAGTATCAGTAAGTGACAATGATTTTTTTTCCTTTGAAAAAATTACACAGCAGTCTCAAAATTGTACAGAAACAGCAAAGACATGCCAAGCCTCAGGGACTCTTCCAATTTTTTAATATGGCCTATGAAAGAGGCATAAAGGGCACTCTTTCTAAATCCATGAAAGATTTGACAATTTATTTCAATATGCATCCCAGCAGGAGCTCAGGGATTTAATTAACAATAACAAGCAGTAGTTCTTCACACAATCCAGGAATTAAATCTGGAATTCTGCCAGAGAAATTGATAAATCTCAAAATTTAATGTTCTATAGATATCAGAAGCAATGCAACTGATGAAATTAATGAAAGTAAATATTTTTATCATGGGCTGTTAAATGCCCTGCGTTATCCCCTCTTCAATTTTGGGAAGCATGCCACAGAAACGTTGAGGTTTGTATTCTTCTAATGACATCAGTTGCTTTTGAAGGAGACATGACTACTTTTATGTCCATCTTTATTAGATGGAGCAAGGTGTAAAGCGCTCACATTTGAATTTCATTATTGCTTTCTCACTGTTCAACACTTGGACAAAACAGAACAATGCACAACAATTCCAATAGCAGCACAATATTTCACTTTTAGGAGCACAGTGAATAATATCAACTTCTGCCATACTGAAGCATCTTTTAATACCAAAATACAATCTATGCCTTATTTTGTATCATACTCAGCCACATATGAAAATATTACGCTTGTAGCTATAGCAAGAAGTAAATTTAATATGAATTACAAACATATTTGTATGCTACTTCATATTTTATACTCTGATGTGTTTATTTGAAAGCTCCATTAACTACTCAGTATACCAAGAGGTAAAGTAATGTCACTGCTGTCCAGGATAAATGAGTGATAAATGGTGAAGTCTCATGATTTGCATTTTCAAAACAAGGCACCTGGAAAAGATACATTAAAAACTACACAAGAATAAAATTTCCTGGGAAAAAAGAAAATAAATTTGAACAACAGAGGAGCAATCTGTTTCGCAGACCTACATTTTTGCTCCTTGCAGGTCTCTAAAATACTGATTAGGCCCAGGTTGGCTTATCCCACAAGATCTGACAAGATCACAGGTCATAGTAGTATGAAAAGTTAATTTCCTTTGTTAATGTGCTCATTGCTACTGCATGGAGTGAGACAAATGGAATAGGGAAAAGGAATTTAGAAAAAAAATTAAGATTAAAGTACTTTCAGCAAGTCCAAGTATATTTAGCTTTTCTCATCCCTCAGTTCACATGCACATATATATTTTAGAGACACACTTTAAACAACACATGGCTAAGGAGTATTGTTATGAACATGTTTACATACCTTATCCATTGAAAAAGGTGCAATACAATAAAATACAATTCTACAGCAATAAAATTAATGTTTGGTTAGATTTCTCATCTCAGCCCACCAAGTATTAATATGATTACCATCTTGTAACCAAGAGGACTACTCAGGCAGAAAGAGTTGGGTGCTCTATCAAAACCAGTCATATCTTTCATTACTGAACCTTCTACAGCAGATTTTCAGGCATGAAACTGGTTTTGCCCAAATCTATTCTAATCTGAAAATCAGACAAGATTTTTTAAATCAGAACAAAAATATTTCTAATGTTTAGTATTTAAGTTTTGACTTTAAATTTATTGAAAAATTATACACAGTCAATAAAATGAAAAGTAAAATAGTAGAAAATGGTGTTCAAAACCTTCCCCTCTCCCCACAAAGATCTCTGTGCTGTCCATTGCTGAGGATTTGAAATTTGAAAACCAAATCCTACAATAATTCCCTCCTAATAGAAAAGACCTTTAGATCTGGGGAAGACAGATGTGCACAGCTGAGACTGGGTGGGAAATGATGGGATGGGGAATGATGGGAAATCAGGAAGGGCAATGTAGAATATTCTGAATGTGATTTTCAAGTTTGAAGTGTTTGAAAGGTTTTATTTTTTACTATTTCAAAGAAGAGCTTAGAATACAATTCTGAAAACTTAAACCTCAACTTCAACTAAATTTTTTAAAAACTTTTCTAATCAAAGGAACTCAACAATGACTCAACTTCTATTAACAATAAATTTACTTGTTACAACACAAAGCAAAAGTCATGGTTTTGTTCAAAAGGTGAGTTTTTCAGAACTCAATACAAAAAATATATGTTTCCAAGAAAAAAGCATTTGCATGAAAGTCAAAAACAGCTTCATGATTGTGGGAAGTTTCATCACAGATATCTCTTGATGGCATAGGTTTTAGTGAGGATTATAAAGCCATTTCAACTACACTGTTTCCATTAATATAACAATCTCAGGACATCCAAATCCAGAGGCAGTGACTGGAAGGCTATTAGAGAAAACGAATAAGCTTTCTTGAGCAGACATGTTATTCACAGACATCCTGCTGAATCTAATATTTTAATATTGTTTTAAAGATAACCTACAGGTCAAATGCATGGGAATACATTAAATTTTCACTCTCAGCTTTCTAAATAATGTATTTTAAAAAGCTGTCGTTTCTTAGTCTTGAGCTTCATTTAATATTGTGTCTGAAGGGGAAAGGAGTGAACATGTAAACCCCCTGGTCTTCAGTATCATGTATATAATTCTACTCACACACTCCATTTAGAAAAAAACCCAGTAAAATGTCTTTTCTCTCCTCATTCTTTCTCATGGCACAGAAAACTTAGCAGCAATTTAATTCTCATGTCCGATATGGAAATACTCATCCTTTCCCAAAGTACTTATAAATTTTATATTCTTGAAAAAATAATGTAAATGTTCTGATTTCTTGTTTTATGTAAATAACTATAATAGCAATAACAACAGTAATACTAGCAGTAGTGATGTCTGCTAGGAAAATTGAAGCAGCCTGAGGTGGCTAATGGAATAACGTAAAGACAGCCAATAAATCTTGAAGCAGTTACATTTCTTGGTGTCTGCAATCAGTCCAAGGCAAATGGAAGGTTTAGGAAATAACTAAAACATAAACTGCAAAACTTTACATCATTCATGTGTGCCACAAGTTACTGATTCTTGATTTTATGTCATGCTTTTGTTTATATAATTTTTCAGATTTCAAGTGGTCTAAGCACTAAACCTGAGGCTGTGGTAGTGTGCAGAAAGCCCTAAAGAAGTGCTCAGCTTGTTTGAACAGAGATGTCTACACCATCACTGAAAATTCTGTGGTAACACAGATGTTATATTGTAGGTAAGGTATTTGAGTTATTTGGAAAAACAATAAAATACTGTGAATCAAAGTAGACACTCTACTACCTCCAGTGAAAACCAAACGCTACTAAGCTGCATTGGAGAACTGTCTTGCTTTGTTTTTAGCAATAATGAACTAAAATAAATATATTTTGCTTATTATTATACACACAGCCACATCAGAGTTTATCCCATGGAGCCTACTCCATTTATCTTTGCCTTTAAACTATATCTAATAAAATAATGTATAAAAATACTCAAAAGTGCATTACCTCATTTAATTCAAGTAAACACATTAGGTTTTTAAGAGAAGTTCTAACAGTTTAAGTTAAAAATTATATTTACTTTACCAGAGAGTTATTGCTGCAAGTCTGCAAGCATTTCAGAATGCTTTTTAGCTTATTTCTCTGCAGGAGGCAATCTGTATTAAAGCAAAATAAAAACTTGTAATCAGAAAAATTCAACCTCTCAATATAGAACAAAGAACATACAGGTCAGGTCTCATCCAAGCCACTACACTGTTTCAAATGTGAAAAAGTGGACTCGGTGTGATGCCCTATGAGCTAACAGAAAACAAAATTCTCAGATATTCTTCTACCTTTATACATATTTTGATAAAAGAAGAGTTTACCTGCACCATGCAATTAAAAAAAAAAATAGAACACAAAACCTCCAGACAATGGCCCCTAGAAACAAAACTCCTAATGCTATGATCTCTAGATGACAAAAAATAAAAGATTCAAAAAATGAAAGAGGCTCTTTCCTTGTAGTGATTTTGTTTTGACTGCTGTTTAAAGTACATGCTGGACTCCACACCACATTTTAATGCAGACAATTTGCTGGTCACTCTGGAATGCATGAATGCACAGGTACGCACAGACCCCACTCTGACTGGCCTTTATGTGGTTAATTGCCTCCCAAAAACAAACACATAGATAGCCAAACCATAGATAGCCATGTAGAATTTTCTCATGTAACAAAACTAAGTTGCTTTCAGTTATTTATTTTCGCCTGCAAGAAAACAATTGCTTTTCAAATCACTTTGAATTGAACATAAATATGCAAAATTGCTACAGAAATTGCATACCTTATGCATCTGAGAAGCTGAGGAGCAGAGCATTTTCCATGTCAGGCACTGACTGACCAAAGCATTAACTTGTGTTACTGTAACCCACATTGTTAAAAACCTACCTCCTTGCAAATGGTTCTTCAAACTCTAAACACTGAGTTGAAAAGTCTTTCGTATCTGACCTCACTAAGAAAACTCATATAAAAATAGGATTTTTTTTTCTTTTAAAGAAGAAGAGACCATGCTTTCAAGACAATCCTGAAGTTAAAATTTCTTGATTCAACCCTATAAATGAAGATGTATTACTTGAAAACTTTTTGTTTCTGTTAAACAAAAAACTTTTAGGTCACTTACAGCATTAAAAGGAAGTTTTAATGTCCCACTTTGCAGAATTCTTTGTATTTTAATCACTTTTTGCATCCAAGGGAAAAAGATTTCCAAAATGCAAATGTACATTAATTATGTCATCCTGTATGTTCAGTAAGTCTATTTTGAGAAAGAAACATGATCAACATGTAAGATCAAGCAAGAAAAATTAATGTTCCAATGACTAAAGTACAGCAAGATGACTGTTTGTGATTTCTGTCAATGATGGTGCACATAAAAACTCTGTTTCCTTAGAACAGACCCTCAAAAACAACAGATTAGTGATAAATACCTCAAAAAAATTTTACACTGTATTTTAAACATATTTGCATGCCAAAAGTGTAGGCACCCACAGAACATGAAAACTGGATTTAGCTGGAAGTGTCAACGCAGTGAATATTCAGCTAATTGATATTGCTTACTACAGGAGCCAAGGTGAACTGTGAATATGGTGAGATAAAGCATTTGGAAGAAAGCAAACTTTCTTTGCAGAACAAGTGAAGTCAGAGTCGTACAAGATACTTATCAAAGTGGACTTGACATCTGTCAGTATTTACAATACAGTATTCACTTTTTTCCCTTTTTTTCCTCTATTATCTTCCTCATTCCATTTTCTCTCTCCTTTACATAATAATATTTTTTTTAATCCTGTCTGACTCACCCTCTCATTATTTAAAAAAATTCACTGTAGGAACTTGATATCAGTAACATCAACTCTGAGATGCATCACTTCACATATTCTAAACATATAACTTCTACTGGTTCCCTGAAAGGACAACCATTTTTATTGAAACCCCAAAACAATGACTTAAACCCAAAATTTATCTTCACGCATTTGAAAACACCCCTCTTGATTACAGACCAGGATTTTCAGATAGGGAGCACCATTAGACATTTATGGTACTGGGACCTTAGCACTTCTTTAAAAATGACATAAGTGTCTTGAACTGGCTATTCACAAGATGAGACCTTCAGCATTTTATAATCTCAATTCTAAACAAAATGGTCTTAACCCACAACAGCAACAAAACCAAAGGGAAATCATACTACGTCTACATAAAATACTCAACCTATCCCATACTACTGTAGTTCAACACACACAATTATTGATGTTTTGACAATTTAGTAATTATTCATGCAATTATAATTTAAATTGATTAATTGAATAGCTCATTTTTCTGCATTTTGTTTTTATCAGCTGTTATTAACATTTCATAAGCATTAATATTTATAGATTACAAAGATTACATGAAGCAATTAACACATCCTGGAATATTATTACCCAGCAAAAACAAACATCAAACACAATTCAATAAACACAAGTTTCCATAATACAAAAATTAATTCAATTATTTCAGCATCAGATAGGTAAAATAATATATATAATATAGATACAGTTTTGATGCACCCCACTACTGACAGAGCACCCTGGGAGCTCTCAGAAGCGCCTGCACTGCTGCTGTTGTCTTCCTCTACTGTGAGTTTGTAATTAGATGGAGCAGCATCAATGCACATCTGCTCAATGACCTCATTACCATAAATTTCTCTACATATAAGTTTATTCTGCCTGCCTTCAAATTTACTCAAGTCAGAGCCTGTACTCAAGAGCTTCTCTATGAACTACAAAAGGTAACAAGCCTGCAGATATGTCAGTTTTGGGGGTTTTCCTTTTGTTTGCTTGTTTGGGAGGTTCTTTGTCTAAGGAGAACACAAGTTCAAATTAATGGCTTGTACAGCAAATGAGCTTTATTCACAACAACTTTTTATTCCACAATACACCTTTCCCTTTTATTTACATATTTGTTACATATTTATTCCAATGGCCATACTAAAAATGCCAATTATGGACTGACTGCCAGTAGCGATAGCCCTACAGCAGATTCTTCTCTGGGACTTAAGATAATGTGAGGCGCCAAATAATATCCAGGAAGAGTAAAACGGGATTGCATGGAATTAATACAATCTTCTATGTCCTTCAATTTTTTTTTCTCTGAGTATTTGTTCCTTCACATTTTTGATCTTTTTTTTCCTTTTTTTAACACAGGAAAGAAAGGAAGGCAAAATTTCTACAAGCTATCAAATTAATTTCTGTGGAAGGAATAAAAGTTCATAGAAAAATGACATAATCTGTCATTTTCAATTCAAATATTTTATAGCCAACTACCTTTCCAAAAAAGACATTTTAATGTGTTTTTTTCATACACAGTTTAGAATCCTAATCTTAAAACAAACAAAACCAAAGTCTTTCTAGGACTACTGTTTAGTATCCTAGCAAATATTTCCTTTAGAAAGAGGAAAATATTTCCTTTAGAAAGAGAAAAAAAACCTACATGGACAGAAAATCAGAGACAGAAAAAAAGCTAAAAAAAAAATCATAGCAAATATTTCCATTTCCATTCCAAATTTCAAGTACCACAGACATGGGATTTATGTAACCCCCAGCATAAAATCACTCAGCAGCCTAAGTCATGTTATTGCCAAGATTATGGTCTTCACCTTCAGTTTAAATTTCCCCTTCTCCACCTTATCCTATTACTCCCATCTCATACTTTATGCAAGGGCCAGGGGGAGGGAATAAGAGATTAACCCCAGAGGTAATTAGCCTAACAAGGTCACAAGCAGTTTTCTTTCTCAGTCAGCAGAGTCAACACAAGTGATTATGGTCAGCATCCACATACAGCCATCTCTGACCACATACCCATGTTAATGAAATTGAAAGGACTGGCATTTCTAAGACAAATATTTGAACACCTCTGAAATTGCAGCAGGGTGCCTGGTTCATCCAGTTATCTCCATCTCCTGTGGATCAAACACTAAACTGCAGCCTGTCTGTTGATTCATCTTGAGAAAAAAACTAGGTCTTTGCTATATTTTCTCCTCCTTCCTTGTATTAATTATCCAAAGTTATTAAATCCTTCCACTATCAACCAGAATAAGTCTAACACCTTCGTCTCTAGAGGATTGAAGCACCTTACAATTTTAAGTTAAATTTCATCTCAAGTGTTCATTAGTTCATATTAATGAGGCTGAAATAATACAGTAGAAATTACTTTCACAAAGTTACATGGAAGTTACACACAACAGAAGTCAGTGCTTTAACCTACACAATAATTATGATTCCTTTCCTCTCCTGCACTTTCTGTTGCTGTTTTTGTTTAAAGGGAACACCACAACTCCAGCTGCAATGGCAAGTGTTCAGTGACACTGACAATACAAAACAGGGGCATTCGATTTCAGAGACCTACCAGATCATATTTTTGGAAGAATCTGCTTATAAAGGTTATATTTAATTTGAAGGTATGATATCTCCCCAGACCCTATTCCATCTCATTTCTCCATCAAAACCACAAAGAAAGGGAAATCACACGTTTCAGATTTCAAGAGGCCCTACTTAATCTTCTATGCTACAGACGCCTCTATACGATAAAAGGAAGAACGACAGAGAGCTGCCATGAGGACTCAGGCTGTCCCTAGCCAGGCTAGGTGCCCACATGACAGCCCTGACATGTGCAGGCTCATTATCTGCAGGAAAGCCTGGAGCACAGTGCTGCTGAATATGTGCTGAAATGGACAGCACACATTCATGAGGCTCCGGCACAGCAGTGGGAGTACAGCTGCAGAGACGGGCTGCACTGCGCAGCCTCTAGGACACAAAACCAACACCAAACCAATTCAGTATTGGGAAGACTTTTACTGAGGAGAGCAAAGCAGAAGAATACATCAGGGATGCATCTAGGGCAATACACAGCTCCCTGTAGCTTTGCTACTTTCTTCTTCTTCCACCCCTGTCTGTAACAAAACTTACATACGGATATGAATGCAGGAAATGGCTTCTAGGTGTGCATGTACAACCCTATTTTCCTCTTAAGAATATATTTGGGAATATATTTTGCAGCAATCATTACTTTGCAAACCACTTCAGAGTGAGAATGAATCCTGTTGCAGAAACTAAAATGATTAGGTAAAAGTTAAACTAGCAGGGTTGAAATACACACATATATATACATACACACTATGCAAACTTACATGCACATATTCACATATTTGCAAGCCTGCAAATGGTATCAGTATAGACTATTTAAACAAATTATGCATACATATTTCTGTTTAGAGCACTGAATTACACAAACTGCAGTAGTCAGCGCAGTAGAGAGCTTATCCTTAAGCTGTTGCTGGGTCTTGTCATTCAAGTAGCATGGGACAGCAAAATATACAAATGCTAGGGAATCTGAGGAATGGGAGTATAAATAAACTTGCAATATAACTTGAACATTTAGTGTTACCTTGAGATTTTTAAACAAGATAAAGTGCATTATCATCTTCCACCACCACCTTTTTTCATTTTTTTTTCCTAACATGATATGCTTTCATAGCTTTCCTTGCTGGTATTACTCTGGCAGTAATGGCAATACCTCTGATGCTTCCTATCATCTTGACTTCCCCACTACGGTGTGTGTGTTCACTTAATGATGGGACTGAAGGCTTCACTGAACTACAATGAGAATAACTCAATTTCATCTTATAAAAACTTAGGTTAATTACTTGGCCCTGTCTGATTTTCTCATTTTCAAGAACTCATTTGCCAGATAGAAACTAAATGGTAGTCTGGCAACTCCCTCTTGTTTCAGTATCTGTAACACTACATCACATAACCTGGAGTTTTACATACTTTAAATATAAGTTTTTTATGAACATATGAAAAATTTCTAGAAAAATAATTTATTGAACTTTCAGTCAAAAGTTCTGTGAAACAGTCTAATGCAGTCAGGCATAGCTCTCATCCTCAAAGCTAAAAAATTAATAGGTGTTAAATTCTACATTGAAATGATGCTCCTTTTCCCTAAGTGAAAGATTAATGACAGCTTCAATTATACAAAAAGGAAACAAATTATGAATAATTTATATGAAATAGATTTGAAGCAATTTTGTGAGCACATGTTGCTGTGAGACACTAGATGCATGAAATATTCTGGGGAAAATAAAGAGTTGAATACAACTTATTCAAACAGTTACAAAGACATTTAACACATATTTTATGTCAATGTCTTTTTATAGTAATTTTATCTAGAGAAAAAATTTTATTGCAAATTTCACTGATAATAAATGCAGAAACCTAACAGCTAAAAAACCTGAAATATAATTTGAGTTATAAAGCTAAATAAAACATAGCAGTATAATAACAATAATATTAATAACGATAATGACAATATTACAACCTTACTGCCTTATTGAATCCAGCATTCAGATAAGCTTCTCTTTTTTCCTCCCATATTAAAGTTATTTTTGTGCATACATATTTAAAGTAATATTAATTTTCTATGTAGCCTCTGGTTTTGGTTAGAAAAAACAAAATGAAAATTCTGTAAGTGAGGATTGTCATTTTAAGCCTGCCATAGGGGAAGTCTAACTGAAATCACTGGTCAAATATGTAAAAACTTGACCATATCTTTGCCAATCATAATAATAATTGACATTGGTGGAGACTTACCCAAAAGTTTTGGCCTACATCTACCCTGCTCTAATTGTTTATGTATGCATAGAAAAGGAGCACAAATGAGCTCTTAACAACTTAACATCCTCACTATCACATTCATGGTGAGAACGTAGAAGGTGATGGTAACCAAGGTTACAACTGCTAATTGGCTTTAAATATAAGGAAAATCAACAAGATTGGCCTGGGGTGGCATGGCTCCTGAGGCCACTGCCAGCTTAGGCTGATCCTGTAAATTGTAAAGCAATACATTGTTAAAACAATTGCCCTGCTGGGCAGCATGCTGCACTGTGCAGAAGGATGTGGATCACCCACAGTACAAGGAGCAGTTTTCATGACTTTACCAAGAACAGATACTTGGGGAAATCATATAATTTCTTATACTGGTGAACAACTCTACACCTTTTAAAATTACATTTCTCTGCATAATCTCTCTTCCATAGTTTTACCCACATGTACACGTTGTTGGGCCATTATATTAATGTTACTACCATATTTTTAAAATTAGTTTATAGAGACCTTTTTAGGTATAGTATTGTGGATTTCCTAGCTGGTTCTGCAGTCTTATTCATAAAATCTACTTAACAGTTATAGAAATAAGATGGTAATTCAGAAGAAAACAACTCCATATTCTTAGATAATTACTCTTTTCTCACATCTAGTTATTGAGTTTTAAATTACGTGGTTTTCTTATGACAAATTAAAATACAGATCTTAAACATCCTATCACTCCCTGTCAGATTAACAGTTCAAGGCTTGCAGTATAAAAGAAAACTTAGATGTACCCTATTTCAAAGATTGTCAAGGAATTACATTAAATTGATGAAAATCAGGCAGCCAAACACTTCAAACTCAGATGAAGAACTCTTTCTTATTCTGAAATTAAGTTTGGGTGTTTAGATAAAGATCCCAGATATAAAGAATGGTTAGGGTTAGATGGGACCTTTAAAGATCATACAGTAATAAATCATTCTTACACTATTAGAACTCTCATATTGCCTGGTGAATAGAAAGTATAGAAAAACATTAATAATTTGAATTTATACAGTTTTCGTGTATTATAATTCAACATAGTCTAGAGGTTTGAGCTCAAAACAAAAACAGTAGCTACAAAAAAGTATCAATAAAGTGATGCTAAATTATGCAGTATGATAAATGTGCTACTGGACAGGCAATAATGTTACAACTGTTAGGAACAGAAAGCTTGATCTAGAATACTGTCCATAACTGGTCATTCCTGTTCAAGCTGGAGAAGGAACAGACAAGACCTTTTAAGATACTCATGGGAATATGGAAACTATGACAAAAAGGGAATGCTGTATTACAGGTCTCTCAAAATATGATGAACATTACAAAGGATGGCTCTTCAAAGTTTAGAAACAAGGTATACAGAAACAAACTGATAATAAATTCAGCTTGATAAAGAGATGATCTCTAGCTATCAGAGAAGCAAAGCCAATTCTTGGTTTATGTTCTATTACAGCAAGTTAAATGACTATATGAAATTGTTTTAAGTAAAAAAAAAATATTTACTCACTGCGAATCTGAAACTATCAATACAACCCCCCAAATCCCAAACCTACAATATGAAACAGTATTTTTTGAGAACTTAAGCCTCCTTTGATGAGAGAATGATTCAAAATTTTCAAGGTGTGCTCAGAACCAAGAAGCTAGAGTGCCATCTAAAACTGAGGGCAAGGTTTTAATCTTCAAATGAAGTAGACTAAGGTGATAAAGCTTGGGAGTATTATTATAATTAAGTTGACAACAGTAACAGAAAAATGTTTCCAAGATGCCTTAGTTGAATTCTGCTAAAATATTTCAGAATTTATTTGATTTGGATGAAGCTGGAACATCTTAACATCAAATAAAATGAAATGGTGCAACTGCTTTTATTAAACTCTTTAAATACATTCCAGTGTTTTCATAAGCTTAATTCTTCTGTATTTTTTCTCCACTGCTGTGCAGTGTTCCATTTACTTGCTTAATGAAAAAAGCAATTTCTTAACGATCATAACCTGCTTCCGCTCCGCAAGCTCCCTTCTGCTTTTCACAGAGAGAAAAATATTTCTTTCCATAAAAATGGACTGGGAAGCCTGCCACACAAGGAAAGGCTGAGAGAACTGGGTTTGTTCAGCCTTGAGAAAGGAAAGTTTAGGAGAGATATACATTATCATCACATTCCAGGATTTCAAGGGCGGCTACAAAGAAGATGAAGACTCTCTTTTAGAAGGAGTTTGAAGCAAAATACAAGTAATGGGTACAAGTTGGGCGTACTCTGATTAGACACAAGAGGAAAATGTTCTGCAATGAGAACAACGAGCCATCGAAATAATCCCCAAAGGAAAGGTGCTGGATTCCCCAGCACTGGATATTTTTAAGACTGAGCAGGACAGGGTGCTGTGCCATCTTGTCTATATGGTGCTTATGCCAAGGAAGGCTGGACCAGATGATCCTTGAGATTCCTTCCATCCTGGTATTCTAGGATTCTGTGAAAAAATTAATGAGAGTTGCCTGCCATTTCCAGATCACTTTCCCTCAGAAAAGTGGCATTGTGAAATGCCCACTTTGGGGTTTAGTTTTAAATGGAAAGTATTTTTCAATGCCTTAGCTGAAATTCTGGAATAAAGAAGACATTCTGCTGTATCAGAAGTGTACACAAAAGCGTATGGCAGAGGTCAAAAAAAGATGCAGTCTATATTCCACTTTGCTTCCTTCCAAACCCAGACTTGTCACCTACAGAATAAGGAAGCAAAGAGCTGGGTCTTCATGACACAGACTCACATGGGCACAAGACTCACCAAATAAACCCATACTGAGGGAATCAGGTCCACAGAGGAGCTGCAATGCACTGAAAAATGAAGTTTCATTCAGAAAGAAGGGGCTAGAATAGCTCATTGGAAGTGGCTTTGTACACTTAGAACAATTCGCTATATTCTTTATTTTCTGCTGTTTCATTATTTTTCAGTTTCTAGTGCTAAACTCTGCATCTTAACTCAAGACCATCCAGAAAATTTTTCAATATTGAAAAGGTAATGACTACTAAGCAAAATCAAAATTGATCTCAAACAAAATTTCAGATTAAAAGTGTTCACAAGTGAAAAAAGGATTTTCAGTCAACATCCTGCAAGTTGGAAAGATATTGCCAGCAAAAGCTTATACTGAATATAATTTTCTTCAGACGTGAGGGATAGAAAAAGTCATGGTTAAGAGTGTGGGAAGCAAAGAAAATGAAAAGGAAAGCTTGACAGGCTTCAAGAGACATTACTGTTTTATTTCCTGTTGTGAAGATTATTGTTCTACAGCCAATCATGATATTAAATGACACACAGTATTGTCCCCAGTAATTTATTTTTCTGGCTTTCTCACACACTTTAGTCGACATGCAAGCTTATTTTTGAACAAGTTTTAATATTAATAGGGTTAAAAGATGCTAAGTCTATGGATTCACCAGTTCTGAACTGTATTTCCAGTTCATCATTTCTAAACCCCATCTGGTAGATTGGAATGCTTATCTCATGAATATCAAAACAAATTAAATGTTGAATAGCAGTCAAGCAGAAATCAAAGTATGCAAATTTCCACATATCCCAATTCTGTAATAGCTACCTCCTGTTACTATTAATAGCTAAATAGTAAAAGCAATTGAATAAAATTTAAAAATAAAATAGCAATAGTAATTAAATGTGGGGATAATATACTTGGCATCTTTTTTCATAGAATCATTGATTTTTAATTTCCTTTTATTTCTCTGAAATATTCCAGAGGAAAGTGAGCTATAATAATATTCTACAATATATACATAAAACTATAAATTTTGCAGCTTTTACTGCTGTCTTTTTGTGTTCTCTTCTATAGCGGAAACTTACGTTCTATATAATTTACCACTGAACACAATAATTTTGCCACATTAATTAGGGGCTTTATTTCACCAAAACTTCAACAGATTTCAAGCAGACCACTGTCTCTTCATTTGGAGTACCACATTTCTTCAGTGGTTAGGAACAATTATTCACCTTTTAGCTTAGATGTCATCCTGTCCATGTTTCAAGAACTGCAGGGCAGTATTTCCTGATCACTCCTGTTTCTTAGGATAGGGAAATATAGTGCTTATTTACCACTCATTAATGAAATTGGAGCAGGCATAGTGAATTGGATATGTTTCAAATATTCAGTCTTGCTGTAGCCTGAAAATGTCAGTTGAATTAAAACAAGCAGACAAGTAGACAATTTTTGCTCTTAGAGACAGGGCAGTTGGAAGCCTTTACATACAAATACCAGTTCTTACTCACCTGGCCAAGTCTACTGATGTAAGTGGCTTTATTTCAATGAACAAAAACTGCAGGATTAAAATTCTTATCAATGAGTAACTTTATTCAGTTTCACATGCTACATTTTAACTCCACCATGTAAACTGTCAACTTTACATTGCCTGAACATCTACTATCAATAGCTTTGCATGCAGAAACTCAACCATCTCTTGCAACAGCCTGTTTAATATATAAAGATAATTTTAAAATCCAGCTGTCTGACACGAGTTTAGACACACGATACTTTGTTCCTGTTACAGGCAGGAACAAAGAGTAAATGAGGTGCCTTTAGATAATGTCCAGCTGTATTCATCAGAGACCAAATGCCATTGCACTGACTAGGATCACAAAGAATGTAAGTGACCCATATTCGGTCATCTCCTGCTTAAATACTTCATTCACAAAACTTTAATACTGTTTTATAGACACAGCATGCAAGTCACAACGAACCATGCATTACATAAGAGACAAAAAAAAAGCAAACTGAAAGAGCAAACATGTTATATCAAAGGGTTTCACACATGGAGGAAATGCAAGCAATGGCAAACAGTACAATTTTAAAAATAAATTTAACACCTCTCAAGTTCTGAGCATGCCACTGTCACGAAATGCAACTTTTCACTCACCAAAGTAGAGTTATGTGAAGCATCACCTGAGACCTCGGGTGTTCTTGTGCTGTTTGGAAGTCTGTGAGGGTTACGAGCTATCGCTTGGCACCAGCCCAACATTTTCTCCTTCCACTTATCCCTTCTCAATTTCTGAAATTCTGAAAATAATTTAGATTCCCTGAAACATTGACACTTTGAATTCATTGTGTGCATGTCTCTGGATGCATGCCTTTAAAAACAGCTTTTTAAGTTACATCTGAACAAGCTAATAAAACATATTTTTAAAAGAACATGTTTTTCTAAATTATTCCAAAGTGTTAAACCATAAAGGTTAGAAAAGAGTCATGCATTTTCAGTGCACCTTACATGCATTAATACTATTTTAGTGCCAGCAATTACAATGCCTTCTCTCCATGTTAAATCTTCCTCAAGTTTTAACTTTAATTTTAAAAGTGTTATTTTAAAGGGATTTTATTACTGAATACCTCTGAGACTAGCACCATTCCAAAATTTATATAGCATTTGGATACAAACCCCCACATTCAACGAAATAAGGAGAAATAGCCCTAAATCAGCAGCAGATACTAGATACAAATAAACGGTGTGAAAACACACAAACCTGTATGTACCCAGACACTCCAGAATACCTGGCTCATCTTGAAGTGCTATGCTAGGATGTGTTGTAAATAGCAAAAACTAATGCAGGCACACCAGAAATAAATGCTCTGTGCCAACTACAAATTGCCTCTGAATTTACTTCTATTTTGAAACAATAACAAAATACCTTGTAAGTAACATGACCACATTCTGGAAATGCAGCACTAGTACAGCATGCTATTAAGTGTAAGAAACCTTCATAAGTATGTTTAAAATCTCACAGTCTGTTTCTTCCCAAGCGAAGTTGGCAATGGAGGTAATCAGTGCAAAACTTCGCTAATTAATTACAAAAAACAACTTAGAAAAATTTTATTCTAAACATCTGAAGCAATTTCTAATCTGGTTGTTGATAACATATTGTAATTTAAAATGTGTTATTCTGTTATTTCTGAATCATGAAACGTAATAAACAGGAAGATTAACCTACCAGACTGAGTGCCTAATACTCCAAATAAGGGTAGCACTAGACTGAATAAAACTGGAAAATAATGGAAAAAAATACAATAATGCTGAAGACCTCCCATGGCACTATGCAGCATCACTGAATATTATGCACTTGTAACTTAAGTTTATTTTTTCTGCAATACATCTCCATGCAGGACACAAATTATGCAAGTATTTACAGCAGATTTTATCTTTCCAGGTTCTGAGTCTGACAGACTACAACCCCTTTCTGAATAACGACAGCTCTACCATTTCCACACTTAACCATTAATATATAGTTTTCCAAGTATGAAATGCACAAAGCCGAATTCCCCACATAACCTCGTGGAACTGAAAGGAATAAGTGGAAATTAGCCTTAGCTTTATTGCACTGGAGATGATTAGGTGAGTGAGACAACAGATTAACTAATTTTTTTTCAATTTTTTGGTCCCTTGAAATCTTAATATGGATACAAAATCATGCTCAGTAAGAGATCAATCAATCCTTTTTATACTGCCTGTATCCATGAACACAAGAAATCATTTGAATGTAGGTACACTCCTATTCTGGTCTCTTTGGTGTCCAGAACCCTTTGGAAGATTCGCAATTCTTCTTTTTTTTGGCCTGAGCAATCCAAATGACCAACACTGTCCAGATCATAACTGAAAGAAGGATTTTGCTCTTGCTCATACACCAGAAGAACCACCACAAATAAATTTCCCAAAAACAATCTTACTTCATCATCTCTAGATTTGTTAAAAAATAGAAGAATTACTTTATTCATATTTTTAAGGTGAGAAAATTTTTACTTTTAAGTTAGCCAAGCAAAGGGACACACAATTATTGTTCATCTTGTACAATATCAATGCTAAGACAAAACAGGGAGGTTAAGGATGAGGTATTAAAATTAGCCGCTTGTTTGAAATAAAAGCATAATATTGCTAAAAAAGTCACAAATCTAGCAAGAGAAAAGAAATTACATGCTTAATTCAGGAGCACAGTCAGATTCAGGTAACAAAAGTTATGATTTTCAGTCCTTACCAGAATCTAACCGCTATCACAGAACAGCAGGAAATTGAACACAAAACACACTGTTCTTTATCTAAGCTAAGTTTTGTTCTCTGTGTTCAAAGATTCCCAACAGTAATCAAAGTGATGGTATTTGTCCAGCTGCATGATTTGGCAGACCATCAAAATATTCCAGGAGCAGAGCTACAGGAATACTGAAATACAAACAGCCTTGACTGCTGAGCTCCGCTAAAATAAATACAGTCACTGTTATTCATTATGTATCTCTTGTCTGAGTCTTACCGAGCTGTGACTTCTAATCAATTATTCTAATTTGGATAAAACCATTAATTGAAGGGCTGGATGCAATAGAAATCTCTGACAGTTTCTGTGTCACAAGTAAGCCATTGGCTTTTCTTAACCAGCCAGTTATTACGGTATGACTGCTGCGTTTCACAGGGACAATTCAGTGTAGCCATAGCATAACAACATAATGACGCTAAAACTTTCTACAAACAAGAAGCTCAACCTCAGGTTTTAAAATTACTTCTATATTAAAAAAATAAATAAATCATATTAGAATATATGTGATTGTGTCAACAGCTGTAAAAGTACCGTTTTTTCATTTCAGTGCTTTGGTGTAATAACTCAGTGCTGTGCTGATTCATCAGTGGTTCTTTTAATTCAGGGGGGAAAAAATTACTTTCCACATACAAATGTGATCATCAGCTGTAAAAATTTATATAATCATAAGTGCTGAGGACCTTCTGCCCCTCCAAACAGAGGACTAATGTTTTGAGTCCAGCATTGAATTAAAATAGCATGAAAGGCCATCAAGCTAGAGAAGTCTTATTTTCCTGACTGATACCTGCAGCACCCAACTAAATAAAGTACCTGCATAATACCTAATAAAATACTTAATGTTCTAGCCTCATTAAAAACAATGCACAGACCAACAGAAAACAAGCACACATGCACAAGAATCATTAAGCCGACACCTAGAATGATGGCACCAATCAAGACTATAATGGTACCAGCTTTCTTGAATAGCTACTGGATATACACAATCAGACACCTCTGCATTAAGTGCATGCAAGATTCTAAATCCAAACATGTCATGTTTATTAATGACTGTTTTCACAAGTGCTTCTAGGGCACTACTGGAACACTAAACCCAATTATGCACATCTAAATGCCTTTCCCTACCTGTAAAGACAAAATAGAGCTGTCATTTAACTTAGCTATGCAGCTCTCTCAAAACATCACTGCAGAATCAGAGACCCTCTCTAGAGTATTTGACATTATCTTATAACCAAGTTTTCCAGAACTTATAGTTTAAGTTTGCAAACTGCCAAATACAGCATATGCTTAAATTAATACCTATATTATCTAATCAATTTTTTTAAAGAAATTACTTTGATGGTCCTGTACCATAATTAGCCATACAATTATTTCTTACTAAATTCAGCCTTTGTTGATTTGTTCTTTTCTCTTATACTGCTAATATGTATTTTAAGTTGTCCTTAGTCCTTTAAGACTTCGATTCTTTTTTGTCACAACTAAGGATGCATATTTCACTTATTGATTCCAACAATTCAATCACTGAAAATAAATAAATTTAAGATGACTGGTACAAAAATTATTGCAGCTAATATTGCTTTGTTTAACCACTCCATAACTACTATGTCCAAAGCATGACAAGAAAGCTCTAAATGTTTTCAAAGAAAACAGTCTTTTGGACTACTAACAATTTAAAATTTGTGGGTATGTTTGCCTTCATAGTCATACTCCTTTTTTTCCCGCACAAGGAAGAGTATCTCTTTTATAAAGCAGAAAGCAATTTTAAATCACTCAAGGCTCTTTAGAAAAACACCAATAGGGTTTTTTCCCCATGGTAAATTTTTTTGCATTATAATTATGCCGTTTTGCATTTGTGAAGACTTCAAGAAGAAAATGTTGAGAAATGTACATTTATGGCAACCGATTTAATGTTTAAGAAATCCCCAACTTTTATACATTTAGATACTGCATAAACATCTGTATTTGCTGATGCAGTTTTTGAACTACTTTCATAAGCAACCTCTATTCCATCCTCAAGTATGACTTTGCTGTCACTATCACAGCTACTCTTCAAGGGAATGCTTTGCTCATCCAAGGTTCAACATCTCTGCTGAATTTTCCTCAGACCTTCAAAAAGCAATGCAACTGCATGTGCTACTGCTACAGGTGAGCAGTGAAAGGGTGCCTAACCCCTCCCTCAGGACCTCTCCATGTAAATTTCCAATGCATCAGACTCCCAAGTAGGAAGGACAACAGCCTTGATACAAACATGGAGTTGAGAACAAGAACAAAGTACATGTTTTTTGCTTTGTGAGTTTGCATATATTTAGCCATATATGACTGCCAAGCAGCTTAAATCAAAGCTTCAATCAACAATGAAGACATGACTGGTAAATACACCTGATAAACCATACCCAGCACTTGGCAGATGAAAACTCTTCAGGGAAGATACAGAAAGAGCAGAAAATGTTAAAATGCAAAAATACACATGAAGCTAAAGCATTAACCACCTCATGAAGTTATGCATGCAATTATGCAAATGAACAGGGCATAAGAAGTTACAGTAAGTCCTTAATGGACTTTGTCCTGCTTATGAAAAATTAAGTTATTTCTCAAGGTTTCTTACCATTCTTATGTGATTTATTTACAGAAGAAGAAGGGTATATTTATGCTGCAAAATCAAATCCACTTTGCATCAGGCAGAGCTCACTAATGAAGTATGATAAGAAGACAGAGAAGTAACTTTTTTTTTTAAAGCCCAATAAAGGTTAAATACCTGAAAGACATCATTTAACCATTAAACACTACTGTATCAAAGGACAGATCATTAATACTGAATTTAAGTTAACATTTAAGAACAAAGAGAAAATCAGATTTCATTGCAATACCAGAAGTATACACACCAAAATGTGCTTAAGACCATGCTTGGTCCAAGAGAAGTATCTCCCCTTTGTCAGAGAAGCATTTTTAACAGAAATTTTTCTGTCAAATATAAAGTTCTCGGCAGCTATAAACAATCTTCTTAAACATAGAAAGCTCTTGCTTGTGAGCAGTCCAGACAGTGCTCCTGTGAGAGGTCAGTCATACAGAACCCACACTAGACAGTGGTTATCACTGCTGGGAAGAAGGGCTTATCCTCTTGCTTAGGTATCACTGCTCTTGGTAACACAATCTGTAACAACTCCAGGGCAGGACAGGCCACTGCACCTTTATCTTTGCAGGTCTCCTCAATTTTTCTTACCTCACTTCAGATTGTTTTCAACCCCTCTTTTAGGGTAACTTCAGCCATCATTAGCATTAATCGTTTACTCTCATATTCTAGTATACAATTTTATAAAACCTAATTGTTGAATTGGTTTCTGGTTGCCATTGTTAATAATCAGTGTTTGCAAGAAATTTACTCCCGGTAAGGGTGACAGCCTTCCAGTATCTGAAGGGAGACAGGAAAAATGGAGAGGGCTTTTTTACAAGCATTTATAGTTACAGGACAAGGGGGAATATCTTCAAACTCAAGGAGAGTAGGTTTAAATTAGATATTAAGAGGAACTCTTCATTGTGAGGGTGGTGAGGCACTGGAACAGGTTTCCCAGATAAGCTGCAGATATCTGGAAGTGCTGAAGGCCAGGGGCTCTGAACAACCTAGTCTAATGAAGGGGTTCCTGCCCATGGGAGTTGGGTTGGATCTTTAAGGGCCCTTCCAACACAAACCATTCTGTGATTAGTGAGAATTGCAGTCATATCCACCAATACAAACCTGGAGATATTCTCTGACTGATCAATGATGAAATAGTTAATCTGAGGGCTAGTTGGTAGAAAATTCAGGGTCACCTCTGGAAACTGAAATGCAGCTATTTTCTTCTAAAAACTAAAGACCTGAATTGTAATTAGTTAGAAGGTAAAAATTGATATTCTGATGGAAGGTATTTAGAACATTTACTGAAGTTAAATTGTATGCATTATAATCAAGAATATTCTGCTAAATATTTTGAAGACTTTTGTTGTCATCAAGGGTATAGCCCCTAACAAGCTGACAGAAGAGCCAAATGTGTCAGGAAAACTTGTGACACATTTACCAAAGGAGAAGATTTTGAATCCTTTTTAATAAAGATTAAATGAGCCCATTAAACGAGTTGTTCACCCCTAAACTAACTGAAATATGCCACTCTCTTCTAGTAGATATCGTGATCATGACTTATGATCTGACCTCTGCTAGTAGAAAGCCATGACAGATGGCCTTTTCAGGGTTTCTTCAGGATAAACGGATTTAAGTTATAAATAATTACTGGCCTACTGGCCTAATACTGCAGTTAGTGGTAACAGCTTAAATAACTAGTCCCTTACATAAGTAAAGATTACATTAACCTAAAAGTTAATAATTATGTGAATAAACATTTGAATAATATTACTTTGATAATTTTTGACCAAAATTTCCAGAAAACAAATTACAAAAGAAGGACTTAGAAGTGAATGCATGGGAACAAAAGTCTGACTCAAATAGCTGAAATTTTTTTAATGGGGTTCTCATTAGACAATAATAATGGTGGCATAATTATTGTAAGCAATTATTCTTGTTGCTCTGTTTGCTGTCAAATTGAGAAATTGAGCCAGGAAAAAAAAAGTTGAAAGATTATCTAGTCCTTCTAGTTTTTATGTTTGAAGTTGGGAAATACACAAGAAAATTTTGCTGAATAGATAATAAATCTGGAAGGTGCAAGAAGATTGGATGAATATCAGTATGGCCCTCTAAACTTATATTAGTGGGATTCTTAAAGTGTCTTCCAATAGTTTCAAATTAAGCCTAAACCTAATTTATTACAATGCCAGACCATAATGGTTTACTAATTATTTTCCATAGAGAAAATTAAGGGGAGCTTCTCTGTGAGATGAAAGCAATGCAGTGCATGCAGTTAAAACCACAACTCACACAGCTGTCAGCAAGCTAAGATTCACACAGCCCATATGCATGTCACAGTTATAATATGCCATTCCTCACAAACAATTTTTAAAATATTAAAGATGTGGTATTTGTTGTGGTTGCTAATTAAAGTGTAAAACTAGACACAACATCAGTTTCTCTAAGCACATTGTAAGTATCCACCCTCTCTCAAGTCTTTCCAAAGAACCCCAAAGGAAGATGACATTGGCAAGATTACTGACAAAATACAAAGTTACAAAACTGAAATCTTGAGTGTACAGCAGAAAACAAAACACAGCATTGCTCCCTGGCTCCCTTTAGTGACTGGGTAAACACTAAGATTTCTAACTCTGGCGTGGCTGTGGTGCAGCAGCTCAGGCAGCCGAGTCTCATCCTGAAGGTTTGATCTCTACTCCTGAGAGCCCTCCCCCGACTTTGCTATCACTCACACTGCTTTCTACTAGGCTGCACTGAACCCTGCTGCTGACACTGAGACAGGAGTATGCAGCACAGCACGGCACAGAGATGCCCATGCAGGTGCGCAGCGTGGCCTGGCACAGCTGTGCAGCAGCTGTTCATGCAGTCCCATGCAAAGGCCCTGTTCCAAAACCTGTTCAGCTGCTGCACTGAAGAGCAGCTCCATGGCTAAGCCATGAGCCTTGCCCTCATGACAGCTTCCAATTATTTGTCCTTCTACAGCAGGGGTAGAACAGAGACAAGCCTTAGCTTTCCTAAGATACCTTACAGCAGTGATGACAGTGCAATTGCAACACACAGCCCAGACATGGACACTGGGATTGAGGGCAACCTCAGCAAGTTTGACAACACCACCAAGAAGTGTAGTTCTGGCAACACGCTGGAGGGAAGAGATGCCATCCAGAGGGACCTTGTCAGGCTTGAGGTGGGCCCATGTGAACCTCACATTCAACAAGGCCAAGTGCAAGGTCCTGCACCTGTGTTGGGACAATCCCAAGCAAAAACAAAGGCTGAGCGGAGAATGGATCGAGAGAAGCCCTAGAGAAAAGGACTTGGGGATACTGGTGGACAAAAAGTTCAACACGACCTGGTAAAATGCACTGGCAGCACAGAAAGCAACCACATCCTGGGCTGTATCTGGATCAGCATGGCCAGCAGGCCAAGGGAGGGGATTCTGCCCCTCTGCCCTGCCCTTGTGATACCCAGCAGGAGCGCTGCACCCAGCTCGGGAGCCTCCAAGACAGGAAAGATGTGCCCCTGTTAGAACAAGCTCAGGTGATCACAGGGCTGGAGCACCTCTCCCATGAAGACAGGCTCAGAGAGCTGGGGCAGCTCAGCCTGGAGAAGCCTCAAAGAAGATCTTGGAGCAAACTTCCAGAACCTAATGGGAGCCTACAAGAGAGCTGGAAAGGAACTTTTTAAAAGGGCATTTACTGATACAACAAACAGTAATGGCCTTAAGCTGAAGGAGGGTAGGTTTAGATAAGATAGACTATACCTTCTTTCTTTGGCTTCTCAGTTCTTTGAATTTCAAATTTTATTCATTTAGAAATTTAGATGTTTTTCACTGAATTCAGTTATTTATTTCTTTAAGGTTCTATTAAGGTTTGTAATATTTTGACACTTAGCTCTCTGTTATACCATTCATTTTCATATATATGTATATCTCTAATCACAGTGTTTTTACATGAATCTTTCTCATTTTAAGCAAACAAGCAAGTAGCCTTCCATTCTAGTGCTTGGTTTTTTATCATCTTCAGAAAAATAAGTCAACTAGAAATATTTTTTGAAAGAGTTAATAAATAAAAATTCCACCAATAAAATTCTAGCAAGATAATATAACCAACACACTTATAAAATTAATTAAGCATTTAGAAAAACACATCTACAAAATCATACATCTTGAACTAATAATTTTCACTACATTATCACAGGACTTGTTTGTACAATTTTGAAAGAGATGCCATGCTACAAAGCTCAACAAGCTAGCTGGAGTTGCCAAAGCCAATCCATGCTCTTGAGATTGAGAACAGACACTTAGCAAGCACTAACTCAATGGATAAGATTTTATTAAGGGCCTTTTCTCTATATATAGCTCCACAGAAAATAAGCATGCTCCAGGAAACACAAAATAATTGAAAACCGAGATGAATGCAAAAGCACACACAGGTAGGTGGCCTACATTCAACTTTAACACTTAATTAGAAAGCTAAGCAGAGAAAAACTGACTTTTAAAGTAAAAACTGTATTTAACTGCAGGCCAGCCACCCACAAACCAGGGAGCATTTCAAGAAGTTCTTAAGGGGAAAAGAAATGTACTGGTGAAAATTATTATATACAGACTATTGTTGTTGCTATTGAAGTACTTATTTTAAGAGTCTCCAAGCACAAAAGGAAGAGCCCAACCTCCCTCTCAGCTTAGGCAATATCTGGGCTATGACAAATCCAGGTCAGGCCCCTGATAATTGGGTAGAAGTCGGTGGGAAGAAGCAAAAGATAAATAGAAAAGTGCAAACAAGATACTCAAACAGTGGGGTCGGACACACTCATCAGTGATGTGAAATCTGGAAAAATGAAACATGCACTGAGCATGCAATAAAGCACCTCAGGAATCTTAGAGCCCAACATGCAATTGGTGAAGGACAGTCTTGTTCATCTCATGTCCATGCTGAAGCTATGTCACATTTTGAAGCATCAGGATGTCCCCAGACCATCAGAGGAGAGGCACTGGCAGGTTTACAATGACAATCCATTTCTCTGTGCCAGCGCAAGACGCTACAATATGCCATGGTCAGGGTGGGGCAGGCTATTCTCAGACACAAAATACATTAATTCCCTGAACAAGCATTTACTTAAGTCTTTACTGGCAACCCATGAGACTCCAGTTTGCATAGAGAATTATCAGTTGTTGTTAATACAAACATTATTCATTTTTAATGCCTTATGTTTCCTGCATTGTAACAAAGAATATATTTTCACAAAAAATGTACCTCCACCTGATGTCTAAGATCATAATATAAAGTAAAACATATAGTTTCAATTTTTTGCTTCTCTTTAAAAATGACATTTAAACATAAGTTCTATCATAAGCCAGAAAGAAACACATCTTTCTGTTATCATCTATGTAAAATTTCATCCCAAAAAGTTCTTTTTCCCAGCAAGTAAAAGCCCATGACTGCAGTATAGAATGAAGGTACCAGATCAAAATTGGTTTTCAGCAGAGTAGAAGTTTTACTACAGAAGGATTTCCATACAGTTTTACAGAAAGAACCCTACAGTCCTTAAATTTACAACAGTAACAAAGAAGTCCTGGAACAGAAACAATACTGGGAATTAAAATACATTTTGCTTCATGTAAGCTCAGTACAGCTATGAAGAGGCATGGTATCAAACATGTGAAAATTACACTCTCCTTTTCATTTGCCACTGAAGTGCTCCCATGCTGGAGTACCAGAATGCACACTTTTCATATTTAAAGATTGCTAAAACCAAACCTAGACTGCCTGCTAGGTGACAAGCAAGATACTAGACCCTTATTCCCAGCAACTGTGCCCCACTGACTTTTTTTTGCCATGTCTCCATTCTTCTAGTTTGTGACTGTTTAGCTAAAAATAGTAGTTCTTGGAGAGAAATCAATTAGGGTCTTTTAGACATTTCTGAGTTACTTACAGCAGTAATACATTGTTATCACTAAAAACCTGTCCAGTAGATTTTGCACTGATCATATCACAGAACCTGCTGAGATGGAAGGGACCCACAAGGATCATTGAGTTCAGCTCCAGCCCTGGACAGGAACAACCCCAACTCACACCAGGTGCCTGAGAGTTTTGTCCAAACACTTCCGACACCTCACATCAAGAACTGCTGTTGGAACATAATTCCAACAAAATAATTATGATAAAAATATTGCATAATGAGTCAACACAGACCTATTGCTGTCACAGATCTGAAGATACAGTATATCTAAATATTTATGTTGCAAAATCTAGTTTTTCACAGGTTTATTGATATTAAGGCACCAATAAACTCTGCTTACTGTCTGTTTTATAATGGGGAATCTCAGATTAACAAAAGATTGGTTTCACTTTGAACATTTGAAATAGTTTTGCTTAACAGTACTGCTTACTAATAGTGAGGCATAACTATATTCACAATGAACAGAAGCTACAAATAAATTTTAATTTATTCTGGCCTATTGCATCATAGGGTTTTGATCAGCTAGAACTCACACAGAGATGAAACCTAGCCTTGACTCTTTGGCTTCACACAAGAAGTGAAGGTTGCCTAAGCAATTCGTGCTGTCACTACCTTTAAAAAAAACAGCATTAATGGTCTTCAGAATAATTAAGCCAGGCACCTTCTGAATGAGCTAATCTAAAATGAAACAGATAACCATAAGGTAATAGGAAACTATGGGCAGAATACTAATAAGGTAAATCTTGCTTCTTTGATCCCTTCCAGTTCTTGGTGGAAAGTCAACAGTATAATGAGCAAGGAATAGAAATTACTATTTACCTGGACTCTCAAAGAACTTTAGGTCATACCTTCCTGAAAAAGATATTTAAGTTAGTAATCACAGGCATTATGCAAAGTTCTGTGTCAGACAAAACTGTGTGTCTGTTGAGCAACAATAGGCTCAAACAGGACTATATGAAGTATTTCTGTTGTGAAGAGATGTGCAAGGTTTTACACTAGGGTTTTCCTGTTTTAAGCATTAGGAATTCTTGCTTGAGGAAAGTCGCTGAGGCTGACAAAGCAAATAACAAGTAGAGAAAAAGATCAAAATTGTAACAGATTATTATACATGCACCATAACTTCATTGTTATCACATGCTGCTTTTCCTTGCATTACTTCATACTCAAAGTGGAAAAAAATCACAGAGAGCAGAAAAAACCCCACTACATGAAACCATGTTTACTACATTGTCCAGGTCCTTCTTCAAAAGATGAATTTTGATTTCCTCACAGGTTTTAGTATGGCATTAATTAACAGTCAGAAAAGTCTCCTTTACCCACATGTCCCTCAGCATACAGGTTACAAATTACTTGTGCCTCTGACACAGTCACAGAGTTGGTGACAAAGACAGCCTGGCTCCAAACACCTACTTTGCTGATGCATGATAGGACTGCAGACATAGGTCCAAGGCCTGGAAGCAGTTCAGGTGTGAAGTGGTTATTAACCAACATCACCCACAAGCTGGCTTCTGAAAAGCCACAGGAGCACTGCCCTTCTCAGGAGCCACAGCCTGTGAAGGCTTGTTAGCAAAACCACAGCAAGAAGATGTGAAGACAGCTGGGGCCACACTGCACCTGAGCAAAACATATCTGAAACCTGAAGCACCAGAAGATTTTGCAAAAGGATGCCCAAGCATTCCTGTATCTGTGTTCTTATTCCAATGAAAAACTGATTGCTTCCTGTCTAAGTTAGCATACCTTAGTTTTAAATCTTCATAGAAATCATTTAGTTGACAGCTCAGAATTAAGCTTCTCTTATTGTTCTGATTCTCATGAAATACAGGTGCCTACCTGTACACCTTTTAAGAGAAAATGCTCCTAATAATTACTTCTTCAGGATTTAGGCTATCAGCAACCTTTACTGGGACTGGATAGAATGAGAATTAGGAAGGAAAATTTCCTCCCTGAAGTATTCTCCCTCTTTGGCTCTTTTACTGGAAAAAAATATACTGACATTTATTCTTTTATGACTTTTTCATTAATGTTAAGCACTCACTTTAAACTTGTGACATCCATAAACTTAATTTGTGAGGTCTTTCATAGATATGTGGCTTTGTTTTTCACCTCTGCAACACATGGTATTTTATATTGCAAGGAAGGAGAATAAAACCTGCCTCACAATAACATTCCTATCTTTCCAATCCTACCATAACCAGAGGCTAAGGCAGTGCTGTATATAATTTATAGATCTTAAGAGGGCTGACAGACCTGGAGTTCTATGTGCCAGCAGCCTTGCTAATGTACAATGTGCCATTAGAAGATCTGACCCAAGCTGTCAAGAATCCTTCCTTCACCAGTAAAAAAATTAAGGTTTTGTGGCTTTCAAATCCTGTTAATCCCTAATTCTAGGTGGAAAACTTGGTGGAAACCCTTAACATTATGTATCTTGCTCAGCTATCTAGTTGCACCACACCCCTAAATTTTTAACTGGCTTTGTTCTATCTTAACAGTTTTGCACAGAGTAAGGAACATATGGGCTTAATTATTTAAGGATTTCTAAGAGTTTGGAAAAAAACAGACATGTCATATTTCACAATTATATTTCACCTAATTAAGCAAAAATAAATTATTTCTTTCAAGAACTGACTCAGTGAAATCTGTCATTTCCTAAATTTCAAGGATTGCATGAGTAGGGCAATTGACTGATAAACCCATGGGAACACAGCTGGTGATTTTACAGCAACTTTTGAAGGAAATGAAAAGTGTAAACTTCATCACCTTTACCACATCCTACAATTTATGTCTCACATAGAAGACAAACATCTGCTCCAGAAATTAAAAAAAGAAAGGAAAAAAATCCCCCCCACAGTAAAGTTTATAAAGATTTTTCTCAGTTTAGCAGGAGAAATGAAGACAGTAACAAATCTGAATAATCTTGAGCATCAATAATTTTTTAAGACAAGCAATATCCAATAATTTTTAAGAAAGTTTACTGTTCTGTACTATTTTTTAAAAAAATCCCACAGAAGACTTGAAGAAACACTAGTTTCCAGGACAATATAGCCATGGTTTCATTTTTTTTTGTAGTGATCAAATAATAGCATATATTATAATCTTCTGAGAGCATCACTTTATCACAAGCAGACTAATACACCCGCATAAATGCACCTTCTCCTATCATAACACTCAATTTCAGCTCATTTTAAAAAAATATTTTCAATCACAATCTTTTTAGGGAGAAAGGACTGCATTCATAATTTTGTGTAAATTGGCATTTCTACTAGTGTTTTAGCCATTAATGGGTCAGCTTGATAGCCTCTCATTGGCACACCTTCTTTATTTCAAACATCAAAAATAGATAATGCTGATTTTTAAAAGTCACTTGGCCTGTCTACCATAATGGCAATTGAGAGCTCCCTGCCTCATTTCAATGACATTTGAAGAACCACGAATTTTAACAAAATAAATAATTGCATTTATGTAATGTATGTTAAAGAATTTAAAGGAACTTGTATCACAAGGGGTCACTAAACTTCTTGCCTGATCACAGTTTTGAGCAAGTAATTTGATGTTCTACCTGCTATAACCCCAGGACTCAGCAAGTCCAGTTTGCCAGATGCATGGTAAACCTGTCTTTATAAAAGGACTGGAAGGAAACATGCAGTACAAGGCATAGCATTCTAAATATTAGAAGAACCATCAGTCTTATGAGTTGTGATGTTGCTTGACCGTCACAGAATCATAAAATCATTTAGGTTGGAAAACCCCTGAGATCATAAAATCCAACCATTAACCCAGCACTGTTAAGTTTGCCACTAAATCAGATCCCCAAGCACCACATCTACATATCCCTCCTTTAAATACCTCCACGGAGGGTGACTCAGCCCCTCTGTTGGGCAGCCTCCTCCAGTGTTTGATCAGCCTTTCAGTAAAGAAATTTTTTCCTAATCTCCAATCTAAACCTCCCCCGGTGCAACTTGAGGCAATTTCCACTGGTTCTGTCACGTGTTACTTGGGAGAGGAGACCAACCTTCACCTCATTGCAGCTTCCTCCCAGGCTCCCCCCTGAGTCTCCTTTTCTCCAGACTACACACCCCCAGCTCCCTCAGTCGCTCCTCCCAAAATTTGTGCTCCAGACCCTTCACCAGCTCCACTGCCCTTCTCTGGACATGGTCCAGCCCCTCAATGTCCTTCCTCTAGCGAGGGGCCCAGAACTGAACACAGGATTTGAGGTGTGGCCTCACCAGCGCCAAGTACAGGGGGACAGTCACTGCCCTGGTCCTGCTGGCCACACTATTGCTGACACAAAGTCTCTGAAACTTGAAAGATCAGAAATCAACAAACAACCTAAAATACAACACTTCTTGTGGGATAATTCAGACAGTATCGTAACAAAATTATTAGCTAAAGCTGTGATTCAGAAAGCATTTAATTGTAAATGTCTCTCTTTTTTACGGTAGTGTTGGTTTTTTGAAACATGAAGCTTTTGAGCTGATACTCAATACCTACCCATCATTCTCTTGAAATCCTTTAACTTGAGTTTTAAACGCCTAAAGTAATGAAATATAGCTCCTTGAGGTATATATTTTTATAAGTTCAAAATCAGTGGAGGGAAGGTGAGATTCTGCAAGAAAGCACATTTTTGGTGAGGACAAACTTAGATTAGAAATTAAGAACAAGTTGAAATCTGGCCTGGAAAATAAATACTTTGCCAACAGGCCTCGATGTAAAAGAATGAGGAATGGTCAGGAATAATATATTTGTAATCAGACCTATTTCTCCCTTTTGCATAAGCTATGTCCTTCCTTAGAGTAATGACTATGTCCACATGTATGTTAGGAAGGAAGAAACCAAGTCTTCTCGGTGGGCACAGTACAATGACAAAGGAAAAAAAAATGTAACATTTCTCTTGGTGCACAGTGACAGGTAAGAGTTTGAAGTAAGGAAAAAATAACTGGGGCTAAAGAGAACCCTGTTTCCCGGGCACATTTAGCAATAGGATACTCACTTCTGGGAGGCAAATTTTTATAAATACTTAAATTCTAAATCCACTTCAATACTTCAAGGATTTACAGATGGATAAAATGTTACCAAACATTTTGTAAGGAATGGAGTAATATTAAACTGAAGAGGGAAGCAACAAAACTTGTCCAAAAATGTAGAGGTGTGTGCTTTTCCACTTAGTGTTCAATTTAGTGGATGCCTTCCATGGTGTTCCACTATCACTCTCTATACAGGATTTATTTCATATTTTCTCAGCACTAGATGAAGATTGCTGAAAATAGGATCTGTAACACACTCACAACTTTCAATCTGGTTTCAAATTTGGCATGCTAACAGCAGCAAGCCAATCCCATAGCGAAAGTGACTTTTCAAAAATCTCATACTTGAGATAGTTCACTATTGAATCCTCCCCTTGAGACAGTTCACTACTGAAAGCATTCAGATGCCAAGTTCCTAGTTACATATCACTAAATAAACACAGCACAAAGGTCAGTTATACTGCAATTTGTTTTTGATTAGAGGAAATAAAAATGGTGCTGCAGGTTCAGCACTTCTTTTTCAGTATTTGCTATGAAGTGTTGAATACCACATAAGTTTTCCAAATGCAGATGTTAACAAATCAGCCTAGGCTTTGAAGAGAAATTCCTATCATTTCATGTCTAATCCAAAAACACACAGCATATTACAGAATGCTCTCTTTTAATATCTTTGCAATTCCACTCTTCTCCCCACAGATAAAAGTGTTTGGAATTTAATAAAGAAATATTAATTGCACACTAAAACCAGAATCCAGCCTACTCATTGGCACCATCTCCTGATTTTTACTGTGCAATTGAAAGTAATTAGACATGAATTAAAAATTAAGCAACTTAAGTAAATTAAGTGCAAAACTCGGTCCAATTAAAGAACACTTGGGGCTGAAATGAGAGATCTGTGAAACAACAATAAATGATCGTGTGACAGATGATTGCATCATGGGTAATAGGTAGGGGTGAAGTCAAGTACAGACTGGAAAACCTACCAATGCAGTCAACCCTATACATGTAGGAACAACTGTAGGTGAGCTGTGCAGCTGACCTGTGCACCTGCAAAGCTGTTCCTATCCATACTGGCCTCACAGGGAGAGCTAAGCAATTGGCTGAGAGACACAGCAAGTACTGTAAACTGTTTTACTTTAGTAAAAGTACTATAGTACTTTAACTATTTAGAGTAAAATTTTCACGTATTTGTGTTTCTATATTCTCTATGTTTACAACAAGAGAATTCTACATTGCTTCCATACAGTGATGAATGTCAATGGGTGGAATTAAAGATGACAAAAATATAAAGATAAAATTATCACCATCACAACTGCTATATAGCTTATTCATCCAAACAAAAAGCAAAACTTACAGCTGCAAATAAATTCTTCAAAAAGTGATTCAAAGTTTTTCGGATCATATTAGCCCTTCACATAATATCTTCCTCCTCTTCTCAAAACCTAGTCCGCCAGAAATTTTATGGCGAAAGTCAAAGAGAACTGCAGCCTTCCAGTACCTGAAGAGGGTCTACAGAAGAGATAGAGAGAGATTTACAGAGATTATTCTCAAGTACAGGACACGGGGGAGTGAAAAAAGTGGGTTTAGATTAGGTATTAGGAAGAAATTCTCTCATGTAAAGATGGTGAGACATTGGCACAGGTAACCCAGAGAAGTTGTGGACTCCTCCTCCATCCCTGGAGGTGGTCAAGCCTAGGTTGGATGGGGCTCTGAACAGCCTGGTCTAGTGGAAGGTGTCCCTGCCCATGGCAGGGGGGTTGGAACAAGATGATCTCTACAATCCCTTCCAACACAGGCCATTCTGGGATTCTATGCTTACTCTTATTATCTTATCAAACTACCAAAAGTACTTCTTAAATTGCCTAACATATTTTTTAACTCCATCCTGCCTTTTATAAAACTCCAAACCTTCAAAAACAGATGCATTGGTGAATGATTTATTTCCTTAAGATCACATCCTATACTGTTTCTGATTTTTTGACATGTTTTTTTAACATGTTTTAAAAACAAAGCAAATACTGAAACCAAGGGAAGCAATTTTCACATAAAACCTTAGCAGCAGTGCACCAAATGTTTTATTTTGGAAGCTCCTCTGAGAGCTGCAACTATACACACAGAAACCCAATTCTGAAGCATTGAATGCAATAGCTCCAAACACAGAAAACTTGATCCGCTAATACCTGGATATCTGGTTTGTAAAAAAGGAAGTGTTATTTTATAAAGCCACAACTTGGAATTCAATGCAAAATCCAGGAGTTTGTCAAAAAAAAAAGGTCCATAGACCTTAGACTGAAATTAGACAAACTGAGAAAATATGCAATCCCCTTTGAGGATTATTTTTGTTGACTCACATCATCTTTGCTTAACTCTGGTACAGTTCTGTGCATCTAAAGAGGACAGTCCGTTTTGGCAAAGTTAGTGATGTGAAACAATCCTCCTGTAATTTCTAGTACCACCAACAGCCGTTGCTATCTCTAGGATATGCCTATACTATGACCTATCAGAGAAGTTCAGAAAGCAAGATGGTTTTAGAAGTTCAGTCCAACTCTGCAAGATTTTGCCTACCTCCTAAATAAGCACACACAATCTGTAACAAATGCAAAGCTCAGATTACCATGGTAAAATCAAGATCTTGGATTTCAGCACTGCTCCCCAGAAGGATCCATGAAGTTGTAAATGCAAAAGGTAAAGGCATTAATATTAATGATTTACCTTGTGCCAATCCAGACTGCTCAAAATAACTTCAGCTCACACAGAGCTCAGTAGGGGAGAAAACCTTCTCTAAGAGGAGCAAGTACCTACTGGAACTACCCATCACAGAGGGCTGCATGTCCAATAATTGCTTTTCAAACAGATGCCCAAAGCTGGAGTGGAATTAGTGCAAAATGTGTCAACAGAAAACCTAGCTTTTTTTTGTTACTGCTTGTTTATTTTTGTTGTTGTTGTGGATTTTGTTGTTGCTGCTTTTTAAATCAAAACTGATTTTATTAGTCAGCCCTCATCAGATCAACACGATTCATCCTAATAGCCTCTTTATCACTATTTTGGCCATTGGCCATATCAATAAGTGTGTATCTTACAGGAAAATATTCAATCTCAAATGCATACAAGAAACAAAGAAATTCAAAACCTGAATGCCAATGTTGGTTATTAGTTTTTATACTTTTATTTTATACAAGAAATTCAATTCATTATTTGAACATGAAAATAAACCAAAACCCAGGGGAAAAAACAAACAAACAAAACAAACAAAAAAACCCCTGAAACAGAAGCTTCTAAATAGGTTATATCCTAGCAAGAAAGCTGAAACAAAGGGAGACAGCACTTGCAAAGCCCTCATGTTTGTCAGATCACTAAAACTGACAGTGTTGAACCACAGAGAAATAAAAATAGAAGAAAAATCTTCCACTGAGCCATTGAAAGATATTTCAAGAAGTTCACACATTTCTGACTGTGTTTCTCCATGCACAGGGGCATGGAGAAAATGTTTTCCTTTTTAAAACAACTAGTAAGAGCTGCATTCATAGGATTTAAGGAGGGGCTTCTTGAATCATAAAACTTAATGGGCTCTTCTACTAATATGTTTACATCAGTAACAATATTTATGCCATTACAAAGGTAACATTATACAGAAATTTTGCAATTAGCATGGAACTTTACACATTCAGTACCACTCCCAGGTATATCAGGTTTTGCACAGCAGTACCCCTTCCTTCACAAGCAGAAAAAAAGCACAGGAATTTCCTCCTCCTACTGCTGATTTCTACCATCAAATCAACCAGGTATCATCAGTGGCACAGCCCCCTTCCAAGGAAGGGAGAAACACTCTGTTGTTCACAATCACCTTTTTCTTTCCTTTAGAACAAACACACACCCAAGGCCAATGTTGTTGGAAAATTAAAAATGCCCATAATGAAGTATATCCAAAAGAGGACAAGAAAGAAAACCATATCTCCTGGGACAGTGATATCTCTTCTGTGCCTTAGAGAAAGAGAAGCAAATCTGCATATCTCCTATGGTTTACCAGTAGCCTTACTGTGAGATGGTATTAAAACATATATTATGTAAGTACACTAATGGGGATAAGAGGGTTGCCTAACCTCCCAAGATAATTATATCTAATCTAGTTTCTTGGAAATATACTACCACAGACCAGTTAGAGTAGGTTTTTTGCTGGTTTTCCTGCTTATAAAAAACCCTTCAATATACAATCCACATTCTTAACTACTTCTTCAACAAAGAGGCAAATGTATTTCAGAGTAACATAGAAATGGAGAACTTAATATCCTTTTAAGCACTACTCTTTCCTTAATTATTCACTCTGTTAACACTTTCTGGTTGTTAAATTCTAGCAAACATGAAGAGAAGTATGTCTTGAGCTCTGTTAGGCTTGGAGAAGTTATCTGCTGAATTCAGTTCATTACTTTCTAAAAAGGGAAAGAAAACACAACTACAAGTCACGCTTTCACATAATAATAGAAGCCTCTCCAAATAATTATAACTATGCCAAAACCTCAGATTTTGAAAGGGATTTAGTACCTAAATGCCTATCACAGAACTTAAAGGTGTTTTGGCACCACATTAAAATATTTGGCTCATTTGAGCTGAACCCTCATCAGTTCATGAGAATTAGGTGCTGTGACTTAACTTAGCAATGCACATTCAAATTACACCCTTTCATCTTCACTACTGCAGGTCCTATTTACTCATCTCATTTTTGTGCTAGTATATTCACATCACATCCTGGATACAAGGTGGCAAAATAACTGTCACAACTCTGGCCCAAACTTCAGATTTTCCAAATCTGGACTTTGGTGATCCTGGTAAGGCCACGGAAGTTGCATTCTCATTTTGTACTGGTTGGGCAAGCATTTTTCTTCTCTGTTACTTCATTCCATGTGGACTCCATGTTCACACCATCATAAACAGCCACACACTTCATTCTGAGCAGAAAAAATGAGCTGCTTTCACAGGTACATTAGAAGCAACAATGAATAATGAGTACAGTCCCATGAAGGATGAAACATGGGTAAAAGTGCACTTTATAAGCAGGAATGCTCAAGGCACAATAACAAAGCTGTTAAAAATCTGCCATACTTGCCATATTGAATGTAACAGTAACACAGCAATTGCTATGTTTTAACCAGTATTTACTGAAGATGAGATATTAATGAGAAAAGAAATTACTGTGTATTAAAACTACCAACTCAAAATGAAAACTGACTAAACCCAAACAGCAGCAACAACAAAAACTAAGAAATGGTTTTTTTCCTGATTTCTGCTGATTGCTTACACTGGTACTTTAGGAATACTGAATAGTCCCTTCATCTGCTTCACTAAAATCAGCTAAATTCCCCTGTTGATCAACAGGGGAATGAAAGCATTCCTGCTGCCATTGATTCCCAAAGACATTTGATCAATAAACTTACTCCTTTATGTGTAGGGGAAAAGAAAGGAATCTTGCCAATTGTTTTAGGATTCACCACTTTTCAAATGAGCTAATTATGATACCCCTTTTTTAACAATTTTCTTGTAACAGGGCTTCAACCTTTTGTGAAGAAACATAATATTCTTGAAGTTGAAACCATTGCTTTTCTCAGCTGAAACATTATTTTAACAAACAGTGAACTTGTATGGTTTTAATCCTTTTAATTAATACAGTAAGTAAGTAACTGAATGTTTTAATAGCAACATGGCTTGACTTACACCTTGATGCGTAAGAGCATTTGAATTTTTAATAGAAAATAAAACTCCTTACAAAGAACACGTACAAGAAACAAACTCACTAAGCCTCTACTTAGTAGAAAGACTTTGGATTGTCTTCATATAAATACACATTTATATGTAAGAAGAAATAACAGATCTTTCTAAAATGAAGATATATAAAATTGCAAAATTGTCCTGCAGTAATGGATCCACTCTCCCTAAATTACTTTTTTATTGTTGTTGCACTGCTTTTTCCCTAATTCTTCATTAATTTCCTCTAAGTTTCTCAGCAAGACCTGTTTATATTTATCTTTGTGTCACTGTAGTTATGAAAAGTGATTATGAAAAAAGGAATTCAGTGGAAATGTTTGTAGGATCAGCATTATCATGTTTGTTACTCAAAAAGGACTCAAGGGATCTCAGAAATCATACTCTTTGTGCAGATGAGCAGAAAGTTTATTACTGTCTAGTTTAAAGACTTAAAGCTTTCTAGAGAACTATCAGTTTTGTATTTTTTCAAATAATATTCAAAGGCACTCAAAACTACCTAAACTGTATTCTGTCTTCATTTATTGCAATTCTGATTCATGGTAAGGAACGGCTGTAAGGATTACAGTATTACATTCCTAGCGCATGACAATAAAAATCTGTATCAGCCTCTCCAACGTGTTGCGGTTTATTAGGGCTGTAAATTTTGCTGGTTTACCTGTCCAAATATACTTTTATTGTTCACTCTTAAATGGCATCATGGTCTTTTGCATTTTGGAAGCAGATGATGTTGAAAGTCTTCGAATAACAAACTGTGGAGAGCAAGACAGGAGTCTTGCTCAAATTTAAACTCACACAGTATTTCCAAATGACTACCCAAGAATATAAAATCCTGTACACCTTTGTGTAAAACAACAGGGTGCCTGCTGAAGCAATAACAAAACCTGTGCAATGATCTGCACACTTGGAATTTTAATAGGCTGGATTTACTATATCTTCATCTGGTTTTACTAAGGAAAAAAAAAGGAAATAAAATGTGTCTAACACCAAATGTTAGCTGGCTTTTAGCCCTCTGCTACAGCCTCTTCTAAAAGGAGAAAGGAGACAAAGGATAGGGAAATTAGATACAATTTATGCTAGTTCAATATCTTTTATATCTCCCAGATGATGGAAGCTTGAAGTACCAACCCTCAAAATTCAATTAAACTAATGCTCTTATGTTATTTGGTCAGACAAATTCTAAAACTATTCTGTGTTAGAAACCAGCATTAAACTGTATCATTAGACAAAACGGAAAATGAAGAGCCTCACTGCAGAAACAAAAGCTGTGGAACTACAGTCGGGTATAAGAGCACTTCAAATGAAAGACCTATGCCAGGAAACTTACACAAATAATCTCTCTCCATAAACCAGTTACAGGTAGATGGGTGTTGCTTTATTAACCACTAATGTATACTTCACACAGTAAATATCAACATTTTGACTTAGCAGCACTACCTGCACTATCAGAACAGCCAATGCACTGAAATTAAACCAGGAACAGAAGAGACAAACTTTTAAAGACAGATCAAATTTTGGTATGTGACTTACTACAATTAAATGGGAGGGAAGTAAAGGGATAAATTACTCAACAGTTTGTAGCTCATGCAACAATTTAAACAACAGTATTATCTTAAAGCTGTCAGTCACCACATATCAAACACAACTTATTTCAATGTTAAATTATGGCAAAAAGACAACTACCAAATTTGAATGTTTGACAAAAGAATCAAAAAGACAAATAATGTCAGATGTTGCAGGAATCATACTGGAAAAAAATAAAAGTAAACAAAAATACACCTTGAGCTGTTTACTATGCAAATTCATCTTGCGTATTTCCTATTCAGGAAACTTCAAACCACAAGAAAAATCAATTATAATTAATTTCAAAATTAATTTTTTACCACTGTATGATGAAACTAAAAAAAATTAAAAGCTAAGCCATACTTAGAGTGTATTCTTAATGTATTCTGAAAGATGGGTTTTCTTTCAGTTAATTCTTTCAGAGGGGAAACCAGTAACTTTTTTTTTCATTGCAGTAATTTTTTGTTGTTGTTTTAGCAGGTTTACTTAGCAAATATTATCAACAAAAGGAAAGCAAAGACTAGGAACTTCAATTATGCATTCATTTTAAATCTTTAACATGATCAAAGCAAGTAATTTTCCTAGCTTTATTAATGGACATACCTGTTGGATCTCCTGAACCTTTTCAACCAAGAGACAGCACAGACCATTTGGGCCAAAGAGTCAAAGTTCAGCAAGACTTTTAGCACAAAAAACACCTCCACAATGAAGTGTTGAACATGAACTGAATACTGCCAATTTGTTACCTTAGCAAGCTTCCTGAAAAAGCACTTGTACATACACACGTATATGAGTGTGTCATGGGGTGAAGCTTACTTGAAGGTGTCACTTACATAAAAAAGGGTCTGAGCCATAGGTTTGCCCACTAATTAGATGAAAATTTGAAAAACAAATACAGTTGTCCCTGATGACACACGTAAATGTTATAGGGAAGGCTGAACCAAATCTCTTCCAAATGAGAGGGTCTATCTTGTTTCCCAGCAATGCAAAGAAAGAAAATAAGGCAGACATACAACTTTATGTTGTTTTAATGTCTTCATGGTGAGAGGCCAGAGAGTCATAGAAACCCAGGAAACAACCACGAATTGCCCTCAGATGCACAGGAAAAACTCAAAGAGATTAGTTGGGGCCATACAACAATGGAACAATTGGCATCTTAACGAAAGCACCCACATCAGGAACCAATAAAAAATGGAGAAAGGTGCCTGTCAATGAGAAGCCCTGTATGGGTGCCACAAACCATGCAGAAGGCTGAGTCTGATGTGGAACAGCTGGCCACTCAAAAAAGCCAGCTGCAAGCTAGAACTGAGCACATGGGCCCTTTGGAGCAACTGCCCTCTGCCCCCAACCTCTGGTGCCACTCAGCTGGGTCAGAGGGGCAGGAGACCTGGTCAGGGTGTGTGTCCTTACAGCACCTGCCAATTTCACAGAAAACAAATCTTAAACAGAAACTGCTGTCAACCACTCCACCATTCTCGTTTGCAATTTAGTCTACTTTTTTTACCAAATACTTCTATGCCGTGCCACACTCTTGTTCTTGCCAACCTATATTCCCCTGGGAAAACACTCTTTTTTTCCCTCTACAAGCTTCTATTTTATGTGTAGAACTTTCTTACTTTAAATCCACAATAATACCACTAACAAATAACAGCTGAATTTGCACTCTGGGGGACCTCAAAATGCAATAACATGTACTTCAAAAATCACTCAGGTTAAATAGATTTTGCCATCACCACATTTTAAATATATTACTGAGAGGTGGGAACTACTGGATCATCAAATATTACAGTATGTTTTAATTTATTAAAAGAATATGTTTTGTATTTAAAATTGTGCAAATTAAAACATATCTGACACTTATTAGGTGGTATTTAGTATTAACTGAAAATTCTGCAAACACCTCATGCTGTAATACAACTCTGCATTTAACAACTACTCCAAAATTTGAAAGCTAAGAAGACAATATGCATAACTAGGCTTCATTTCTAAAAGTCATATAGGAAAAGAGGTATTGACTTTATGCAGTCATGAACAATACTTAAGGAGAATGCACAAAGATTAATTATTGATGTTCAGGAATATTTGCAAACAATTTCCCACTCATCAATTCCACATACACTAGGTAAAAATAACACAGATATTATAAATGCTTGATCACGAGCTTCAATATTTTTTTCTGTTTGAAATGGGAGTTTTCAATCTATCTTTAATTATTTAATGAGTTATCACTTCTTCTTTTATGCATAATTTCAGTCTTTCTTCAATAAAGTTCCCTGTTAAAACAAACCCCCAAAAAAGTTCAAATGCAATTACAGAAACAGCTTCAGATGCCCTTTACACTGGGGAAAAGTAATTATGTCAGAGAACTATTATATCCTCTGAGGCATGCCAGACTCCTGCACACAGAAGTCAGACTTGCAGGCACATACACCTGGCATCTTCCAGTTGCAGACTGCTGCTCTCCAGCAGTCATGAAAATTGTACAAATTCATAGTAATAACAGGATCAGTGTGGCTAGCTTTGTCAAGAGGCACCTTCTACCAGCTGCTCAGCTCAGAGAAGCGGGGATTTTTTGATAGCTTTTTTCCTTTAAACCTGTGGTTCTTACACAGAAAAAAAAATCCACAAAATTACAGTTGGTATTTGTGCTGCACAGGTCTTTACAGCCCATGTATTTATTTCCTTTTGTGTAGATAAATTTTATGGAGCATCTACTCAGTGTGCAAAGTGTTTAGAATTGATTTTCCTAGTGACACGCTCTGCTGTTTTTATATCCACAATTTTACATGCATGACAAATAATTGCTATTCAGACATGTATTTTCGGGTGCAGAAGTGAAGGCTAATGTTTTATAACTTGATTTTTGGTGGCCCTAACATCATACCAAATGTAACTGACTTTATGAGGACACCTGCTAAAGGTTCCCCATTGCTTTGTGCATAAAATAGAGGTGTTCTTTACCCTGAAACTGCCACCCTTCCTCCACCTTTTTCAAAACCAGTCCTTTTCATCAAAAAAGGAGTAAATTTGGGCAAGTCTTTGCCCAAGATTCAAGTTTTTCAAAACTTGATTCTCTGTCAATCACAAGTAAATACTTTTCGTGATTATCTTAACAGTGCTTTCAGCCCATATCTGATGGCCTCCATTTGTTACAATTTTAGAGAAATTATATCATAGGTAGCTGCATGAGGCAATAAAACCCTCTTTGGAACTGCCATGAAAAACAACACCCTATAAATTGCTGGAAGAGACAGAAAAACAATCTATACACTGGCATAGAACAGATTTACCATTCCTTATAGAGCCAATTTTTAAACTGACTCCTACATACAGTACTCAATAAGCAGAAATAAACAAGCCCATTAGATAAAGTAAAGCTACCAATGATGCAAAACAGCCAAAGCCCATCATGTGAAAAAGAAAAAAAACTAAAACCAAACCAACCAAAACATACAAACAAAAACCTCCAAACACCACACAACCCCAAAAAAATCTTTGTTTAAAAAATGGCTAATTATTGAGATAATATATTGAACATAGCTTCAGCAGCCAACTTAGACCATAAAAGACAGCACAATTAACAACTGAAGACTCCAGCACATAGACCAACATGTAAAGCAAATAATGAAAGAAAACATACAGATGAATAGTGATAAAAGTTGGTTTCTTCTTCATCATGGGAAGGACAGTAAGTGAATCTGCTTCTACAAATTACATCTGAAGTGGTAGTTCACCATTAAATATTTTAGCAGCAATTCAGGCAGAGTAAAGACCAAAGAAATATCATTTCGTTCTTCTCTCATTAAACAGAAGTAGCATAAAATTAGGAACAGTTATTTGCACTGCAGATGTGAGAACTCAGACATGCTATTATGGCTTACCATGCCACAAACTTATGTGACACATAATATTACATTATTATTTTCATTATCAGTAATGCAAGAAGACATAAAACGTATTTTGCAGTCAAATTTTTTGATTTCAAGGCTTAGTCTACTTTGACTATTACTTGATAGTATCTATTACTATCAAGTACATTATTTATTTGTTCTATTTTGAACAAAGTAATAGCCCACTAGTAGCAGAGGTACAGCATTTGTACCTTTAACATTCTCCCCTTCTGATTCCACTCAGTGCCAAACACTATTCTGCCAGAAAGTGAATGGCAAACAGAATATGCTTCTACACATCAGAGAGTATCAAGTCTTAATGTAGAGTTTCCAAAGCAAAAAAACAAACAACAACAAAGCAGATGTCACATTGAAGAGCTTAGTTTAACATCAGTCAGACACACTTCACCTGCACTCATCCTATCTGTACGTTATGTTACCACACAGAGACATCTATATTAATTGGGGTAATCATTTGAGCAAAAAACATTATATGAATCAACAACTCAATCATCAGATGTTTAAATTTTTCCCTAATTCACGATAAATTGTGTTTAGCAAAATGCTGCAGGTTTACCTTTTTTAGAATAGACACAAAAGTGATACCTCAAAGTTTTAAAGAGCAGGTTGGTCACTTGTGTTACGGCAGCATTGAAGTGTGGCAGCAGAGCAGCTGTTCCCAGTCATGCCATTATCTATTTGTTTAAGCTTAGCTGTTTGACAATAAAGGTTACATTAGCTTCAGAGAGAAAACTGATTCTGTCATATTTCTCCTAAAACAACTGGACAGCAACAATTCAAAAGTAGAGAGTTCTATATTAAGATCTTAAATGAACTCAAAATCTTCTGTCCAGGTTAGCTGGTGGCAGATGAAGAAACCATGACACCTCTGGAAGTAAAAAAAGAGCAATGCATTCTTAGAGTTGTATTATTAAGCAAGAATGCCCAATCTCTCTGACAAGCCATTGCCTTGCATTTAAGATTGCAGAGAAAAAGTTTGATACCACAATCTGTGAAAATACGCAAAATGTCTTCTGAATGGTTTGGCTTTTCCTTGCATTTGAAATGTTTTGAAGAAGGCAATTCTGAATGATGATATTTCAGCCCACCATCTTTTTAAAAGGTGTTTCTTTTTAACTCCTTGCATATTTGGTATCACCTTTTAACCTTCTCAACTTTATCTACTATTAGTCTTGCAATTTTTTATAATTTATGATTTTTGTGCTTGTGTGTTAATATTCAGAAATTTTAAATGGATAGTGAAACAAGTAGTCCAAATTCTCAACCACACTCAAGACATGCACAAGAGATAAGTGACTAACGTTTGTTTTTTAAACAAAGCTTAAAATGGCAAAAAACATGGAGTCTCCACATAAGAAATAGGTTGATCCAAACTGTACCGTATGCACAGAACTTCCATGATTATGTGGGAACAGTAAAAGTGTTACGGTTTATTGTTTCCATGGAAACTTTTTACCTACAGGATCCGCCCACAGGAAACAACACAACACATCCACATCCCTGAGAAAATGGACTTCACTGGGGGATTTCATAATGTTCTGTGAAAGCAGAAGGAGCAGTGCCACACTTACTTTAGAAGAGAAAAATGAAAGCACAGAAAATTACATCTGGAATTAGAACCGAAGTCAGAGCACTGCAAGGTGTCCATCAAATGTAGTCCATCAAATTGCCAAAGAACAGCATTCATAGATGATAAAGGAAGAAATACAGCAGAGAAACTTCCATCAAAAATAACACTATTTTCATGCATTAAATGGTTGCCCATGGATCCTGTGAAGAGGACCGTCAGCAAACCAGCATTCAGTGGCTCAGGGTCTGCACACTACCTGCAGACAGGGGCTACAGCGGCCATTCCTCACTAATGAGACTTGAAACAGATTTCAGGCACAGCATGTGGATAGGCTGAGCTCACAGCAGCACTGCTCTGTGCATGCTGTGACCTCCTTTCCTCATTGGAGGAGACTGCAGCAGCATTAGAGGGTCTTAACAGGCATTCCTGTCACTGCCCATCTGTAACAGTGAGACAGCACTGTCAGACAGCTCAGGAAAACCAATTCACATTCCCACCTGTGTCTGAGCTCTTGTATTCAGAGCAGAAGTCTGGAAGTGCTCAGAAAATTGCAGATTCAGTATCATTCCATGCACACAGTGTTCACAGTTAGCAAACTGACTCCTCTCTGGGCCATGTACGCTGCCAAACCACAGCATGCTAGCTGCACCCAGCATGTGATACAGCATACTCAGACATCCTGCTGCCTACTCACCAGCACTGCAGGGTTCACTGCCAAAAAGCAAACATGTATTTCACCAAAACAGGTGAAATTTCACCTATTTTCACAGGGTTTGACCAACTAATCATTTGCCCTGTGTTAATGTCTTGCCTACCACTGGAAAAGTCAAGTGATCAGAAGGATTTTCTTTCCCTCTCAAAGAAAGAATGTCTGAAGTAAAGGGAAGGAATAGCTAAAACTTAGAAATATTAACATGGCATTGCTGTCTGACTCTTACCCTCACTTCATTTTGTTCTTGCACTGAATACTTGACGTTTATATCCAATACTGAAATTAAGGTTCCTGATTTCTTGCCCAGAAGCACAGGGAGTACTAAGAGGGCGAAGTGTTTGCTACATCTTTATCCCTCTCAAGACAACAAAGCCATTGCAACAGGCTACTGCAGTAATGGTAGAGTACAGGATGGAAAAGGCTCCCTTGAAGCATCTGCAAGCATGATTATTTTAAGAGAAATGACAGTGTGGGGGTTTTCTATTTGGGCTGCCACAAGACAACAAATCTCTCTAATAAGACAAGTATTTCCTTAAAATCAATAAGATATCTCCATAACTACTTTGAACTTTTTCAGCATGATGGTACTGTAAAATACAGCTGTAATTTCAAATATATCTAGTGAGTAAACTAAAAGGGTTTCCTTAGGATCACATGTCAGGGGGTTAAGACAAACACCTAATTGCTCCAGGAGACAGTTTTCTTATTATTGACACTAAAATAATTCAACCTCCTATATTCACATAATCCTATGACTGCATAGCTGGACACACTTGGCTAATAACTGAGATAAATGAAGGTATAGGCATGCTAACTACTGAAAATTTTCATTCCACAACATGGATAATCCTAAGAAACATAATCTGAACAAGGAAACGCTTCCACTGTCTACACATACTGCTCCTGCTGCCACAATTTTAAAAGGCAGCACTGATACAGAAATGAAGTCCTGAATCTCACATATTCAAAGTCCAGGAGAAGAGTTGAAAGATCTACTGATACTTCAAAGTAGGCTGAGAGCCATCCTCCATCTTCTTATTAAAGGCAAATTATTCCACCCTGAAATATAAAACAGCTGATGTTTGTATTCCCATTAAAAGCAAGGTTACACTGTCAAATTATACTATCCAGTCTTGCCTTTTTGTTGAAAAAAAAAAAAAACAAAACAAAAGAGGGAAAAAAAGACAAAGAAGAAAACCTCAAAATCATAAAGTTTCAGACGTACATATAAATAGGAGCTAAGAGAAGTGTGTATTTTATGAAAATTGTTTCTCGACACAAGAAACACCTTTGCAATAGAGGGAAGGCCAGGGGCTGTGACAGACCCTGGGTGATCTCTGTTGTTGTGGAACAATTCATCCCTAAGTACAGAATTCAGCGTATCTGCAATAACCACCACATTTTAAAGGACAAGAATCAACAAGCCTCATGCAATTTGAGTGGTTTACATATGTGCACACTGCAGAAACTAGAATTGTATTTCTAATATGCTTATGACATTTCTATGAAGCCAGAAAGCTTCCAGAGCTGGTGATATGAGGTGAAAGCATCTCCACTAGACAGAAAATAATCTTTCCCTTTCATGGTAAGATTGATGAACATTCGCAGTGTCTTTGAGAAAGACCCTCAAATTGGGCAAGTGTTCTCTGCCTTAGAAAAAAAATCATACCAAACTCAGCATTATTTTGTTCATGGTTATGAAGAAGAACTAAATATTAGTGTCAATAATAATGATTTTAGTATTACTAGTAATAATTTTATAGAATTCTATATGCCTGAATGCACAGGATTTTAAAATTTCTTGTTCAGATAGCTAGATTCAGATGAAACTGGAGGAAGGTATCAGGCTAGCATCAGTTTTGCAATGCTAGCAGTATATTCAAGCAATTTGAGCCTCTGTTATATTGTTTCTCAACTAATCAAATAGTTGCCAACAACCAGATTTCAATGCCTGAGAGTCATCTTTAAACAGAACAAAATATGCTGGGGTATATGTGACCATGGAAGCTATTTTTTAAAATGCTGACTAGATTCAAAAATACAATGAGTCTTGGGACACAGACTCTGCTGACAACAAACTTCTGCCTTCACTAACTTGTACTTGACCTTTATTTGTAACATGCCAACCCCCCAGAAGAAAAGCATCTCCACCAGGGCAAACAGTTCACAGAACCGTTCTGTGTGTGAAAGGTACCTAGAGAAAATAATCTGGTTTTCAGCTTCCTGAACTGTATCCAGTTCCTGGTACTCTATTCAGCTACCAGGTTTAGACACTACAACACATTCTGCAAACTGTCTCAATTACAGACACTGCTTCGATAGAATTTGGGACCCATATCATTAAACTAAAGTATAGAAGCTTACAGCTGAAGACAAAACAACCATCAATAAAGATGGAAAACTTTCGTGTTCATGGTTTTGGATTGTTGGGGTTCTGCATTTATTTTTTAAAAACACCATTTAGCAGGAAAATTCTACAATTAATTTTAATATGGAAACCCTTTCTCTGTAAAACCTCAGATTAACTTTAGAGATAAATCCAAATTAAATGAAATCTGAAGCCTAATATTTTATACTCAGGGACATTTTAGACTGGGGGGAGGGGGGAACTACACACACAAGCCCAATTCAATTTATTTGAACTGGGAATTCCAGAGATAAAAGGAATTATAAAAGCTTACTTCATGAGAGTTGTAGTCAGACTTCAGCAGCAACAAAAGACATGTGCCAGCAGATTGTAAGCACTGGCTACAAACATAAAGAGGCAGAAGGCTACTCTGATATGGAATCTTGAGCTTCAAATCCTTTATCAGTGAAAAGATCAATTTTTAAATCAATACTAGTATTGGATGCTTAGTCAATACACAGCAAATTGGAGAAATATGCTTTAATGGACTTTTCATAACAAGCCTGATCAAAAAAAAAGTTACCATGCAGCCAGTAGCCTTTGTATAATCTTATCAGGAAAAGCAGCCTATAAAGAATTGCATTATCCCAAAGCATGCTAATAAAAGCACAGCAAGGAATCACTTATTTTCTTACTGGTAGCATAGTAACATTTTTTATTCACATAAATATAAAAAAGAAACAATGTCTCAAAATTATTGTAACAAACCCAGCATGTTAACATTTCCCATTTCTTTCACAGTCCTGAAATTGCTTGTCATAAGCACCACAAGGCAGACCAAAAGAGTAACAGTTCCCAAACAGGGACCAGAAAACTTACTGAAAAAGAACTTAATTTTATAAAGCATCCTAAAGATAACTAAGCATGCTACACACTGATTTATGGGTGTATTTTGGGAGCACTTCAACCATTGATCACAGGAGCAACCTATCACCACAAAACCACAGAATTTCACTAGGAAGTGTCTTCAACTGCAGATGCAGTTGGATTTCCATGTGAACATAGCACTGAAGTCCAAACAATGGTCATGTCAAGAAAAGAAGAAATACCACATAATATTGAGATAAACAGTATTAGCAATTTTGTCATAAATTGTGTATGACATCATGTTCAACATGAGTTTTACATTAAGAAAAACTACAAAGAGAAAGTAATACATGTCAGAACACATCAGTAATCTGATTCATATGCTAGAGCTTCCCCTCCCCATTCTCCCACCCCCACATCTCTTGCTGAGTAAAAAATCATACCTCCTAAAGACTGTAATTACATGACTCTTCCCAGGCAGCTGTCATTGAAAAGAAACATCCTACCCTTCCCGCAGAAAAAAGATCCCAGCGTATTTTAGGTAATGAATGACCATCTCTATTTATCTGTTAAGTTACACCTAAGAAATTTTTAGAATGTGAAATAATCAGCCACAAAACCAAAACCATCTATCTGGTTTATGAATTATTTCACCAATATCCTGCAATTCTAAGACTTTTATTCCTTGCATTATATGCCTTAAACTATTTTATTAGCACTGGTATAATTGAAATTGTCACATTATTAGTAGTTGCACTATTCTCAACCTTTGATAAAGTGACCAAAGCAACCAACAAATTTAACTACACTAAACATTGTGCCTCCCTATGTAAAAGCAAAAACCAAACCAAACCCAAACAAAACACACACAGACACAACCCCAAAAACAAAACAACCAGACAAAAAACCCACAACAAAACCCAATACATTCCTTGATTTAAGGCTGTAAGGCAATATAACAACATCAATATGTAAAGCCTCTTACCCTTTTTCCTTACAGATGTGTTTCAAGTATCAAATATCGCTGTATGTACTTCACAGCTGCCATGAAAATCATTTAACAGAAACGTAAAGCACTTTCTTTGTAGCATGTAAGGAAGTCTAAGTCTTTAAAAATATTTCATCTATCATTACATCTATTTAAAATTAAGTACGTAATAAGTGAGATAACACACATAAATGTAAAACAATTAATTCCCATCAATAACATTTAGCTACTGCTTCCTCCTTTAAAAAACCTGTCAATTTCTCCTAAACTACTTACAAGCTTCAAGGCAAACATTAGCAGTTACTCTAGCCTGGTGCTTAAAATAAACATTAGCAGTTACTCAGAAGTGCCAATCACAAGACCCCTTAGGTTTCAGTCTCAATTCTGACTTGAAGATCTCCTTACCAAAAAATGCATGCTCTACACAATAAATGACCATACATAACTTCGAGCAACATATTTTTTTTTTTTACTTTAAGGTATAAACTGTACAGAAAAACCAAGTTCAAATTCAATTTACTATACTCCTTCATTAATGCCAAGTATTTCCCAGGTAGCATTTAAAGCCTCCAAAGTAACAGATTTCATTCTGTCTTATTGCTTCTGAGAAGGCAGAACATGAAAACTCTGCTGAAGAACAGGGAGGTCCCAAGTTTCTTTCACAGCACAGAACTGTGCAGGGTGCAAAACTAAATTTCATGCAAAAGTACAACAGATAGCGGAGTGAGGATTCCTCCCTGCAATTTATTGCATTCTGTGAACTTCTGTGAAGGAAACTAATAGCCATCATCACCTCTGCCAGAATATTAAGATCAGAGAAACACAGTGGTCATAAGAAGAAAACCATTTACCAGTTAAATGAGCAAAGAATCAAAATAAAAATAAATCAACAATGGCTAATGGCTAATTTGTTACTTGTTAACTACAGACTATCAAACTTTGTAACTTTTTTAGGAAATTGGTTTTGGTTTTGAGGCAACAGAGTAAGACTCATCTCTATAACATGCAAGTTATACTAGCATATGAATGTGTCCAAAACCATATTACAAAGGTTATTTGGTTGGGGTTCTTTTATTTAAATCAAAGTCTTGAAAGTAATCGAATCAAGACTGACTGACAGCTGCCACTGCTTTCTTCATTAAGGTTATTTTCTAGTCTGAAATTTTCACTTTCAGGTAAGACATAAATTTTCAGTACCATCTATTGAAAACTGCTCAGGCTAAAGAGGTGCAGTATCTACAGATTTAGTTTGGCATCAAGAAATGTCTTCTCTACCATACAATTTTTGAATTTTTGACTTTTACAAACTTGCTCCTACCCTTCTAAGTGTACAACATTCAAGTCTGGCTTTCCACAGTAGTCATGGCAGTTCATCCAATGACCCTTGCAAACTCTTTGTTAGTGTGAGTGTTTTCACTCACTTGGCCTTTCCAATTTTCTCACTGGATGAAATTTTCTTTCTGTACTTAACTCACTTTAGAATAATTCATGCCTGTACAAAAGCCAATGTAAACTGAGGTTACTTTATGAACTTCACAGTGTATATTCACAACTAAATAATAAAATTATGAGCCAGAGAAGGCATTTCCTCAATCATGTTCTTTAGGAATCATATACATTTCTTTACCTTCTCTATTACAGCAGAGAAAATCAATCAGAATTTCAAAGTAACTGTTGAAATATTATATACATATAAAATGGGGGTCATATGTTACCATGACATTGGTCCTAAGCTTATGTATTAAAAAAACTAATTTTGCAGTCCTGATGACATTATTTGGTCTTTAGGTTACTGACTTAATTCACTTTGAACAACAGTTCTTCTATTAGTAAACTCTTCTGAAAACAGACACCCAAGGGTTTTTCTCTGTCACAGAAACCCAATTCCACACTTCACTATAAACTTAAGATATTTCTCAAATATCAAAGAAAGCTGAATTAACTATTTCATAAAACAAAACAAACAAACAAAAAAGCCCACATCATGTTGTGAATGCACTTTAGTCTTCATTTCTGCAACAAACTTTCCCAACTGCATTACTAAAGGAGTAAGAAAGACAGTTTGTACATTCAAATGTCTGGGGCAAAGCCAGTGGCATTAATGACTGGTAAGCTTTCCTAAAATCAGAGAAAGAAACTAGCAGAAGATTATACCTGTGTATGGAAATGTAGTGTACAGCTGCTGCAACAGGTTATTCAACATCTAAGCATCTTCACTGCTTCATTATGGAAAAAACCTACTTCATCTTTAGGCTACATTCGAAGAGGCTCTGTACCTAAATTTGATGTAAATTCCATTATTAGCTACAACTTCTGCTAATTATTGAGGCAAATCACTAAAGGATTGCAGGAATGGCCTGCACTAAAGTTTTTACTCCCACAAAGGACACTGCAGAGAAAGACTGCCTGTAAACACTTCCTGTAGGCATTGTTATCACACCTCTACTCCCAATATTGGCCAGAGGTCCACTATGGGCACTTGGGGCTCTGAAGTGATACTGCACTCAACATCCTTAATGATGGACCAGTGTTAGGCAATCATCCGTAAGTGTGTGCAGACACATATGAAAACCTTCAGATAAAGTATGTGTATGAGCATCCAACAATCACAGAAAAGCATTATAGAATGAGTTTCATCATTAAGAACCTCAGTTGTGTATGACTAAGGCAGATTTACGAATTCACCATGAACTTGGAAACTGCATCCAGCTCTGCAATTAGACAGAAGACTAATTCTTCTTCATAAATTTTAATGCTGTTGTATGAACATAACATAAAATTCTTCAGCAATAACAGGATTTGGCACACAATCCTAACAGTAGTTAACCCTAGTAACTGGAAGACCTTTTAGACATTTCTTTTTTCCATGTCTTCCTGAACCAGCTTGATGCTCTCAGCTAGAAGCCCATTTAACTACTTTACGTAGCTCCCACCTCCAAAAGCCTGCTAATGGAAAGGCAGAGGAAGCAGGTACTTGCAGAAACAATATCAGAATTCCATGAACCCAGAAGACCTCACCAACACAAACACTGAGGACCAGCTAGGGGAGTTTCCTTTTGTGAGAATCATACCATGCAGGGGTAGACCACCATCTACATAAGCCTGAGCAATCTCTGTCTAGACAATAAAAAAGCTGGTTCACTACTCACAAATTACATTCACAAAACAATTCTGAACCTCATCATAATTTACATAAGTACATATTATGGAGAAAGCAGTCTTCAGTGCTTGGGCTACTATCTCCAACAATAGCACTCGGGAGTTTTTACACTGTATGAATTCCAGCCATAAGCCTTATAGGATAAGCAGAAGTTTGAGCAGAATGATTAGGCTCTGATCAGCAGAGAGCAGTTTAGCAAATACATTGCAGTGAGTACCATGCACTTTAAGTTTGGTTTGGAGTTTTGTAGGGTTGGTGTTTGGTACTTTTTATATTAAGTTTAGAAGAGAACTTTAATGAACTTAGTTATACATGTCCTTTTGCTCTTTTCTGATACATAACTTCCACAACATTCAAGAAGAAACTGCTTCCTGAGACACTGGAGTCTTTCTGAAATGACCCAGCCCAGCTCTCACAGGGAAAAAAAAAAAAAACCCAAAACAGAAAAGTGCATGAGATGATTCTCACAACTCAGAATCTCCACAATTCCCCCTTCCCTCTAAGTCTCATATTTACCTGACTCCTGTGTGAATATTGCACATATTCTTCAGTTAACTCTAATGATCAAATTAAAACAAGAATGCCAGAGGACAATTTAAGCCAGGGTAACATGATATATTTTTGCTTTTCACACCTTGAGCCTTAATACAAAGAATGGTTTTCACCTGAACCTTCACCTTTAACCAATTAAGAGAAGAATAAAACCAAACAAAAATTTTCCATTGCAGGACAGAAATCCCAAAATATTATGACTCTTATGACTGTGCTACCATTTAACAACTGGAGACTACTTCCAGGGAAGGATGCTACTTAGATCAAAGTGCTCAAACAAAAAACCGAATAATCATTTTCAGGGAACTTGTCATAGCAAAAAACCTCCAAACAATACTTTTCCAGTCACACAGACATTTTACGAATATCAACCATCTGTTGAACTTCACAATTTCTGGAAAACTATGTCACACAATCCACCAGCAGAAAGACTTCTTTCAGGGACACAGTTTGTCACAGTCTCTCAGACAATACTTAAAAGACATCGTGTTTGTTTTCCCAATAGTTCCTTGGTTTCCATACAGCAAGAGGAAAGGAAAAGCACAGAGACAAGAAACATGTCTGTAAAAAGCAGATGTCTGTGTTACATACATTCACTGCTATATCTATCAACAGACTACTTATGTTTTGGGTTTGTAAGGAATGCTTTTTTTTTTTTTGGTCTTGCACACAGCAAAAGAGATTCCTACAGGTAAAAACACCATTAAAATTGCACAGATTTTCTGTATTTCTTTTTGTACTAACCATTAATGTAGTATGAACCTATGGTTTCTTTTTAACTGGGAGATAACAGGATACAATTTTTACTGATGAAACAACACTTTTGTATGTTTATGAATCAAAGAAAGTCAAGAGATAAAAACAAACCACTGCTGCCTTTTAAATAGTAAAAAGACTAAACTTATGCCTATAGGACACTCACATTAGAAAGACAGGCTTTAGTACGGTACGAGCAGGCTGCGCTCATTTAAATGAAAACCTTAAAACTGCCTGACACAGTTTGTAACTTCCTTCAGTTATTTATCTGACTTTTGAAGCAGGCTCCCTATCCCTGTAAGGCTGAGGTGCTGCTCTCACAGCATCCCCTGCAATGTGCAACAGCTGCACCCCTGAGCGCTCTGCAGTGCTCCAGCCATGCCGCATCCTGCATCCCACATCCAAACCCACTGCCTACCACAGGCACATCACTCTGTCCCAGCAAACTGAAACCTTCCTCTTACCTCCACCTCCTTGCTCTTCTCTTTGTTTGTGCCCACTGAACTTCTCCCATTGTTGGCAGTCTCCCGCGCTGGCACTACAGAAATCTGCTGGAGTGGCATTCTTACAGAGCTGCAGGTTGCCAGTACCTGTTTGGATGCCTTATATCTTCACTCCCCCCGAGTATCCCACCTGTATAATTGTTCATATCCTCTCTTTGCCAAGCTCAGCTCTAAATAAAAAGGGGAAAATAATTATTTGAGAAACGGTGAAGCCAGGGTCCTCCATCAAAAGAAAAAAAAATCAACAAAGCAGAGCAAATTGCAAACACAGGCGAGACACAGCAAACAAAGAAGTAAGGTACAACAATCCAGGGAGTTTCACATGCTTAGAGTGATAAGTTGCTGCAAGTCTGTGTCCCTGGAGCACCCCGCCATAGCACTATCCCCCAAGAGCACTGTGGGAGACAATTCAATTTCTGTGTTACCTAATAACTGTCATGGAAACCAAGGAAACCCAGGTCTCACAGGCCCTGATTAGCAATCGCTTCCCGCTAACGGCACCGGCTCCCACATTTGCAGCAGCTGCCACTTCTGCTTTTGTCTCCCATCCGATTCCACAAGAGCCCACTGAGCACCCCCAGACACTGCCTCGTGCCCGCTAGGTGCAGCAGCAGAAGGCTGAAAAGCTTAGTGTCCTATTTTGGAGGCAAAATCTCCTCCTTTAAAAGCACAGGAGAGCTTGCTGTGTCCTTCATGCGTCTACAATAATCTGCTTAGGTCAAGGGATCTGCCTTGAAGTGAGGAGTAGCGGTGAGCAAGCGAGGTGTAAAAAGGAAGACAAGACTGGGAGGGATTGCAAATGTGCCTTTCTGAGGTTGATAGTAAAAAGTTAACCCTTTGCTGTGCTCCTCTTTTCCTGAGACTTGCCCAGAAGCCGGCTCAGCAGGATGAGCAGAGGCAGACACACACGTGCCTTTACAGTAGTCACACATACCCCAAGAATGTCACTTATGTGAGCTTCTCCCTCCCAACAGCTTCACTGCTTTCAGTCACTGTGGAGCAAAACACTCAGGAAAACTGTTTCAGAATTTCCCCTCCCCTTTAAATGCGAAACAACACAAGGAAGTCCCAGGTGTTGTATTACAAAAATGGATATGAAGAAAGGAAACTCCTGTTGTTTCTACTTCTCTAAAAAAAATTATTATTCTTCATAAGTATTAGGAATGCTAGCAAAACTGGTTTTGATTAAAAATAGTAAAGAAATTATTAGATCAGAAGCCAAGTTCTTAGCTGTATAAATTATTCTGTATAAATAATGCAGGAATAAAAGAAAAAAAAATCCCCCACCAGGCACCAACAATGTTTTAATATGCTGTAAATTAAAGAAAAAAATATTACCTAAGCCCTGAAATACATCATCTTTATTTCCAGCTGTACAGAACAGCACTTAGAATTCTGACAAGAAATAATAGCATTATAAACAGCCTGGATTCTCTTACAAAGCCAGTGGGGAGGATTTAAAATACTGTTGATTCACTACTCCACTACTTTAGTTACTATTTCTCAGTCTGAGTTAATAGAGCTTACAAGGGACTAGCCTGAGATAAATTGAGATCTGGTTCAGGTTGCCATCCTGGTTTTACATCACTGATTTAAACTAAGGTATATTGACTGGCTGTAAGAGAAGGGTTTATCAATACACTAACAAAGAAACATAATCTGTGCTAGGAGTTTAGAGATGCTGCAAGAATTGAGTATATGTGCACATCTTTATAACATATATATATTCTATATTTCTATAGCCACGGAACAGATTTACAAAGAAGAAAATTAAGTCTATTGCCGGTTACACAGTTCCTTTTACACATTTTTAGCTATATTTCACATGATAATTCCATTTTTAATTTCCAATATTCCAAAATCAGTTTGAATGTAAGTACAAACAACTCACAATGTGCACAGGGAGATTTGGAATATAAATAAAGGGAAAAAAAGACAAGCTCCAGCTCTACCAAGACACTGGTAAATCAAAAATTTATTTCAGAAATATTCAAAGACAAGAAATGTTATATATCAGGCTAGTAAAGTTTAACTTTAATCTTAAACCTGATGATAACGTAAAGGAAATTCCTTTTTAGTTCAACAGAATGTTTTATAGCCACAGAAAAACTCTTCTCCTTCCTCTGAGGCACAACCAGATTAAGAACTCCTAAACCTGACTCTGCTTTGTCATGATAATCACTCACTCTTGGATAAAAATATTGATAGAAAAGTAGAGGGTTTGTGTATTAAAATGGAACCTTCCTGTAAATGTGCTTTCATGTCTGGTAAAGCTTTAAAAAGTCAACTTGCCTTTTGATACTCTGCCAATAATTCTACATTTGAAATCATATGAACTTGAGATTTAAATCAGAGATTTCTGGGTTAACCAGTAATCTCTTTAATCCCATCTGTTTTAGCCAGAATAAAGACCTTACAGGGCGTGATGTACTTAGTTCTTCCTAAAATGATCCATGGCCCCTTTCTTCTCCCACAGTGAACCTATGACATCAATAGGTATATAACAAAACCCCCTAGTTCCAAACAAGGGCTGAATTTTAACATTAGGTAGCTCCATGCTTGCATTCTGCTTAACTATTTCACTAATTGCATTTCTTCACCATGTGGAGACTTCAAATTCATGTGCAATTGCCTTCCCTGCACATCTGCTGAATGTGGCTCTTCTCAGCCTAAGTGCTACAACAAGTGGCAGAACAACCAAGCCTCATGCTGCTATATCCAGAAATACAGATATCACCACTGTTCCGTGGTAAGGAAGCTGTTAGAAAATACAGAACATATCCAGATGCATATTGTAAAAGTCAGTGGCAGAGGTGGGGCTGAGATAATTTTTCATTAGAATTTGGTTTTCCATCTTTATTTTTTCAAGTATACTATGACAGAATTATAAAACATAAAACTTTCGCACAGGTGCTAATACACCTATGATCTCAGAACACCAGAGCACATCTTAAAAAAAACTATTGATTTCAATGTACAATGTGTTTTTAGCTCCCAGAGTCCCTAAGTTATAAACAAAGTAATTTTATATATACACACACAACCCTTCTTAGAAAATGTATTTACTCCCACTCATCCTCCATGGTGAGCAGGCTGTGGTGTCCTATTTAAAGAACAGTAATATTGGCAAATGTACCACGCAAAGAGTCGCAATTTCAGAGCCATGCCTCACCTGAAGGACAGTGTGACAGCTGCTCAGTGAAGTATGAAGCTGCTGCGCAAAGCAGCATGACAGGGTTTCAATCTCAGGAGGGCAACAATAACAAAAGAGAACTGCTCACCTGGAGCAGGTGAAAATGACATTGGCAGAGAAAAGGAGTATGTGTTGGGTGTGCATTAGTAATCAATTTACATTAATATAATTCACAGGTCTTGAAGCAAGTAACTACAGAAAAGAGAAGTACCACCCCTCCCTCCTCTTGCTTACTGCTCAAAACCCTACTAATCCCAACTCAGATAAGCCAAGGAATCCAAATCTTTATTTACAGTCGCCCAAAACATTTCCCTTGGTACTCAGGGCCCATACATTCCCTGCACAAAACATCCCTAGAGCCACTTCCATAACAATCTAACAGCAAAAAGGGATCAGAATTATAACCCTACATACACACACACAATGTTTTTACTTTAATTTAATAAGGAGCACATCATCTTCTGAGCACCCCCATTTACACAAGACCACCGCTTTGAACTATGAAGACAATCTGATCAGCTATGTTTAATGGTTCAGCCATGGTGATGCCAAGTGCCAATGAGAGACTGAAAGACAGCAATACAATTCTTTTGTAACACAATTGCAAGGAAACAATGTACTAGTGTACCAGAAGCTCACTGGCTGCTTATATATAATAGCCCTGCCATCACTTACAGAAAAATTTGTACAAGACTCTTGAATTGAAAAAAAACCCGTAAGTTTACCTGCATAAATAACACTATCAGAAACAGGTAATTCTAGCTCTTTTTTACTCACACTAAATAATCTTCAGATAAGATGTACTGCAGCTTTTATATGATCTTTCAGCAAAAAGCTATATTGAAGTTTAAAAAAAAATCATTGGGGACACAAAACACAAGTTGGTTGTATAGACTCCACATTATTTGTCAAAAAGACACATTGGCTACAAATACACAATATATAAAAAGGTATAGAAATAGAGTCTCTAGTCCTGAGATTTAGGAATTACTTACACCTTCCCCAAAAATTAAGCAGAAGAGTTACTAACACTGCGCATTGTATGCTCCCTTTACCAACAAGGATGGCTCCTCTTGTAATGACAACTTAGGAACAGAGACAAAAGTCCAAACTCTACAGCAGCTGTGGAAGCAGATGGATACTAGCAGGTAATCAACTGGCATGACTACAGTCACTTTATCCAGCAGAAGTTTCTAACACCTAAATTAAAAGTGCAACAAGCAGTAGTCTAATGCAGACCAAACAGGACTGTTGTAAACCAATCCCTTGGGCTTCCACAGCATCCTGAAGCTGACACTAGAAACAAATAAAGTTTTCAGATAAGTGAAAAAATTCCTTTAGATTTTCTCCCAAGCCTTAAGCCTACAGGAGCACAAAGTTAGCCATGGAATTAGAGCACACATCAAAGACATCTTTGGCCAAGCACAAATATTCCAAAGCAGCAGATTCCAGATGGGAATGGGAAAACCTGTTGTTCTCTGCTATCTGAATGAGTATGTACTAAATACTGTTCTGCACTTTGGGCTGGCTTCAAATGGAGGAGCATCAGGAATGCAAGTTGACAGCAGAACTCATGTTCAAGTAAGTCCTTAGCAGAAGCAAAATTTAAAAGTTATTTTAAAAACTTGAATAGAATTTGTATTCTTCACAAATAAGAATGAATGGCTGTGAGATATCATATTAGAAATTGCCTTTTAAATGCCCCACGAAGTTGGTACAGACTGGAGTGCAGCCATCATGTTACTAGATCCTTAGGGACGTTTTGGCAGCTTTTTTCCTTGCCTCCTTCAGCTTTGCAATTGACTGAACTGCTGAGAAGTACCACGTAATGTAATATGGTGCATTAGAGCAATAGAGGTGTATTAAAGGTATTAAGGAGGCAAACAACTGAAAATTTCAAACTAATATCTTTGGATATTTTTCCTACGTTGCCATTCACAGGATATTGTACATTATTACACATCATTTCATCAACAGCATCACTAAGCACAGGTAATCGTCCCCTCCACTGAGAGACTAACAGAAGTCAAACACAGAGGAATCTATTTCCCACTTGTATATTCTGTGCAGAGATATAACTTAAGTAGAAAATCTTGGAACGTTTCTAGAACATCTGAAAATCCAAGGTCATGGAAAAATACAAGTCAAAAAGCAAGTTTAAAATCATAAAGTAATAGCTGAGACTGAATTAAAATATGACTGGTACTTCAAATAAAAGTTTACCCAGCCAAAACTTAGATTGATGAAAGTGAGATCTGAAATGACAGAATGGTGATAAATCAGATAAAATGTTGCCCCCAGCTATTAAAACCAATTATCTCTGTTATCTCCAAGCAAAGAGAATTAAAACCAACTGATTTTCACTGCCAAACACAAAGACCTTCACGGATACCTTCAGTGTAGTGTTTGCATTAAGCTTACTTTATTTAAATTAAACCAAGCATACTATTCCCTCATCACACTAAAGTGTCCCCATGAAATAGGGAACAAGGGAAGACTTATAAAGTTCTAAAAACTGCCAGTAACTTGAACAGCTCATTTAGAATTTTTGTTTAAATGTAACTAAAGCTTATAAAAACAATCAGAAAAAGTAAATTACCAACTTGTAGGCAGAATGGGCAGACTGTGTATTTAACCAATTTACACAAAATTGTTAAAATTTCCACTGAAGAAATTATTTATACCACAGTGACATTTAGCTACTCACTACACAGACAGGACTTCTATTATGCTTATTCTAATTTGCAATACCAAATTTGTGTGAATGCCCACATGTACTAGGAGGTCCTATTACCTCTGTAGTTCAGGTGTGAGGAACATCTACCTTCACAATGAACTTTCAGGCACCCCTCTGCTTACAAATGTTGCTGACCTTTGGCAATGTAAAGGCAGTATCGTTTCATAATAATATATATTGAAATACGTATTTATAATACATAAAATTAGGTTCCTGCATTTGTAGTAGTGGAAGTAATCTGCATGCCATGCTGCCTAGCTGCTCATTTCCACCAGCACACAAAATTTAAATGGTGCTGCCCATTTGCCTCTTCTGAGTAAAAAGTAAATAAAGACACTGCCACACAAAATATTATTTCCCACTTCTAAAGGACATACACAAAAAATGTATTTAAACAGCTCTCTAACATAAAGTGGTTCACAGTCTTTATGACAAAAGCATCAAAATTTAGCAAGCAGTGTTCAGTTTTGGGTTAAATGCTGCAAACCTGAATCCATTAATCTTAAAGAGTTCCAGCTTTGCTTAGTAAGAATGGACTCAAGTTCTTGGCCAGCTTTCAAAGCTGTCAGTCAGCACAGGAGGATGGGGGCACAATCCTGGAAGACTTGGACAACCTTCTAGATGAGAGCATGAGAAACAGGATAAAGTTCAATAGTACAAGCAACCCAGTAACAGAACTGGTAGAACAGGAAAAAGAAATTGGGCAGCAGCCAGGACCACAGACTGATTTAAGGATCAGTCTGGATCAGCATATTCCTTTAAGAAAGGATGAATGGAAAATGCTAGTTATCATCAGCAAAAACATAAACATTGTCCCAGGGCGCCCCAACTAAGTTACTTCCAATTCTTCTTAGTCCTGTACAAAGTACACCAGTAATTTCCTCAAATACTAGATTTTTTTTTTTTCATAGTCTGATTATCAACATCAAAGAGATCCTGAACTTGAACACAGTGGGAAACTGTTCTGAAAAACCTGCATAAAAGAAAATTATTTGCTAACCCACCTGCTTCTGTTAACTAGTCACATATAATTATACTGGAAGATCAGGATTGTTTATTTTTAATGCAGATATTCAGGTATGCAGTATTATGCTACAAACTGTGTTCTCAACTGTTATTTGATGAAGGAAAAAAGACAGATGAACAATTTGCGATCAAAAAATAAAAAGTCCATTTGTGTGAATATTGAAAGTGTACAGACTTTCAATTTAGAGATTTGCCATGCTTGATAAGCCATGCTTGATTATTTGTGAATCTCAGCTGCTAGAATGTCTAAGAAATATAAAAAAATGTAAGACATAATTTAAACACGCAAATAAATATTCATTCAAACCACTTTTTAAAGATATTTCTTGTCAACTTCCTACAGGTGTCTATTGTTGATTATACTCTACTTTTCCCTTTATTTCACATGGCTATCTGAGTTCCTTATAAACACTGCTATTTCTCTCCTAATCTCATCTGCTGTGACCCCTTTCTCCTTCTCCAAGCATAATTTTATCTTTGTCTAAATACTCAGATTTCAAAAACTATAATTTCTCTGATTTTTGAGTATTTTATTCTGCTTTATTGACAGTAACTTAATTTTAAAAAACTTCTATATTGAACAAATATTTAACCTTATGTCCAATTTGCACCTTGTCTGGCTTCAAAACTTCTCTCAGAGAAGTTCAAAACTTCTGCTTCAGAGAAAGGAGGTCTCAATGCCAGGATGATAAGGATGTCATTAAATTACAACAGCATGAAATTAGAAAGTATCTGTAGAAAGTAACATTACAGAGGTGGAAAACTCATTTTAAATTTGCTGGTGGTTTTGAGCCAGAAATTCTCCTGGCTTCTTAATTTTAAGAAGACTACAAAAAGTGAGATTATGCTTTTCTATATGCTATGAAATAGCTTGAATGCATTCTAACACCAAGATTCACTTTAACTCATAGTTCATCTACAGGATTAACCCATTTGAAAACCACAGATTTCATATTCTTGGATCATTTTCTTCAGAGTATCACAGAATGGGAAGGTTGAAAGGGACCACAGTGGGTCATCTGGTCCAACCTCTACTCAGACAGGCTCATCAACATGAGTCCAGACAGTTCTTGAGTATCTTCAGTGAGGGAGACTCTGCACCTTCTCTGGGCAACCTGTTCTGGTCACTCACACAATAAAGAAGTTCTTCCTTGTGTCCAGATGGATCTTTCTGTGCATGAGTTTCTGCCCATTGCCTCTTGTCCGGTGGTTCAGCACCACTGAGCAGAGCCTGGCTCCACTCTGTTAGCAACTTCCCTTCAGATACTGACAGACATTGATGCCCTCTCAGTTGTCTCTTTTTGAGGCTGAACAGGCCCAGCTCCCTCAGCTTTTCCTCGTAAGAGAGATGCTCCAGTCCCTTCACCATCTTTGTTATGTACCTCTAGTGAATCCATGCTGACTACTCCCGACCACCTCCTTGTCCTCCATGGGAGTGGAGATGGCCCCAGGATGAGTGCTCCATCCCATTATCAGGGTCTGAGGCGGGGCTGACTGGCCAGTAGTTCCTTGGATCCTCCTTCTTGCCCTCTTGGAAGACCAGGGTGACATTTGTTTTCTTCTAGTCCTCAGGCACCTCTCCTCATCACCAAGACCTTTCAAAGACGATCAAGAGCAGTCTAGCTATGCTGTCCAGCTCTCTCAGCACTCAGATGCATACCATCAGGGCCCATGGACTTGTGGATGTCAAGTTTTCACCACTAGGTGTTCTCTAGCCCAATCTTCCTTGACTAAGGAGAAATCCTTCTTACAACATGCCCTTATCCTGGTCTCCTGAGTCAGACATTCTGGAGGGCTGGTCTTGCCAGTGAAGGAAAGATGGCATTCTACAACTCAGCCTTCCCTGTGTCCTCTGTTACCAGCATCCCCCGTCCTTTTAGTAACAGGCCCATATTACCCTTATTTTTTCCTTTTATTATTGATGTATCTGAAGAAGCCCTTTTTGCTTTCCCTGACATCCTTGGGCATATTTCATTTCAGATGGGCCTTGACCTTCCTTGTCTCATTCCTACTTGGACAACCTCTCTATATTCATTCAAGCAGTCTGACCCTGCCTCCATGGCTTGTGTGTTCCCTGCTTAGGCTCGAGCCTAAGCTCAAGGAGTTGAATAACAAGAGTTATTCATCCATGCAGATCTCTTGCTGCCTATGCCCAAGTTCACTCATTGGGATGCATAATTCTTGAGCCTAGCAGAAGTGATCTTTGAATATCAACCAACTCTGTTGGACTCCTCTTTCCTGCAGGGCCTGTTCCCATGGGGTTCTTCCAAGAATATCCCTTAAGAGGTCAAAATTTGCTCTCCTGAAGCCCATGTTTGTGATCTTACTTTCTACCCTACTTCCTCATTGCTCATACTAAACTCCACAATCTCATGGTCAAGGTCCAAATATTTTGTTTTATTATCAAAATATTTCCTAAGTTTAACAATAAGCACTATTCTAAGCGGGTGACACTGCTAAATTACTGCCATCCACCTATTGTGTGATTTTGACTTAGAAGGAGTAATTTGGTTGTATTTGCTTACTTTGTTACCCAGTAGCTCTTTATCTATTTTGCTAACTAATTGAACCTCCTGTGCATTTAAATGCTTTTGTTCCATTCTGTAAGGAAATTATTGATGTTTTTCAATTAAAGCGTAAGCCCAGAAGGAACTGATGCCTGACTAATACCTGGGGTCAGCAGCCTTGTTTGCCTGAGCAAACAGCTAAGAACAGAACCTCAATGTAAATGAGCCACCAGAGGGAGCTCATCCAGCCTGCTGAGTATAATAGAACTATATTGACATTGGCAAAAGTTAATTAAACATTTTTACAGGGGTCACTGACTGAGTTGAAAACAAAGCACATTCCCTGGCTGAAACTCTACATGCCTGAGAAGCTAATGAAATCAGAAAAAGTTATTTCTTTAACAAACACGGAATGTATTTCACATTAAATAAAGATAATTAAGTTTAGAAATCTGTGATACAGCATTCTTCTAAACAAGCACAAGACTTTTATTCATCCATCTTTGTTTTATCCAGATAAGAACTTCAAAGTCTTATTAAACTAAAGACAAAAAAAAAAGATTAACTTTGTAATTGAATCTTAAAATTGTGAAAGTATACCAAAAGCAGAGTCACTAGTTCAAAGATATTAATTTCTAATAAAATACAGTTTGGCATTATGATGCTTCCCTACTTCTGTAATCAGTTATTACACTTAGATGGACATTGCCATACTAACTTAGAGTTTATTATCACAATACAGTTTTCTCATTTTAAATTGTAGCAATTCAGAAAAGAAATCCCTCAAGTTCCTGTTCTGAAGGATCCAATGGTTACTTTCAAACTTGAGAACATTTTTTGAAAAGCAATACTGAAATAAACTTATTCAGATTTTTGCATGTTGCTTACTGACCAAGGAATCAAGAGTCTGGCAGAAGGTTCTTTTGTCTGTTACTTTTCCATGGAGCTTAGCATCTAACAGTGGTAATTCAGCAGGGCACATGCAGGAGAAAAAAGACAATAAAATTATTTCCTAAAGGAAAAGCACCCTCCAACATAAGTTCCCAGGCTTATCATTGCAACTCTCCCTATGTATTTCTGAAGATTATTAAAATAATATTCCTTACAAATTAACACACCTCTTCCACAGATTTAATTCTATATTTGTGTTCCCCCCATTACCAGCTTTCTAAACACTGCAAGATTAATTTGATCATACTTTTATCTTACCCCTGCCTGCATGCTTTGCTTTGGAAGATAAGATTAAATATAATGTGCCGTTTCATTTATCTCTTCTTTCAGGCTTCAATAAAAACCTGAATTTTTACCAATACCACATAAAACTAGTACTTTTTGGAGTTAACTCCCGAGCAATGTGAGGATACCACAAAAAGCACTTGTTCTGTAATCACACTCCTACTTAACCACTGGAAGAAAATCCAGCCTAAGAAGATCCAATACCAGTTACAGTTCTTTTAAGTTCCACTAAGCACTTGAGAGTGCCCACCTCCTCCATACAGCTATTTCACCTTTGGTGAGCGTGATTTTTCATCATTTGCCCATAGCAATCAAAAACAATCAGAGAAAAAATTACAATTGCTCTCTAGTACACTTTATGAAGTCATCTTTTCCAGGAATATTTTCAGATACAAGTAAGTTTTTTCTTGTTTTTCTCACTGAAAAACTCTATTTTTTAAAAGAGGCAGAAGTAGTTATTAAGAGCCTAAATTAACAAAGGGTCAGATTTGTCAATCTCCTGATTAAAAACAGCTAATAAATTCATTTTCAGGATTGAAGTAAGATTTACTATTCATCTCCCTTGCACTATAAATATATGCATTTTCTTCACATCACATACTGATTAAAAGTTTACTTTGTACTGCTGAGTATCTTACTGATTACCATTACATTATCAATTGTCACCCATGTTTTTATAGCACAAGAGTTTAAGTCTCTCTAGGAATTACTTCCAAACACTAGCAACAGTTCCCATGCCATTTATACTCTGCAAAGGAAAACCCAATTTCACAAAGCTCAGCTTCATGAAAGTAAGAGTCTTCATCTCCCATTCTCTGAGTAGCCCAGATATCCCAGAACTGAAAGTCAGGATTACACTGTAACACCTCCAAGACATGAAACCACTCCCACCTATCTGCTTCTGGGATTTAAAAGCAACCATTACACACAGGAGCAAAATCACCACCAGAAAATCTACTATGATCATACTAAAAAACTCTCCTTTTCACTCTAGTGGTGAATTTAATCTACACTGAATATCTTTGAAATTTTTCTTGATTTGTCCTTTGTTTTCTTCAGAGAGAATTACCAGAAAAAAGACACTGGCTCTCAAACATGCTTCATGACATTAACGAACTGGCTCAGATTAAATAAGAGAAATCGAGAAACAGAAAATATTTTTGAAGCAGAAACTGAGTATTTTCTGAAGTTAGAAAATCTCCATTTCAGCCAAACATTTTTGGGGGGAGATTTTAAAAATTCCTTTAGAAAAGCTTGCAAAGATAAGATTTCCATGTTTCCCAGAAGGATGAGTCCCAAAGCACCTTGAACAAAGTCTGCACCTTAAAATATTCACAAAAATTATTGAGGCACTTTCTTGTAACATCGTGTATTGATAAACACTTTGTAGGTACTAGTATTTTAAGAATCATTTACCTTATAATAATATTCTATCTCATAAACAGATTGTAGAATTTCCTCCTACTTGGCTTTTGCTCCCTCCCTCCAATATTCTTCAGCTGCCTGACAAGGTATTTTATCACCTAAATCTCATCCCACTGGGCTTTTCCAGATTAAGCAGTAAACTTAAACCAGCTTAATCGAAAACCCAGAGCTTTCTTATCTCAGTGAAATTCTCATTTCAGATAGAAAACACAGTTAAAAATGACCCCTTGCTAGATGATTTTCCCTCACTGGCAGTAAGGAAAACTGAAGTGACACAAAACAGAATAAGACCTATAATTACAATACTGTAACATGCATTTACCAGAAAGACTAAAAAGCTGCTGTCTGTAAGACACAAAGCAATGAATGAAGCAGTTTTGTTCTCTCCTATTACTCAGCTAAGAATGAAATACTTCCCACAGCCCTGAGCTGCTGCAGTCCCACTAGCTTAAAAAAGCTACAAGATTGTGTCAACTAAGCCACAGCTATTAGTGGCACTGGGTCAAGAGTTTCATTGCATTTGTGACGCAAAGGAAAAATTTTCCCTTACTGCTGCACACTGTGCAGCCCACCCTGGATCCAATTAATAGCAGGTACAAATCCCTTTTTAGATCAAGTGCCCTTCAGTTGCAATTTTTGGAACTGTTTGCTTTAGAAAAGTGTTGAAATTTCCCATTGCCTGAGCATGAGTCCCTGGTAGCACATGAGTGACAAAAAGCTGAGAGCTGCCCTTCTCTGAATTGCAGAGCCCAGTTTACTCAAGGCAGAGGATGACTGTGGGCATGACGCACATAGGAGCATCTGCCTTCTATGCTGTCTGCTCAGATATGGGTGCAATTGCCTCATGTCACCAACACTCCTCTTTTGTTTGTTTTTGTTTGTTTGTTTTAAGTGACTTTCCTTGTCAGCTTCTTGACAAGCAACTTTCTCTCAGCCAGAAAATAGGGGATAAAGGACAGAACTACTCAGCTATGTTTAAAGAAAAAAAAGCTACTACTGTAAAACTCTATTTTCAACCCACGTGTTCTCTGTATATTTAGATGTCAGGCACTCCTACAGAAAAAAATATTTCTTTATATGTGTGCCATGTCTAGAAAATTAGAAACCCAGCTCTAAATAAAATTAGAACTTTCAGGCTATATTAAAATAAAATTACATTTGTTAAAAACAACAGTAAAAATTCTCTGATTTCAAAGAATGATTGAAACCCTTCCCACCTCACACTCCTTGTAAAAATAACAGTGCTCAACCTGTGTCTGTAAATACCACCTCTTCTTCCATTCAGGGATCACAATTCTGAAAGCACCTAAGCATGGGTATTGGGGTACTCTTCTTGCAACAAACAAAGGAGACTATTGCTATGACTTATTCTAACATCAAGTAAGAAGATTATATATATATACACACATACATACACATGGCTGCAAGGTCATAAACATTCACTGTGACACTCCCACTCCATCAGATTCACTTAAACAGGATGAAATCTACAAAACTTCCACCTGCAGAAATATTGATGAAAAGGACAGAACACCCAGCTGGAGGAGATGAATGATGAAGAACAAAAGTGAATAAAGTGATGGAAGATGCACAGAAGAAGTGGGTCAGAAACAGGAAGTAAGAGCCTATTAAATGAAATTGTAAGGAATAAATTTCATAAAATGTAAAAGGCTGGCATTCTCACAGCCTAAAATCAACCTAAATAATTCAGTTACAGGCTTTAGTTAGTCATAATTACATTAAGAATCAGAAGATGTTTAGACCCTTTGTTGATGGAATTGTTTATCATATATATTAGCAAATTCCAAATTTAGGTCTCAGATGGGACTTATAAGAGCTAATAAGATAATTTTTAATTGTTACTGGTTAAGAATACATCTCTCCAGATGAGTTCACATCTGTCTGCTTCGAAGTGTTCAACACACCATCATTCACTTAATAATAACAATACTAGCAGTAGTAGTAGCAGCATAGCTGTACTTAAATGCATTTCTCAAATACAAGAAAATTCTTATTCATGGTAACATCTTTGAAAATTTATTTATGTGCATTATTAAAAACATTGCAACTCAGAGAAATCTTCCAGGAAAATAATAATAATAGCTTCCTTTTATATCTTTTTGTCTCGTAATTCTGCTTATGCATGAACAGAATTACGAGACTTCTCTGTTCTGTATATTTAGCTCCATTAAATACAGTGTGATTTACTTAGGGGAAAAAAAAAAACCCAATGTAATTTAAAAGACACTCAATTTCTTCCAAAACAAAAAATCTCAGTCTATGGTCAGAAAAGAATTGCTGTGATTTTGCTTTCCCAAGAACTGAACATCAGCTTTCAATCTCCCTTTGTGAGCAATGCAGTTAGATTTTGTCAGCTCTCAGGAAATGTCTTCATTATATCACCTCACACAAAGACAGCTCCAGTCTGACACACGAATGCTGCCACTGCCAAGTGAGTATAGGTGAGGGCAGAGCCCTCCACAGCCCCAGCCTTCCAGTGCCACAGCTGGGCTCCTTCTCCACCACAGGAGAAGGCTCAGCTGCTCTCCCCTCTCGGGGCTGTTCATGGGTGAGTAGATGGAAGCCAGCCTGTTACTGAGCTGGTGGAACCAGGAGACACTCCTGATGGGAACACCTAGGAAATAAGAGGCTGTAAGGGTCACTCCAGGATCTTCCTGCCTGCTGTCAACTGAGCCAAAGTGAGTCATTATAGATAATTAATCTACTTCTTTAACATGCACACTGCTCTCACCTCTTCAAGGGATCATTTCAATATGAAAGCCAAGTTTATTTCAAAATGGAAGTTGTTGCTATCCTGTTTCTTTGATGGATATCATATACACTGGGGAAATAGTGTACATACACAATCTAACCCACATAAAGTGTGTACAGTCTACCTTCCAAAACAACAACTCTCTGCAAAGCTAGACATCTGGACAAATTTCATGCTCTGAAATGAACAGAGAAAATTAGTGCTGTCAGTGCTAACAGCCTCAGGAATTAACTTTCTGGACACTTTACACAAATGAGTTTATCAAAGGAAGTTTTCACTTTAGCAGAAATTCTTAAATGACTTCTGCAAAACATTCCAGGAACGGTATCTTCCAAATGAATACAACATTAATACTCATCATTCCCCTCTGACCTGTGCAGTGCCAGATGCCTCAGCAGGAAACTCCCACACACAAGGAATCACACACACCTCTAGTCCAGCCATGTCTCCAACCTCTAACAAGATGACCAAGACATGTTGCAGGGTGTACCTGCTAAGAAATTCTAGCTGTTACTACAGTTATAACTGTGAGTTCTAGCTATTTATACACAAAAAATACCACCTATCAGGACTATTTTTCCAATTTTACCACTAATAACAAGACAACTGAACATGGAAAGGCCAAGTATTGCAGCAACACTTATGCAATAGTAATGAGAGGTGGCAATAGTGCACAAAACTTTGTTTTCTCAAGATCTTCTATCCAGCTCTGTATGATGCAAGCTATGTACTCTGCTGGGCCACTCAACCAAAAAAACCCAGAAGCTGCTGATAACTCCCAGCTGACAGAAAGCTGCAGATAGCAGCACAAGCAGACAAGTTTTGCTTGTTTATTTACTTTTAGAATATAGACTTCTTTCACTGATTGATCACAAGAGCAGAATCACATCAGTATTCCTACTGCCTTCCTGTCTGTTTGACAGTAATTTCTAATGTCACTCTTCAGGTTGTCGTCTGTTAAATAAACCTTCTGCTAATAGTCACAGCCACAAACCAAGAGCTGTACAAAGAGGGTATCTTGAAGAGGGGTACAAAAGTCATATAAAATCTAAAAAATACAAACAAGCTATCAGAGATTCCTACTCAGCTGAAAGTCAATGCTCTCACAATGCACACATGATTTTAAAAAGGAAATAAAAACAACTCAATCTTGCAGCTACACAGACCTGACATTAATGCTAAACTAGTTAATTGAGGAGCAAAAGCACCTCTTGACATTCTAACTGTTTTCTAGCTAGCAATTTCTTATGATTTATGCAGTGTAGGTTTACCTGAAATAGACTACAACAAGAAACCGCAATCAAAGTAATTACAGAAGTATGAATTTGCCTCTCCCATCCAAGTTTAGAGGCAAGAGCTTACACATTTTTTTCCAGGAAGCAGTGAATCCTTAAACCATTCTCACATGAATCAGCCCATAAAAACAGTGCTGTCTTTGGTTCATTACATTGATCAATATTTATCCTCTAGCTCTGTGGAAGGCATAAGAAGGCCACAATCATGACAGTCCTTCCAACTCTACCAGTGGTCTAAAACAAGAGTAATCCTGCAGAATAACATATCCTGAGACAGTTATTTAAAACCTGCCTTCAGAGGAGGGAGACACAACACTCAGTGACACATCAACTTCCAAAGGAAAAAAATGGAAGTTGCTTCTCTACCAATGTGAGGTTTCTCAGGAGTGCTCTGCTTTTCAGTGGGTCCAAAGAAGCTCTCCAGAGAGAAATGTGCTTGTGTGGGCACTCTGGAGGTCATGGTGCCCCCCTTGCACCTCTATGATGACACAAACTTTCCCCACTGTAAATCATCAGTACTGGAGTTGAACCTTTTGTCTGCTGGGAAGCTGAAACAAAGTCTTCTGCTTGAAGCTAGATAATATGAGATGTAGACATACAACATAATACTACATCTCACTCAAAACTCGTGTATTTGTTAAATTAGACCATAAAGAATTTTCCTTGTACGTTTTCTGGTATCATTAAGAATCTCGCTCTAAAATGCATTATTCTTTGCAGGACAATTATTTGCAAACAGACTCAGAAAAAAAATAATTTCACTGGCTCTTAATCCCAGGTAACCTTTCCTGTCAAAGGACTAACTGTGGAGTAATATCCAGTGAGTGTAACAAGCAGGTGAAGTAAGAAGGACAGGCTACACACCAAAGTTCATTCCTTCCCTCCCAAGTTACTTCTGTAGCATGGTCAAGACAGTCAAGAGGAACAGATGCAAATTCAGTCTTGAGAGAGGCTGTGAAGCCAAATCTTGCTGCACTATTTGGAGGCATATACTGAACCCACACTGTGCCAAATGAGGGAATCAAAACATTTATAACTTTACCCATACATTCTCTAAACCTAAACATAATTATCTAGAGACTTACTAATGATAAAATATATAGAATTAATGTATATTTGCATAACATTGAAAATAAACTAATAAGTTTCTTCTACTGAATTTGAAAAACTTTAAACCAATCAAAAATAACAACTATTGTTCAGAGGTACTCACATCTTGTATAATTTCCTTTCTTCCCTCCCCCTGGACCTCAATTTTTTTTCATTGAAACAGTGTATTTTATCTTCCCTTCCTGAGAATTCTCTCCAATATTTTTTTCTTTTGTTTGTGTTTTTTTCCCCATCAGCTCTTTTTCAACTTTAGCACTGCTTAGGTCATGAGGAGCCATCAAACTCTTTAATTTTTAAGGCATCTCACAGAATTCTCCAGCTTTCCTTAAGTTCAGCAGCTAACGAAGCCATGCCTGGTGGGCTATGAATGCTGTGCACCTGTTGATATCTACAGCACCATCTTGATATCTACACATGCATTGTGAACTGAGATTTAGGAAGTTTATGCCTAGAGAAAATATTAACTGCATACTGACTGTAAAGAATAAAATTTGGTTTAGTTTAGTTGATGCTCTTTGCTGTGTCAACATATTTAACTTACAGGACACTTTTCCCCGACCACTACTTTCAGTGAATATTAGGTACCACACACTTTTTAAAACAAAGAGATTTCATGGAGCCTGTCCCCTTATTTCACCTTCAGCAAATCATAGTTAATAGGTCTGATTTTAACAAAGCATGAAATTACACCTCAGCACAGCAAATTAACAAGCAACAACAGGGACAGCTGTTGTATTTCTTGTTGTTATCATTTCAGATATATCTATTTATATTCCTCAGTATACCCCTTATTAAAAAAATCTACATAATAAGTAATGGAGCAAAACACGAAAGACCTTTGCAATAATTCTATTCTCCTTGCTCTGCAATTTAGGTTGTACACTCTTATGATCACACAGAAGCTTACAGTATGCAGAAATGCTACAATTAAAACTTGTATTTCCCTGAATATAGTAACAGAAGCTGACATGAAAACATATGCCTGGTAACACCTGATATTAAATTTCAAATCTAAGTTCAGTTCAGAAAGACAAGAGGCAGGCATGGGGAGAGTAGGGAAGATTCACTCCCTGGTGATCAGTGAAACCTTAATTAGAGCTGTGCATGACACTCCTTGAAAATTAATGTGATCTGAGGGTATTGGAATTTTCTACAGCAAAAAAGTCTGTGTTAGTGTTCACCAGCTTCCATAGATAGTATTTCAATTCTTACTACTGATTTTGGTAGTGTGTTTTGGGGTTTTTTTCAGTCTTTGCTTTTGATGCACTTTCACTGGACTCTCACCAGGATCTCCAAATAATTGGCCCAACCCTGTAGCTGTGAATCAAGAGAAGGTATTCAAATTCTTTTTTTTTTTTCTGGAAGGCATGAGAAGAATAGGTGAAAAGGCTAAGTTCTCAAGGATCCAGAAGGGGAATTACTCAAAGAAAATGAGGAACACTCATTGCTGTGCATCAACAAACATGCCTTTCCTAAATGGGAATAATTTATTGTGCAAACAGAACATTTCTACTCTTAAACTTCTGCCAAGGTGAATGGCTATTATATTAGCCATATTAGCCACTTCTGGTTCATATTTACAACATCTGGTTCTTCTATAAACATATAACAGTAGACTTTGTGCTACTCCTCATTTTACACAGAACATATTATGATGGGCATAATTTTGATCTTTTATAAGCACAGGACTGAAATATTATTTTGATAGTGATGGGCAGAACATAAAACAATCCAATTGCATGGGGGGAAGGTAGAAAAAGATTCTTATTTTCTTACTTGTGGCCTTTGAGTACTTAAAGGGAGCATATAAAAGAGAGGGAGAGTAACTTTTTACGGAAGTGGGAAGAGTTTTAAACTCAGAGGGGAGATTTAAATTGGATTTTAGGAAGAATTTCTTTATTCAGAGCTAGGAAGGCACTGGAACAGGTTGCACAGAGAAGATGTGGGTGCCCCATCCCTGGAGTTGTTCAAGGCCAGGTTGGATGAGGCTCTGAGAAAGCTGATCCACTGGAAGCTGTCCCTGGCAGGGGAGCTGGAATGAGATGATCTTGATGGTCTCTTCCAACCCAAACTATTTTATGATGCTATGATTTGCTAGCCAGCTAATATTAATAGAAATAATGCATAGAAACTCCTTTTGCAAGAAAAATATAACAATTACAAAACTGATCATAATTAACTGCTGTCAGAATCTACAAATCTCAATGAGTTAAGTTGTTGCTTGTCTGTGTATCATGACAGCCAGTCTTACAATACTAATTAATTAATTCAGAAAACTGGCAGGTTCATTAAATGTATAACAGAAAAGCTTCTAATCAATATAAAAATTAGCAGTATGGAATTATTTCTAGCAAAAAGACCAATAAGTTAGAACTATGTAATGGATAAAAATGCTCAGTTTCTCTGTCTTGTAGCAACCTGTACTCATAAAATAATGATAATAACAAAACATCCTTTTCCTCCCAATGTTGTTTTTTTTCTGTTTACACCAATACAATGGTTGAGTATATGAATTACAAAATCAACTGCAGTGTACAGTAAGAAATATTATTCAATATTGCCAGCTCTTTAACTAGACTTCAGAATTGTCTATATACAGTAATAGACAATGTTTCAAATATTTTAGATCAAGAAAAACAATAATTTTTTTGCTATTTTGCCCTCAAATGCAGTCCCACTGTTAAAATCAGCATGTTTGCAGGATTCCAAACAATGCATTTGTTGTCTGGGAGGCTGTAAACGTACTTTATTGCTCAGTGTGCAATGTAACACTCAGCATTTGCATCCTGTCAGGGACTTTTCTCCATGTTCTCACCTATGATTTTTCCAAGTCACTTCCAAGTACTTTTGTCCCAACTGTTGTCTTATCTTCACTGAATATAAATATCTCTAATGGATACACACCCACCCACATGCATATATACACATGTGCACACAAATAAAATACTAGGATTTCTCAGGGACATATGAAGAAAATAACAAGGGCAATTAATTGAAAGAGAAGACAAAACTGAAATAAATTAGCCTATTCTATCTCAATCTTATCTCTAATCATTTGTGTTCTTTTAAGGCTACTGTTATGATATGGGAAATCCACCTGACTACCGCTAAGTAATTAAACCTCTCAAATAATACTGAAAATCTGACTAATTCAGTTATTAAGACAGCATTATCAGAGGAGCACTTTTTCTTCTCTCTTCCTTGACTAATTGTAAAAGTCTCCTTCAATTATCCTGAAATAGCCAATCTAGACTCTTTGACAAAACCTAAAGAAATGCTCCAGTGTTGGAGTAATTCTAATGCACTTAGGGTTAGGATAACACAGGACGATTGCTGAAGCTGCACCAGTGCTTTGTGAATATTTATATAATAAAAACATTCCATTTCTACTTCACAACTCAAAGTGCAGAATTAAGATTTTAATTTCTAACAGATTTGCTTGTATTGGTACTTACTTTATGGTTGCCTCAAGTTACATCAGAGTAGTAAAGAGACAAAGAAGCACATTTTGAAGAAAATCAAATAAATATCAGCAGGTTTTCTGAAGCTTCATAAGGTGCTTGAAATGTGGAGGGCTACTGTTTGCAAGTTTTTATTTGGTTGAAGATTTTACGCCAAACTAAATTACCTATGTTGCCCTTGGTACAGGCGTTGCTGCTACTTTAAAATAGAGTGTTAGATAATGAAAAAAATCTGAAATTATTACTTTTAAAGGATTAAACATCTACTATCAGTTTTGAAACATTTTTCAGTAGTGCTTTACCCCTTATAATTTTCAAGAACTTGCTATCTAGGTGATGTATAGTTCAACTATGATAATTACATACAAAAGGGAAAAAATTAACATATTGCTGAAATTGTAGCTTGCAAACTCCCAATCTCCTTCAGGCTATACTTTTTTGGCATATTTACATATTTTCAAATTATATCTTTTGACAGGGACTAAGAACTTCTGTATTCTGTTCTAATCTCTGACACCACCCACATCAATCTGCCAAAATCAAGCCTAATGGTTTTGGTTCCTTGTGTAAAATGGATCTTTTAATATTTTTCTTGCAATTTTGCTAAGAGAGCAAGTTCATATCTCCCAATTTAAGTATTTTGATGTAGACAATTAGACTCAGGATGAAAGCCACAGTTTAAATTCATAGGTGGAGTTTGTTGTGAGATATATACAAAATTAAATGAGTTCATTTTAGCTTGAAGAAAATTCTTTGCCACAAGTGACACAATTGTAAAGGGCACTATCATATAATTTAACAACTCTGAATCCCAAAGATGTCTCAGTCACAGCAGGCACCTGCACATGAAATCTCTGCAAAGAGCTTTTAGTGGTAGTTTCACACGCTCATACAAGTTTGAATAATTTTTACCCTTTACTTTTAAAATAATTTCTGAAAAACAAGTAATTGCAGTTCAGAATGCATCACAGTGGATGCAAAATCTGTAATGAAACAGCATGAAAATCTTGCTCGTTGGATTCTAAACCTTAACAGGTTTTATGGAAAATGTGAGATTTAGTTATTTACTTAGAGGAAAAAATGTTTGTTTGGGCTTTACTAAAATACAGAAAGTGAATAATAGCCCACGTTACCACATAATGCACTTGGAAAGGTTTTCTTCACAACTAAGCTGCAAGTCAAAATGCCAAAATAAAGTTGCCTTTTCCCACCACAGTATGTTTTAACTTTCAACAAGAGAAAATAGGAACTTACAGGTAAAGCGTTCTTTTAGAAAATTTCTGCTATGACAGAGTTTCACATGACCTTTCACATTACTTCCTGGGTTCATTTCCTAGAAGAAACAGAAACAAGACACACATGAAACCAGTTGCAATGTTAAAATAGTGTCTATTTCATTGCCTTAAAACAGGTTATGAAGCAAGGTTTGGGAAAATTTTGTAGGCTGGTGTCTTCCAAAAGGCATAACCTAAAGTAAAAATTCTGGACTTGAAAAGTAATCTTAAATAACTTTCATCAAATCCTGTACCAGATACTGATATCCATTAATCTTTCTGTAGACTTTCAGACTGATTTGAGAGTACTCCTTGACCTCCCTGAGCACAGGGAAACCACACACGATTAATCGCACTGGTACAAAAAGCCTTTGCATATCCAGCTAACCCATATGGCATTGGTAGGATAACATCCAAAAATAAACAAAGCTGCTTAATAAAACCGAAAAAAAGAAGCCAAAATGTGCGATTAGTTCTCCAGCAATGTTTTTATACGTATTTGTTCACAAAACAAAGAGTAAAATACATAAAACACTTAACTGAAATAGTTATCTCATAAGAATAGCAAATACAAGCTCTGTCCTGCAAGGGACTCGAGCCAGCAAAAGAAAGGAGATGCACAGGCACCTGTGGTGGGCATTTGCAGAGTGAAGCTCCCTGCTGGGGGCAGTGAGTCCCACAGCTGCTGCTTGGGGAGATTTGCAGCCTGCTGGACACTCAGGTCAGGACATTGCAAAAGGCTGCTGCAGACTACAACCCTGTGCTGCTCTTCCATACGAGCACCGGAGATGACACCTGAGGCAATGAAGAAAGCACTGAGCATTGATTATGCTGCTGGTTATGTGCGGGTAGGGGTCAAGTGCATGGAGACCCCAGGCAGTTTTCCCCTCAATCCTTCCAGAAAGGCAGAAGGGTAGAAAAGGAAGTAACAGATCCCATAAGAATTTGTTGCGCAGTTTGGGTGGGCTACGGGGCTTTAGATTTTAAACAATCACAGGATATTCTACAAGGACAGAGGATGGCTTAGCAGAGATGCTGTCCACATAAGTGGAGAAAAACATTTTGTCAACAGGCTGACCAACCCAGTAATGAGAATTCAAACTAGAAATAATAGGAGTAGGAGAGCATGACCAGCAATCAAGAGAAAAAGTAAAGGACCAGGCTTGGCAAGCAAAGTATGGAGTAATATCAACAGGAAGAAATTTGTAAGCAAAAAACCAGGGCTGTAGGGGTCCCACCCCAACTGTGTACATGTAGATAGGGAAATGCCTTCCAGGCAGAATTATGGTAAAGGTATTCTATCTTTTCTGGGGAAAAAAAGCATGATTTTGTGCCTCTTCAAATAGCCTGTTTGCTAATGCACACAGCAGAGCAAACAAGACAAATTAAGAGGTCTGCATGCAGTTAGAGAATTTCAACTTTACTGGGATCACAGACATGGGTAGATAGCTCATATGAACACAGAAAGTTTCTGCTGGTGCTGTGCAGCATAAGGGAGGCTATGGAAAATGGTCTCACTGTCACAAGATATGAATTAAATTATATGTCCTGATGGAGACCTGTCACAAAAAGATATGAAGAAGGCCAATACACTGAATGCCCTGTTCATCTCACTACTAAAACCATCCCTCAGCTATCTCAGGTCCCTGAAAACCATAGGAAAGCCTAGAGCAAGGCAGATTTCCTCTTAGTGGAGGAGAGACAGGTTAGGAACCATTTAAACCAACTGGACACACACAGATCCATGGGCCATAATGAGATGCACCACACATACTGAGGGTTGGCTGATGTCATTGTGAGAACATGCAATCACTGAAAGATCAAAAAGGATAACAGATCAAGGTGAGGGGAGAAAACCCTGAGGACTGAAAGAGAATAAATATCACCTCTACTTTCAAGAAATTCAGTCCCAGCCTCACCTTAACTCCTAGGAAAGGAATGGAGAAAATAAACCTGAAAGCTATTGCCAAACAGAGGAGGGACAAGAATGTATTTGGACATGGTAAGCATGAATACATGGAGGGGAAATTGTGCCCGACCAACCTGATAGCCTTTCACAATGAGCAGGCTGACCCAGTGGACAAGGACAGAACACTGAACATAGCTTATCTTGGCTTTAATAATGTTTCTGTCACAGCCTTGCATTGTCTTCCTCCTGAAAAACTGATGAAACACAAAATAGATGAATGGAGAGTAAGGCAAACAGAAAAGTGACTGAACTGCTGGCCAAAAAAGGTTGTGGATCAGCAGCACCAAGTTCACTAGAGGCTAGTCATCAAAGGCACACACCAAGTGTCAATACAAAAGCCAATACTGCTCAGCAACTCATCAATAACTCACAAGTTGAGACAGAATGCATGGATACTACAAAACTAAGAGTAGCTGATACATGCCAGGTTGTCCTGCCATACAGAAAAACCCTGACAGGCTGAGAAATGGGCCAACAGTGACCTCATGAAGCTCAATTCAGGGAAAAGGAGAAGTGCAGCACTTGGCAGGAATAACCCCATGCATGCTGGCAGAAAAGGACCCGAGGGACAACAAGCTGGCTGTGAGCCACCAGTGTGCTCTTGCAGCAAAGAAGCTCCACAGCAACCCTCGCAGCACGAGGAGAAGCATCACCAGTACACTGGGGGAGGACATCCCTCCTCCCTCCTCAGCTGCTGAGCCATCCTGAATGCTGCAGTGAGCTGCCCAGAACTGGGCCCAAGAGAGACGAAGAGTTACTGCAGCAAGGCCAGCTAAAGTTTATGGAGGTAAGTAAAGGATTGGAGCACTTTTTGTATGAGGAGAGGCTGTGAGAGGTGGGGGCCTTGAGAAGAGAAGACTCAATGGGATCTGTCCTATGCTTATAGACACCTATCAGTGGCAGAATAAGGAGGGCAGAACTTTTCTCAGTGGTATCAAGTAAAAGGACAAGAGGTAACAGGCACAAATTAAACACAAGATATCCAATTTAAACATAATGATTTTTTTTTCTATGGGGGTGGTCACCCAATGGCACAGGATGCCCAAGATGCAGCTCCATCCTTGCAGATGTTCAAAACCCCACTGGGCACAGTCCTGGGCAATGTGTACTAAGTGACCCCATGACCCTGCTCTGACCAAAGGACTAGCCAGTCTCCAGGTCTCTTCCAACCACAATAATTCTACGATTCTGGAAAGCAATTTATTTAACTGGACTCTGCTTAAAATAAATTGAAAAGAGGTTAAATTAATCACCCATGAAATCTCTTCTCCACAATGCATGGGGGAAAAAAAGCACAATCAGCTAGTGTAAATACACTAGCTGTACTACAATACTAGTACAATACAGCTAGTGTAAAAGGCTTTAAAAGGTTATAGCTGAAAACTAGAAATATACAGGAACCCTGATGTTAATGAATGTCAACATGTCTTTTGGACTCCTGGATATTGATGGCAAGATTTTAAAACCATAGATTAAAAGCAACAGGAGAAATTCAGATACTCTGATCCAATTAATTGTCTCTCTGTCTGCAGATATTCAAAGCCCAGCTGGATGTGTTCCTGTGTAACCTGCTCTAGCTGACTCTGCCTTGGCACAGGGGTTGGACCAGATAATCTCCAGAGGTTGCTTTCAACCCTAACATTCTGTGATTCTGTCATTGTGAAAGATAAAAATTTTCTCCAATAGTTCCTGCTGCTAACACTCCTAGTTTCCCATGAGAAAGCAGAACAAAAAGAAACATAGAACTTCAGGTAGGTATTCACATCTGATATTTAAAATTGATTAATAACAAATGCATCAAATGTATTTCCTTTCATAATGGAAAGATATACCGAAAAGCACACCAACTTTGCTCTGATCACTCAAAATAGTTGGCTAACATGGACTCTAAAAATGTGAATCACCTCCATGGTGTTCAGTGGAATAGAATTTCATGGCCTTTTATACTAAATACAAACACCAACACTTCTGTAAGCATTAATAGGTTTATGACAGCATTTCCCAAAGAATTGTTCCACTCATGTGGAGACATCAACCTGTGGAATAAGTTTTATAAGTCATGAAGAACAGAAGCACAATTCGACTGTAGAAAATCCGAAGAAATATTTTATAATCAACATATTACTTAGAGGGGAAAAAACCCTTTAGCAGTTGAAATCAAGGGATCAGATGAAGCTTTTATTTTTCCGTAAGATTTTTCTTTATGCAAGTTTGAATTTGAATTGTTGAAAAGATATGACTACAAATTATATTTTAAATTTTCAAATTACCTATTTCCTTAAATAAAAAGTAAACAGCACATGCCTATTTTGTATGTCGCCAGGCAAAACAAAGAATACAAGTTAAATAGAAATACAGTTTATTTCTGCAGACAGGTACTCATACAAAGGCACGCTATATGTAGACAGTCACATGGGCATCTTTTGTGTTCATGTTGCTATGGAAACAAACTTTTGTGTAATCAAACATGATTACAAAAACATTCTAGCTCTTAAACAGAGTATGAGCCTTATATTTTTTTATTTCTCAAATCAAGGATAAAAACTGGTTTATAAGGTTACAGAAGAGCTGCCAGTAGCCAAGACCATGTGAAGCTAACAAAATTATAACATCTTAAATACAAAGATTTTTCATTTCATAGTGTTTGTGTACTTAAATGTAACTTCGGAGACTAGCCTCAAACAGCAGTAGATTATGGCATACAGTAAGGACACCACAGATTTTGCATTATACAGAAGATGAGGCAGATAAACCCAGCATTTTCTTTGATTTCTTGGAAACAAAATTTATTGAAAACTTTCACTGAAGAACTACTCATATCAAACAGCATACCCATTAAAAAAGGGCAAATCAAAGAACTATGTTATATAGATTTAAGTTCCTGTTTTCCTATTTTTTCACAGAGCATTAAACAATCTCTATTCAATACCTGTATCTGTTTTATTTATCTTGGTCCATCTGCTCTGCAAATGTTCTTGCAAAGCAGTTTCCCATGGCAACACCAAATATCACACAGTCTCAGTCTTCTGTCAAAGCCCTTCTAACTGAGCCACTCCTGAATTTCAATCAGCATATTTTTCTGCAGTATTTAAGTAAACAATAAATGGAGTATTTCTTCAAGCAAAAAAAAAAAATCCACATGAATGAAATAAATACCCATGAATAAGCTCCTCACTTCAGGCATTTATTTTTTATTTTATTGTTTTAATAATTTCATTTTTCAAGAGCATGACATTTAAATCATCTAAGGCAAGGTGGGATATACAGGTTATTTAAAAACCCTGTCAATCTGATGGTAGTTTTTACTTGATTAAAATTTCAAAATCATTAGGTTGCACGTAGGAAAACAAATTGTGCAAAAGTTTTAAAGAATAAGGAAATAATATGTTGAAATGTAAGTTTTGGAATGAAAAGACCACAATGGCTGCTTACTGTGGGACAACTTCTGATAGACATAATCACCTAGAAAATATTACTAGCCAGCCCCTCTAATTTTTACATCCTCATATTTATAATGATCAAAGAAATGTAAATAAGAGGAAAATTTCTCAATACATTTTCATTCAAGATAAACCAATAACACCAATTTCATGAAAGTAACTCCTAGTTTAACTGAGATTCTATCTTGAGAACCCATTCTCCCTGAATTAAGACATGGAAGAAACATACATTTTTAAGTGAAGTTCTTCTGAAAAATTCTCTTGAAGTAAGCATCAAAAAATCCCAAACTCTTCAGTAAATATCACCCTAGTCCTGAGCACACTGATTCTGTGTGAAATTGCAGCAGAAGTGTTGTTCAAGCTGTACATTAAAGAAAAAATGTTCAGACTTAGGAAAACTAGCCTATTCAATTTCTAAGTTTGATATCTTTTATTTTAGATTTGTCTGACCAAAACCAAGATCAGCTAGGAACAAACCCTGTGGAGATCTGAAAAATAATCAGACCTTTTGGACCATTCCTATACCACAACACTTTAGTTTATGGTAGTTTATAGCCTACAGCTACTTCAATAACTACTACAATTTAGCTATCTCAGGATCCACAGTAAACAACAGGATTAAATTCCCACAATAATTTTCCATCAGCATCCCCTCCTGTCCTGGTTATGGCTGGGATAAAGTTAACAGTGTCCTTAGTAGCTGGCACAGTGCTGTGTTCTGGATTCAATACAGGGATAATGTTTCTGACACGCTCCTGGTTTTGGTTGCTGCCCAGCAGTGCTTACCCCAAATCAAAGACTTGTCACTGCCTCGGGCTCTGCCAGTGAGCAGGTGGCACATGAAGCTGTGAGGGAGCACAGCTGGGACAGCAGATCCCAAATGGCCAAAGGGATATCCCATACCCCAGAATGTCACATCCAGCATATAAACTGGGGGGAGCTGGCTGGAAGGCACCGATCACTACTTTCAGAAGGGCTGGGCATCCATGAGCAGGGGATGAGAATTTGTAGTGTACATTACTTGTTTCTCTTGGGTTTTAATCATAGAATCAGTCCTCTCCCTCCTTTTCATTACTATCAGTATAATAAGGATTATTTATATTTTATTTTGTTTCAATTATTAAACTCACAAACCCTTAATCCATAAACCCTACTTTTTTTTCCTGATTCTCCTCCCCCCTGGAGGGTAGAGGCAGGGAGTGGGTGAGTGGCTGCCTGACACTCAGTTGCCAGCTGGGATGAAATCACCCTACCTTTCCCTATAATTTCCTTGGGTTATTCTTGGGTTTTCCAGGCACACTCATCTGCTCACCTTGGAACTTGGCCCAAACATGTTTTGCAGATTAGTCTAGATTTCTGGTCTCTATGGTGAAATTCTGTACAATGATTCTGCTATTTTTAGTTAGAAAGGCTTCTTTACATGTTTTAGACATAAACGACACCATGGACTAAGGAAGCAAAATATGGCATTTCTACAGAGCACAGGGCAGATCTACAAGAGGAGGACAACTCAGCCAGTCTGTTGTGCATGCACCAAGTCAGTCTACTTCATGAACACATGCAAATATTGCTGGAGGGATAAACCAAAATACAAATACAAGAGCCCTCTGCCTGCAAATAAAAGCAGATAAATATGCCTTTACAAAACCACCTGTATGCTCAGCTGCTACCTTTCCTGTGGTTTACTACCCATGAGCCAAAGTACATCACCTACAATAATCTGTGCACAGACAGGAACAAGAGATGAATTTAATCATTCAACTCTACAAACTTTTATTCTGCATTTTCAATAGGCCATTGAAATAAGCCTGTGGATTTATGAGTGACATGTTTATGATTCTAATGCATTTTATTTTCCAAGCAAAGACAGGTAGTAGAACTGATTCCATCAGTCACTAGGGTCATCCTAAAAACTGCTAATTCAATCCCTAATTTTCTAAGTCTAACCATTAATGTGTTTTATTACTCTTTACTGTATACGAAGTGTTTCTCTTAAATATGTATGTTGGTTTTCTTGGCTTGTAAGAAAATCAAAGTTAAAAATATTTCAGCCAAAATTACAGTGAAAGGTATAAAAAGAACAATAAGTTTTCATCAAACCACACATACTTTGTGTTTACTTGTCCATAGGAGGATTCAATTTTGACTCATTTTAAAATACCATAGTAAAGACATCAGTGATGAAATTACCTGTAATAGTAAATTGCATCACATGCTACAGCCTGTGATACACGTGAGATGAACTGGCTACAAACAGAGCATGTTTTGAAAAATATTTTTCAAATATGCTACTTCAAAAGTTATGATTTAATCTAAAAATAAAATAGAAATTCTTAGAGGACTAACATCCTGCTTTTTCTGAAAATCTGAAAGGCTATAATAAAGACTTTAAGTTATTATAATCTATTCTGCAAATGGCTAAGCAGCCAGGACCGTGTTCATTTATGCTTTGTCCTTTTAAGCTTTCAGGGTGCTGTGTAGCCATAGTAACTATGCTTTTTCTCTGCAAAATCCATTAGCTGGTTTCAATCAGGGATTCAATACTACCATAATCAAAGCCAAAGATGAAAAAAAAATTGTGATTAAGAAAAAGATTGTTGGTGACGATTCTTTTAAAAGCAATTTCCGCATATCTATGCTTTATACACAACAGCAAAAGAAACCAAAAGATTAAAAGGACATCAAAAGATAAATTCAAAATTAATTTTAAAACTAGGTTACCATCAGGAATTACAAACTATTTTCTCAAACTAGACAGTTCAGAAGACTAGGATGAGCTCTATCCTGCATCCTATTTGCATGTTGTTTTTAGTCACAACAGCACTAAACAACTTCAAATGCCAGCTCAGTCCTGACACTGGTTACAGATAAACTAAACTAATGACATTGCCACTGTTTGCTTGAATCCTAATTACAAGAAGGTACACTTGGTAACCAGGAGGCACATTTTTTGCAAGCAATTGGTATATACTCCACAGCTGGATTTTGAAAGTGTAGGAATATATTCCACTAACCATTAATTTAAAAACAAATTCCTTGAGTCTTTGCACTGGGTACCATATTCCTTAACTGAAAATTTTCATTGCTTCCTCAGCTATTTTACTGTTAGTTCATCCTCTGCTGATTGTTCAAATTCCATTTGCTTCTGCATTATATTAGAATCAAGCACGATTCAAAGATAAAATATCTGCCATGACAAGAGTGTGCATATTTGGGCTGGAGAAGGGGAGGATATCCCCCAATAAAAGAAAATTATCCATAACGGTATTTTATTTCTGCATTCTAGCTCCATATGCTGCCATAGCCCCTCTTGTAACAAGCAGCAAGAATGGCAAGGCTGTGGTTGTATAGGGTAAAGAAAGACTGCAGGACTACTCTTAAGAGACCACAAAAATTGCAAAGCGAACTCATACTTGCATTCAAAAGAATTTTAAGAAATAAACTTCATGAGTTACCTGAATCTAAGCCTTCTCCTTTTTCCCTATAACACACAACTCGTAAAGCCCTGACTTCACTGAAGTTATCAGCAAAACTGCCATAACCTTCACTAGAGCAAAGATTTCACCCCATGTATATTTAATGACAAGGATGACACAAGAGAGGATTAAAGGTCACACTTTCCCTATCACTACAGCAGAGAACAAAGTCACATCATCATGGCTCCTACACCCAGCTTGTCCAAGGATTCTGTGATCATCAGCTTGGCCCTGGTCTACATCAGAATGACAGCACTTTCTAGAAGTCACAGCGTAAACAACACTAACAGTTTCCAGGAGTTCAACTCTCAAAGAAAGATGCATAAAATGCTTCTTTTCAAGTACTCTCGGTTCTGCCTTTCAAAGAAGAACTGCCAGAGGCTCACCTTTACTTCAAAACACTATGAGCATACTGAGGAAGGCAGGAATGTCCTCAACAGAACATTTTGACAAGAGACCTTTTGTCATTAGCCGCGACTGCACAATTTCACCCAATCAGCTACAGAACAAAGTACTTCTGTATATATTGACAGAATACTCCATGAACTGAAATCTCTGCAGAAGATATACAGGTCCTTTCCTTTTTCCACCTAGTCATCCTGATGCAAAAACTCACAACAGGAAGCAGCAACAGATGGTAAAAATCACAGGAAATCAAATCCAGCCCTGAATAATATTCGGAAAAATAAAATTACCAAAAAATAAAAACCCTGAAATCAAACCAAAAACCAACCAAACAAAAACTGCAACCACAACAAATCGGAAAAGCTTGAGATTTCATAGAGTCTAAACATGCCTGCTTAGGTAACTTTAACATTCACCTACAGTTACTCCATAAAATTTTTGTCAAAATTTGAATGCCATTTTTCCTTCTTTTTCTCAATAAACTAAGAGAGACACCAAAATTTTAGGGCAGCTATTTTCATAGCGTTTTTTCCTGGATTTGGTTAAGGTGTTAATGCCTCTAAAGATCAAAGAATAACCCACAAGTTTTAAATTATGAGGAAATACAAGCTACACCTATCTTTAAAACCTGAAGTACCAATGAAAATAAACTTGGAAGAGAACTGGTCACTGGAAGTTTCATTTTGTTTGGCATTAGAAAACAAAGGAACTTCACACCATAAGAATGCCCATATGTCATCTTCATCTGAGGGAGCTCTCTAAGGATGTTTTCTACGTCCAAGGACATCACTTCTTTCACATAAACCTCCCTGCTTACGCTCCATTCCAGTATTTGCAGTTGCCATAGTTACCATTTTGCATGACCACACTGTGAGTGGTGACCTCACATTCCATAAATCCCCAAAGGCTCAAAGTTTGCAAAATATTTCAAGGTTTGTGCAAAAATTTTGCCATGAATTTTCACTAAAACACTGCCAGGTGCCAAGGCACATACAAACAAATGTATCTTTTTGAAGACTATATGTATATTTTATTTGCGAACTTTCAGCCACAATGACAATATAGGAAGTGAATGAAGGTATAGGAATCAGAATCACAGCAAAAGTCATTAAATATATTCTAAGAATTTCAACATGCAATTTTCATTATTATTTAAACAGTTTTAAATAAGGAAGGTGACCCAAGTGGAATCAGGTTTCCTCTTTCCAAATTCCAAAAAAGACAAACAAAAATCCTTAAAAATTCCTAAACCACAAGTTAGTAAACAGGACCCAAGACACAGCATTTATGGATTTACCTTCCATAGATGCTTTCATCACAGCTACCATGAACACAAAAGACACAATTAGAAACCTTTCTCTTGAGCTTGACAGATGGCAAAAACAAACCATGTCATGACCATAGCAGATAAGTCACTTAACTACAGTATCATAATAAACAAAAGCAGATCTATTGGATTTCTGCATGAGATTCCACAGCTTAGCCCTTAAGGAATAGGAATATAAAGAACTCTAATTAGAGGAATTCTGTGCTGTGTCTGAAATGTTAACATTATACAGATTACTACTGACTGATACATAAAATTCAGATACGCATTACATCTCTCCAAGAAGCAGAATTTCTAGAAATTAATCTATATTTACTAAATGCAGTGCTGGACCTTGGACCCTGCTAGAAGCTTCCAAAGAAAAACTCTTGTCCCTACTTCTCCTGCAGATGAAAAGCACACACATGATTATGGAAACTGTCCTACCTTCCAAATACGTGATTGTCACAATAAATATAAGGAAAAGATTGAATAACTTGCAATAGTTTCTTTTAATGAATTATAATAAACTACATCCCATTCAGTTTGTTCTATTCTGTTAGGTCAGATGCCTTACATGACACTCAACTTTTGTGTTTCCTACACCCCAAATCAAAAGAGAACATGATGAGATGAAAGGAACCCATCTGGATTACATGAATATGATGCTAACAGGGAAAGGGACCTAATGGAATTATGAAAAAATCATACCCATCCACTTATTAGCATACATAAAACTTTTAAATTAGAATTTTTTGTCACAGAGCATCTCTAGCTCAACAGTTGACACTAAGGATCAAATGTGAGAGAAGGTTATTTTCATATTCATCCTGTGATCTTTCATATGCAAAGCAGCATCACCCTGTTCCTTATCTCTCAAAACTGCACTCTTCTATGAGCACACTTGAAGATTCTGCATTGGTTTTAACCTTAGAATAACAATGACTAAAAGCCATCTGTGACAGCCCAGCACCTTGCCATAGATGCATTTATTTCCCCGCTTGTTATGTTTGGCATCTTTCTCACTTAGAATGTCACCAGATTTTTTTTAAGTTACTCTTCTGCTGACACTAACCCCACAGATCTCAGGTTTCCCCATGCAGACAGAGCAACTAGAAGGTTTCTTGTCTTTCCTCCCTGTCCTGACAGGAAAACAAGAGGACACTGAAAGATCAGTGGATTATCTAGAGCTGGATGAAGCAATTGTTAATGCTTCCCATGGACCTGAGAAATTAGGAAAACAGATTTCTGTACTTGTTGATTGGCTTTTTAGATGAATTATTGGTGTCTGTTCACAGACTACTGCATTTCCACGTGTATTTAAAAATCCTTGCTCACACCAACAGCTAGTATTAATCAAATTTTCCATCTAAAATCAAGAGTGATCAACAATGAAAACTGTCCACAGCACTGAGCTCAGAGCACTGTGGATCGGAAGCACCAAGTCCAGCTGTAGGCCAGTCATCAAAGACACACCCCCAGGAGTCAATAGGAGAGCCAATATCCTTCAATACCTCCCTCAGTAAGTTGCAAGGTGAGACAGAGTGCCCCTTCAGCAAGTTCACAGACAGTGCAAAACCAGAAGCAGTGAATGCATCAGCAGGTTGTGCTGCTATTAAGAGGAACCTTGACAGGCTGAGAAAAGAGCAAAAGACATGAAATGCAACCAAGAGGAAGTGCAAATTCCCGTTCCTGTGGAGGAACACCAGGCACCAGTATGGGCTGGGGGCCAAATTGCAGGGAAGCACCTTTGCCAAATGGGACCTGACAGCCCTGGTAGACAAGCTGACCGTGAGCCAGCAGTGTGCCCTCACATCAGAGATGGCTCAGAGCCCTTGGCCTCTCCAGGAGGTCAAAACTGGGGCTTCTTTCCCTCTGTTCAGTACCAGTGAGAAACATCTGGGGGGCTCACTCCAGCCTCAAGCTCTCCAGTACAACAAAGCACAATGAAGGAAGTTCAGTGAAGGGCAACAAAGATGATTAAGGGACAACATCATCTTTTTTTATGAGAAGCTGACAGAGATAAAGGCACTCAGCATGGTTAAGAGCAGTCTCAGGGGTGGGACACAAAAGAAAGAGAGAGACTGGCCAGTGATGACCAGTCAGGACAGAGGGAATGGGACACAAACTGAAATACAGGAAATTACAGTTAAACATCAGGAAAGCCTTTCTTATTGTCACATTGGGCAAACACTGGAAAATGTCACCAAGGTGGATTACAGAGTCTTCATTCTTGTATAAACTCAAAATATTACTTGATACAGCCCTGCAGTCCCTTCTAACCTTAACTATTCTGTGAGTCTCTTAGAAATGAACATGTCTGGTTTTAAAATAGGGAACCCAGGTGAGGCTTCTCACCCACAGAGTTAAAAGTGTCTACACAGTGTTTTGTTATGATCCACACTATGTTCTTGCATAGAGTCAACTTTATGAGGAACTGAACCACTACATTCTCATTATGTCTGTCACTTTGAAAGTAATTATTCTCATATTGATCAGCAATGTTAGTGCTCAATTATTTGTGAAAAAAAAATCTTGAAATAAATAAACTAGGAAAAAGTATTTACAGGAATGAGTGTTCTGTTGTTTTTTCTCAATTGCCTTACACTATAATTTTTTCATAATGCGAACACTTCGATTTCATTGTGTAGATTTTTCAAAGTACCATCTGTTTTTCAAGTCCTCATAGATTTTGCCATTAATAAACCTAAATCCCTGCCATCTTCATTCACTATACAAAATAGGCATTGCACAGCACTCAAAATATGAAAAAAAATCTGAAAGTTTGAAATTCTCTATAAAGCAAGCTGTATCTCTCATTGTGCATTTCCTACTTATCAGACAACTGTTTTACAATTTAAATGTTATGTCAACTCATCCATAACCTTCTTTTATGTTCTATTTCAACACTTTGTGAATAGAATATTAATCTATCATTTAAATTAATATTTAATTGAAGAAAACTGAGTTCTCTCAGTTCATGAATTTGAGAATTTAGAGTACCTAGTTGTCAAGTGATATCCAGAAAGCTGTCATGAGGAAGTACTACACATACCTTCCTGTCCCCAAATGCTGGCTCCTATTACAGACCTTCATTCCTAACACAGCAACAGGGAGTCATTCTACTTCTCACTGAAACAATTTTTCCCACCTACATATCCAGCTAGAATTTTTTCCTCAATTAAAATCATCACTACCTTATTTTTCTTTATGCTGACTACATTTAAACCTAGGTGTCTTCCAAGCTTATTTAAGAGGAGGCTGCTAAGATGACCCTTCTCCTAAAATCAAGGAAGGAAGTAAAAGCGGAAGAAAAAAAAATAGGATTTTTGAGGTATTACTGAGTTGCAACTGTTTATGAATCTACATCTGCAGAAACCAAAAGAAAGTCTAACACAAGGTGAAGGATACATAACCATGACAGGGTGCATAAACTTCACTAGGTCACAGAGATCCTGGTACTTGCTTCCTCATGACAATAAAATACACTGGGGGTGACTTAGAAGTAAGAGAGGTGTCATAACACAGCCTTTGGCTTCTGTACTATGATTTCTGCAAAGAGCAAATAAGATTTGCTGTCCCTGATGGTGCCACCCTGAAGCAGCATTTAGGTGACTGCATCTCCTAGTGTGACTCTGCTAAATTAACAGAGTCTTACTTAACAAGCTAAAGCAAGTACAACCACAGCTCCTGCATATCTAAGATGCAATACAATGAAAATGCTGTCCTGAAGTTGGAGCAAAACATTTAAGTTCATGCCTCAGGCAATCCAATTTCTGGAACAGGAGAAACATTCAAGGCACTGTCTGACCAGTACCAGCCTCACTCACTTAACATTTTCTGTCCACAATTCTGGATACTATATTCACAAAATCTCCACTGCATTACTTCTTTTCTCTGCTAGGGAGGGTGCAGTATTATGCCTTGACATTAATTAAACCAAACCACAACACTATAATTGGTCCAGAAAAATTGTGCAACGTACTTTTCCAGACAACATGTATCCCCCAAATTCCTAAAGTGAACATTAAGAAAAATCTTAATAAAAAAACTGCCACAAGACCAAAAGCATTTTTAGCTAAAACTTTTGTTTTCATCTTTCTCAGGAAAAAAACAAAACCAAAAAAAAAACCAAACAAACCCAGCTCAATTTTACATATGCACAAGCAAGGTACATCATCTCAGACTTTCTGCCTAGTAAATACTCAAGGAATACCAGCATTTCAACCACTGCTACACTGAGGTATCCTACACATCATAAACTCAAGATACTATTTAGCTACAGAAAACATGAAAATGCCATCATCAGTTTGTTCCTATATTTTTTCCAGTAGCTGACTTACGGAGATCAAGGGAGCTTCACTAGAATTGAAAAAGGGTGTTAAGATCTTAAGGGGGAGAGAAGAAAGGTAAGCTCTGTCATTTAAACAGTGGCTGGCATTTGCTTCTGCTTCTTCTGTGAGTTGCTGCACACTGCAATGGTCACTCAAATTTACCACAATCCAAAAGCCATTCAGTGGATTTATCTGCAATACTACTTTAGTCATCAATTGAAGTCACCAATTACAGTAAATTCTGATCAATTGATGCAGCACCTTTTTCTTGCAAATAAGTTTGAATGAAAAATGAAATCTTGGAGTAAGGAATTTGGTTCTAAAGGGTAACCAAAATGAAGTTTTCCACATAGTCACCCTGCACTGCAAGTTTCTGGGTACTGGTCTGAGACCAAGCCTGAAATTCCAGCAAGAGTCTGGTTTGTAACAAACTCCAGGCTGCTCTTTTTCAATCTTCCAGAATCTTTCTAACCATCTTTAAAAACTGAACTTGCATAAGCCAGACTGCTTCTCAAAAGCCCATCTTACTGCCCTTTTTTAGCCTTTCTAGCAGCTGAGTGAGTCTCTGAATCCCTGCTCCACCCAGCCTAACAAAGCCATTCTCCCGGCAAAAATGGGGAGCTGCTTGCTGGCAAGGAACAGTCACCCCTTCACCGCCATGATTTCTTCCAAAAAACATTTCTTAGCATCTGAAGGATGGCAGTCCTCTTCTACCATGCTGTAGCTATGTCCCTTTCAGCAGAAGCAGATACAGAGTAGGTAATAAACTGCAAACAAACTGCACAGAGCAACCACCACACATCTATGCAGATTCTTAAGTGATCAGGTAGATAACAGCTCTACAGATGTGCAAATTTGGGATGATTTGAGGTAAAGTTCATATGAGAAACATTTATGCAGATTCCTTTTTGCCATCAAAACAGTATTTGTTCTCTGCTGCTCACACATGTTTTTCCAATACACTCTGCCTCATTGAAGCACTACATGCTGGCTAAAATACACTTAAGGATCCCATTTTTTTGTCATTAATTACTTCAGACATCAAGTTCTGCAACTCAAAGCTCATCATCTCAAAACTCAATCACTATACTGCACTTGGGTAAATATCCCCAAGATACATCATCAAGCACATTTTCCACGTCATCTGCAGAGGCTGAAAATGGTCCTTCTATTACAGTTCACTTAAAATGGAACTAAATTGGGAAAGAAAATTATCATCATCTTCCAGGTCCCTGCTGAGATGTAAAACCTCAGAGAAAAAACAAATTAAATCCTTCAGAAAAGGAAAACAAAACCAACAACCAAACTCAGCAAACAAAAAAAAACAACCACCAAAAAAACCCTACCTACTAACATAGCTAGCACTAAAGCAAAGCTACCCAGAGTGCCAATCAGAAAGGCCTATGCAGTCTGTGTACAAAAACATGCTTCTGATCTCCAAGACAGAGTCCAATCAACAAGAGCAAGCATGGCAGGGAGTCATGTCCTTATGGATGTAGTTTTCATGATCCTGTGGCTGCATCTTGCCTAACATCATATATTGGTAGATCTCGTCAAATTAAGAAAATATCTCTAATTCTCAGAGCTGCCATCAGGTGTCTTTTAGTTAACCCTAAACACTTTTGCTCACAATAACCAACTCTGAAGTCTCTCTCCAACTACTAGGAGGAAAATCCTTATTTTACCGAAATTCTTTTCATGTAATCGAGAAAAAGAATGACAGCATGTAACTCTTAAACTGCTTTGAATATGGCAAAGAGTTTAATATAACCACAACTGATGTTCTGGCGGGCCATTACCAAAAGAGCCAGTCAGTCTGGTGGGCACCTGCCCCACTATTGCCAATAGCCCCTTACAAAAATCACTGCTAAATCAGGAAAGGGAAACCAGAAGATGTAAACCAGAGGAAAAGGTAATAAATACCTTCACATTTGAAAGCCCCAGGTGGCCTTCTGACATAAATTCCTACTGCTCGGCTTTCTACTGATTTATTAGGAATTTATATACACATACATATGCGTATATATATATATATATATAATTGAAAACCACTCACAGGCAAGATTCATAGGTGGATTATGGCTATTTAAACTAAGGTAAATGATGTCTATAAGGATGTACATTTTGTCTCTTCTGCTCTGTACCTGCCAGAATACTACTGAGTGCCAGATTTCAGTCCACAGCTTTAGGCAACCAGTGAGTGGTCTAGCTTAAAGAGAGCTACAAGGCTGTAAAAGGGGCTGGAATAAAAGAACATAATTACTCCACTTCATAAGTGAAGTAGAACTGCCTGCCCCGTGGGATATATTTACTTGTGCAAAACCAAAGTTTTCTAGTTGTAAAAGCCTCTAGCTCCTGACCTACCTAGGCTCATCAGAATGCCTCTCTCATAGGCATCTAATGAACTTAAACCTTTCCACATAACCATAGTGCAAAACCAAAACCCAGGTCTTTTCTATCAAGGACAAGAAAAAATCCATGCACAAACCTCTTCCGTAAGGAAAGAAAAGGCAATAATTAAACTCCAGACAGACACTAGCCACCAGGCAGACTAACATCCCCAACTACTATAGCGAGGTGTTGACAGAATACAACACACCATCCAATTGCCAACACAGCTGGAATAGCAAGCACAGAGCTCAAAATCTTGGGAGTCACAAATAGATGGTGAATGAACAATTAACCAATTGAAAAAACAAATGGAAGAAATAACAAGTCTGGGTAATGTTGAATCTAACTACTGTTTCTAGTTTTCACTAAAAATCACATAATGCACAAAGGAACACTGATGACAAATTCATAACACATCTGTCAATAAGAAACAAGACAAATCCAAGGACATGAATTGATATAGACAATACTTATTTTTCTCTTTTAATCTAGACAACAGACTGACTGACCTGCCACAACAAAACCAAAACCCCTGATATATGACCTGTTGTACCTTGAGAAATCTCCCCCTCCAACAAAAAATTAAATTTGATGCACACTAGTCCAACAGGTAGCTTTGATTTTATGGCACAGTCCAAGAGTTTGTCCTTCTACTGCTTCTGTTTGCTCCCAAAGACCTCCCTTTTTGATGAACAGACGTCTTCACAGCAGTATTGTATTTTATTAATTTTTTTATTTCTATTCATTCAGATCCATGTTTTGATTATCACAGAAGCAACAGCTCCAGTATTGCACTTCTTGCTCCTTTGTGAGTAAAAAAAAATAAAGACAGTATCTATAATTGTTTTTTTCACTGCGTGGTTGATTAGATTCATAAACATACTGTATGGGGAGCCAAATTCTCCCAGGACTAGTCTAATTAACAAGCCATCAGCCATGCTGATTACAGGCACTCCTCGAGAACCCTAAAATCAATAGTTCTCAAAGTAACTGCAAATCTTGTGTGCTATTTCAGGGAACAGTTATGCTTTTTGGTTTTAATAGAGTATTACGATGTTCACAGAAGAGTAAAATACTTACAGAGATTTTTTAATTGCTTTCTAAAAGCATGGTGGCCTATTACTTTACTCACATATTTACCATTGCACTTATCAACTAAAGAAAAAAAAATTATGCTATGAAATATTCTCAGTTTGGGGATGTAGATTTTGACTTTACATTTCAGAATAAAAGAAAGTGAAGCTATACAGTTATGTGATTCTATGATTTTGTAATAATCATGTCAAATTGGTTGGAGAGCAACATGCTGAGAGAGCTTGTTGCTCAGGTTATTGAAGTGCTGAGGTTTGTTTAAAACAAAGGTTTATGGTAAAAGGCTAATTCAGAAAAAAAAAATCTGCTTTCTTGCAATAAATAGATAGTTCACGATCCAAAGTTCCTTTAGCCCTACTATTCAGACTTCTACAAAGCACCTAGGCTAGAGGAGACCTCAGCTGTTTTTCAAGTCGTGAAAAATTTCCCAGAAGAGACATACAGTTATGAAAAATTCAAGTTTTGCCAGTGAAAAATTCTACTCTTCCATGAATGCTATTGTACCAGCATCCAAGACCATGGCATGTATGTGATTAGCCCAATGATTCAGGGACTGATTATTACTACTGGCAATCCACAATCTCCAATTTATTTTTTTTTAACTGTAGTATAGTCACAAAGAGAAAATCCTCCTTAAATAGGATACATCTTCCAAAAGCTTTCTATTTCACAACCACAACCAGACTGAAATGCAAGCGGGGTGAATCCAGCACCAAATAACCAACACGAGCCCCCAAAAGTCTCCATCAGTAATGACGGTATTTCACTACTGGACCCATACAGTATGTATCTTTTGCTTGTCAGAGTTTCACTAATTAATAAATGAGGCTAAAACTTAGTTCTTTAGTCATCAGAAAACCAGAAAAGTTTCAGGAAGTAGCCCAAAGAAACAACCCTATCTTAAAGAAGAAAGAGAAATAAGATGATTATAGAAGAAAATTATTATTCCTGTATGAGAGTTACAAAGAAACATGGTGTGTTATTCAGGACATAACTATTAGAAATAATAGTCTGAGGTTAGAACAAAGAATAAATGGGATGCCAAGGAAAACTTTTGTATGTTGATATTTATTAGGCTATAAAAAACCTGCTAAAAAGTATGTAGCTGAAACAGCTAGGAATTTACATTGTAACAAAGCAGATAAATATACAAGGTACTTTTATGCCATACTCATGAAAGTGCAAATTACAGCTTAATAAGTTTATTTTATACCTTTGATATCTATTATTCATTCCATCAGTTTTTGCTGAAGTAAATATTTGAAAAGAAAACAACCAAAATATTTCCTTGTTCCATTAAACAATAAATCTGTATTTTACTCCTCAGTATTCAAAAAGTTTATTCATAACACTCCTGCCCTGGGAAAATGCAGGAACACTTATCATACTGAAATGCATACTACTCAGGCAGAATTTTAGCATTTGAAACAGTCCAATAACAGAATGTGATATCCTTTTGAAAATAAAACTATATAATTATTATAAAAGTAACTATAGAGATTTTAAATACAAAAAATAGAGGTTCCAGCTTTAGTTTTAGCTCTAGAAATTTTTCTCCTGACTGTACAAGTTTCAGGTGCATTAAACAGATATTCCATAATAGCAGCAGTAACTATACCAGCAGCAAACCATAACTATAATAGGAGGAATCAGTCATTCATCATTCTACGACAAGTTTAACCTGTACAAGTTTCACCATATATCCTTACATCTTTAACAAATTTTCCCACTCCATAATTATTTGTAAAGCCAAGACTTCAGCATGTTATAACATTTCTGTGAAAACAAGCCCGACTTGCAAGCAATGTCGCTGTTCCACACAGAACTTACTGCTGCTTTGTTGCATTCCTTATCCCTAGAATTCTCTTAATCTGCTGGGAATAATATACTTTAGAGCTATGAAGTCAAAATTCAGCCATGCAGCTACATGGAATACAAATGTAAATAAAGAAATATATTTAATATTACACAGACTGCGGACAAAATTCTGAAATTTCCCTCCCTCCCTCTGTCCCACCCGGTTCTTCTCACTCTAACAAGGGTATTTCCCCATCTGTGGTTTGCCTATAGTTGGATTATGTTATTATAATCACTTAATAGCTAAATCTCCTTGTTATCAAAACCACTGATAAAGTTAAGGACCACATAAAAGCCAAGTATCACTGTTTTCATTTATCATATAACAAAGACTCAAAGATCTTATACATAAAATCAGTGTTCCCCTATCTTATTTTAAGGTTACTTTTCCCCCATGGAAGACAGCAAAACAATTCTACCATTCAATGTGGCAACTTATCAGCACAGTAAGTAGAATTAGCTGTCTAATTCCAAGTAAAATTAATTCAACAGACTTCTTCTTGAATTATTTATTTACTAACCAGCACTTCATAAAACTCATCTACAAATCTAGATGGGAAAAACATTTTTATAATTAAACCTTGTGAATTCCACCAGAGGAAAAAATGTGCCAAAGAACTGATTTTGATTATAGGAAAAATTCTACCTACATATGAAAGTTGGAAGTTTCTTAGCAAAATATATTATTTGAAAATTTTTTGCTGTTACTATAAATACTATCACTTTCAACAGAGGCTAAACAACAAAAGCTATGAAAAGTACCAGGCTTCCAAAAAAAAGTGTTCTATTCCATCACAAAACCCCTATATTGAGAGTCAGTAGCCGACAGCACAATAATAGCATCATATTCTTAGAACTGTGTAATTTTTTTTAATTAAATAGATACAATGTAGTACATATAATCCAGGGGAGAGGTGGAGAAAAATCACCATTGATTCTCTATCTGCTCAACAATAAGCAATTGGACCCAGGAGCTGAATAGTGCAGATTAGCATTAAAATACCAGTCAATTATTACTAGCTGTACTACAGCAATCTGAATGGACAATACTCTGAACAAATACATGCAGAGTTAACCAGAGCATGGAGGCCAACAGATGGCTGAATAAAAAGAGCCAGGGATTCCTGTTAATTTCAATTAGTGATGCAATTCACTCTTACCTTGTACACCCTTTGGATGCCTGTACTATTCCAGCATGATGATAAAAACCAACAAACACATGATTACAGTAGAGAAGAGCTCTGGAGATGCCCACAGCATGTACATTTTTTCCCCACCAAAGCACGAGCCCATATTCAGAAAAAGGGGTAATCAATTGTGATGGAATAAGGACACACTTGAAGTATTCTGCAATTATGTCCTGTTCCTGTAAAATGCCAGATCTTGTGGACCAGCTATAAAAGGCCTGGAGCTTGATACATTTCTCTCTCAATGGAAAGACAAAAGGGTATTAGGTAGAATGAAGTGTTCTAAATAGAAAGTCTCAGCTCTCAGCTGTCCTCCGTGAGAGTCCAGGGGAGCAGTCTGCCTTTGACCAAATTTTTGTAAGAAGGAACATTTCAGTGCTCCTGGATCCAAATGTAAGAGCTCAAGGCAGCTTTGTATTAGCAACTGCCTTCGTGGACTGACAGCACTGACCACCAATGATGCACTAAGGGAAATCAGAGAGGCTATGAGGGAAGGAAATACAATTGTAATGGCAGATACCCATGAGTGTCAGGCAAGCATCACACTGGGACACAAAGCAGAGATGAAACTTTCAGCACTACAATAATCATTTCATGGAGAGCTGGTTAGGGAAACCATTAGAGACGCAGTCCCAGAGTGTGTGCAGGATCTTGTTCAATTTTTTTCTGTTGAAAGGCTCACTAATAATGCATTCGGACTCAATATCCCTACAGGAGTTACAAAAGCCAAAAAATCCACCACAGCTGTATATGACTTCCAAAAGGAAAAGGACACAGAAATGAGGTAGCCTATTAAAAAGAAGATAGAACTGCTAAAAGAATTAAATCCCAGAGACAATCATGTCCCTCACTGAAAGAGACCACACTGAAAAAAGTGCCAGCAGACATCACTTCTTAAGAAAGAATTTATTAAAAGGTAAAAGGAAACTGAGGTAGAGAAATAGGCTAAGAGCAGCTTTCAGAAACAACAAAACAACAAAAACTTCATTCATTGAAAAGCTAAAGTTAATCCCAGATTAAGGCAAAAAGAATCATACACCTTGGTGGATTAAAAAAATAAAAACAGGTAGAGAAAAAAGTCTGAGTAGTGAGTCAGAAATCAAAGGTACACACTAAATACAACCCCATCCAGAGCTAGGCAGAGCTTTTTCTGTTAGAAACATATTGCTTGCTATTTTATCACATTCCTGAATGTTACCTATCAAGACATACAGAGCTTCTGGTGGTTTTACTCTTGAAAACATTTGTCAGCTAAAATTCAGACAGTACCTTGTTTTGCTGAAATACAGAATGTGAAAAAAAAGAATGGCTGGCAAAGATCTTGGTTCTAAAATCTAATTAAGAAATATGGCTAGCTGTAAAACTGCATTTATGCAGAAGGTAGAAACAGTGACAAACTGTCTCCATGAAATTTCTGTTTGTTTCAAGGAAAAGCAAATGCAAAATTGCTTGCATTGGTGTATTCCTTAAAAGACTATTCTGCTTGACAAATGAACATTTATGTCAGCCTCATGTGGCTACCAGCTTTCTAGTAATTTTGTCATGGCCTTCTACTCCTGTTGCAACAAAAACTGGTAAAATTTGACATCTAAGGGCATAAAGTAAATCACACATACCCTTACAGTCATGTGGATATATACTGTCAGATAACAAGGTCTCCTGTAGTCAGCTACAATTTTATTATTTTCATAGTTACATTTTCTTATTTGCATTTTTATATAAAAATAACAGTGTTGACCTACACAAAATTGAGGGTTTATTGAATAAATGCTGTAAATGCATTGGTTATGACAACAATACTATGATGTCATCAACTGCGTTCTATTTTTCAATGGCTACATCTGAATTCCCTCTCTCCTATCAGACCTGAGATATGCCAGCAAGGATAGTATCTCAAGAAACCTTGAAGTAGATGCAGTCCTGGTGTTCATACCATGTCTGTCACAAACAAGTTGCTGATTTCTAAGTGTACAGTGAAGTGTGTTTTCTGTGCACTTCCTTTATTTGGTTCAGGTTTCCCCCAGTGACAGAGTCAAAAACAGTGAAAAAATAATGAAGAAAAAAATGTAAGGTTATTACCGCATGTACACATAGAAGTGTCTCTCATTGCTATACTGGTTATGTGTCTGGATATGATTAACAAAAAGAAATAACCATCAGAGAAAAAAAAAAAACAACAAGAAAGAACCAAAAATTACCAATATTTAAAAAATGTCACAGGTTTTCACCTCCATGCAGGCATTAGGGCCCAGACAACATATTCTGTGCTCATTCTTCCCTAGAAATAGAAATATGGTGAGGATTCTTCCAGCTTCACCAATTCAGCTTGCTCAGGACAAACTCACTACAAAAATCTCAGGAAAGATTTTCAGGCAATTTTTTAAGTAAAGCCTAGCATTACTTTCACTCCCCAGAAGAGCTGTTTCTCTGCCAGCACTGCTCTTTACCAGTCCTTGTGCTCAGCTCCCACAGCAACTCAAAAGAAATACTGTGCATTTACAGGCCATTTGTTTTGTTTTGCTCTAAGATCTACTAAGAGTAAAAGAGTTTTTCCAATTACCTCAAACCTTAAATTCATTATATACTCCAAGTACTACAATTTCTGATCAAAATATTAAAAAAAAAATCAGTACACATGAAAGAGATGACAAAAAGATCTGGATCACAGCAAAAACGCCAGCTGATCCAACACAAGAGCCTGAGGCATGAGAGACAAGTCTCATGAGCACTGGTCCTTCAGTGCTCCAAAGCAAAGAGGAAAGAGAAGATGGGCAGGGGGCTGGTTACAGTGAAGAGGCAGTTTAGCATGTAGCTCCTTAACTATATTTTAATCCATTAGTCATCAAATTTCCATTTGTGTTTAGTGTTCACAAAAGCATAAAGCCAGACATAACCATACACGTGAGCTTAACGATGCTGACAGAGTAAGTGTGCAAGAAAGCTTGGAATTTCAAGGAATGAGTTCAAGGTTAAAAGCTTTGCTACATACCCCTTATTTTGTCTCTCTCATTTATCCATCAAGATAGTAAAATATTACACAGTGTATACTCATAGAAGAAAACCCACATTCCCAAAAGCTATGCTACAGCTTGAGAGAGGACATTAAGATAAACACCTCACAACACACTCTGGGGAAAAACACAGGAAGATACATGTTGTGTGAGAACAAGCTTATAAATCAATTCTTTCAGAGTAAAAATAGTCTTCATGTGGGTAATTTTCAGGTCAGGACTTAAGGGAAAGCAGGTAAGAAGAATAAGTCCTACACACAGTAGGGTTTTTTGGTTTTAAATAAAGTGCATTAAGTAGGAAAAATGATGCCATTATTGTAACTGAACAGTTTCAGTACCAAGTTCACAAAAGAAGAGTTTGGGAAGGAAAAGGAACAGCAACAACAGAAGCTGATTGATCTCCTCTAGGAAACAACTCTGTCAAACTGAGGAAATACACTTAAGTATTATACTTTAGTGGAAGGGTTTACTCTAACTTAAGGTGGATATAGCAGAACACCTACTGTATTTCTTTATGCCAACCCAAGTCATGTGCCAAGTAGCACTGGCAGCATAAATCATAGAGTCGCATGGTTAGCTACACATGTAATCTGAATTCATTCCCTGAGCTTAAACTGGCTCGTAAAACCAGTCACTCCATAAGCATATAGCATCCTAATCTTGGAAAAAATTTCAGGAAAACACACTGACAGCTTTGCACAAATAAGCTCATAATGACTTGACTTACATCACTTCATGAAAGTCAGTGGAATTCAGAAACACAAACTCCTAACAGCTAATGAAAAGCTTCTCAGCAAAGAGCTGAAATAAAACATAATTAAATGCAAAAAAGAAAATCAATTTTAAAGTCTAATTACTAGGTGTCTGTCAAAATACATTTCATCTAATTAACTGCACACACGCAAAACTTTCATCTGCTCACTCTCTGCTGTGGCACTACAACAATTTATACTATAATGCCACTGAATCACTACCATAGAAAAACAAGTAAAATGTTTTATAAAGAGGAAAAGTTTGAAGAGACCATTTTTGTTAAGCCAGCTGATAGCAAGTGAGCCTGCAGAGAAACTTCTGGCCCTGCATCAGAAAAAGAGAACAAATGACAGTGCCTCACTAGAAGAAAAGTGCAGTTAATTTGCAAACATTTAAGGCTACACAGGAACAGAAAATAATAATTAAAGTTTCTGAGGAAGGTAATAATCTGGGTAGTTTACACTAGAATTTCGATCTTTTATAACAAAAATATTCCAATTGGCATCTACTCTGAAGGCATCGCCTTTGTCCAGAAAAGATGTCAAACACAGGCTTGTTTCACAAGTACTTTGGCAAGCAAAAGGTGTACCTCTGGTACACAACTAGCTACTAATTCCCCCCCACTGAGAGCTAAATGCTTCAATGATACCCAACAGAAAAAGTTCTTTCACTTTGACAATTACGGTGCAAATACATATTGGACGCTTAATTATCCTATCCTGACCATCATAGAACAGTCTCCACTCAGAAATATGGCTGAAATGTTGAGAAGTTGTATAGATAACTTCTTTCTTGAGTTTTCACAGGTTTAAAATTTAAGCTTGAAAACAAGATTCTTACCTGCATGGTAACTGCTAAATTACCATTACATTGCCAGCTGTAAGTTTTAACACATTTTAATGGAAGAGAACATGAGAACATAATGCTAACTCAAAGGCAGCTGACCAAGTCTGAAAAGATTTAACAGACTTCCTATTTCTGAAATGATAAAATAACTTCAGCATAATCCTTAATTCATTTACCTCACTCTATTTAAAGTATCAAGAGGGGCAGGAGTGCAGTCTTAAATCTTAACATCTACAAATTTAGGCACATTCCTCAAGAGTGCAGCGAGTTGCTTTATGCACCCATAAATCCATACTGTTGAATAGGGGCAACCACTCCCATTTTTAGAACTACTAGAAGACCGAAGACACTCACTTCATATAACAACTTGACAGCACAATTTGTCTGGTTTTCAAGAGAACATTAAACTGCCTCCTGAACTTGAGAAGACTAAGCCCATGTTAATCACATCCTTCATGTCCTAGTGGACTGTGTCACTCATCAAACTTCTGGAAATTGTAAGAGTTAAATAAAAAAAAAATAGGGAAATTGAGGCAGAATAGCAAGAACATGGCTATCTAGACTGGGTAGAGCATAAATCAGAGAAAACAGGACTTAGGGGTGGCTCCAAAGATTAGTGAGCTCTTTGGGACAGACCTCACCAAGGAATACTTTCCCAAGACTTAGTTTGTGTTTCTCTGAAACACAATAAACCATATCAGAACCTATTAATAGGAATCAGGATCTTTAGCTTCTTCCCTACAATAAACATTGTCTTAAACAGACCCAGGCTAATTTTTGAAAAGTTCAGTGTCTGGAAAAAAGTAGTAGCAACTATTCTCCTGTACACTCAGAATCCCAATAGGTCTCATCAAAATCACACTGATGATATTAATGCTGAAATTATCATCTTTTTGCTCTTGCTGGTCTCTTACATCCTTTACAATCACTGTATAACACTTTACAGATCCATAAAGGATCTGCAAGGGTGTATCCTTAGCAAACCTGCGGATGACACTGAAGCAGAAGAAATGGCTGACATAAGCAGCAGAACTCCAACTGAGAGAAACCTCAGCAAACTTGAGGACTGGGCATCACGTACCTCATGAAGTTTAACACAGACAAGTACTAAGTTTTACACCTTCAGCACTGTAACTGCACTGTAGACCAGCAGTCAAGGCTTCAGCACTTACAGGGAACACTGAGATGAACGACAGCCAGCAGTATCCTCTTGTCATGAATGAGGCAAACTGCATCCTGAGCATCATTAAACAGGGCCCAAAGAACAATTTATTGCCATCTTACACTTTGCAGACATGAGACTAGCATCCTACAGAGCTGGTTTTTGCAGCCTCACAAGAGCAGCGTGGAGAGGGCCAGCAGGGGACTGTCACAATGGTCAGGGGACCATGACACATGAGGAGAGGTTGAGGATGCTGGCCTTATTCAGTGTGGTGATTGGCAGGCTAGAGGGGCAAGCTAATGGGACGGGGAACCACAAAGACAAGGAAGCCAAATTCTTAGCAGTGGCAGACAGCTAAACAAGGGGAAGCAGCCACAAGCTGACATTTGAGAGCTTCGGGCTGAATATTAGCGAGTCAACATTTCCCTAGAAAAGTAATGCTGCTCTTGATTTGTTGTCCATGGAGGCTGTGGAATTTCCACATCCTTGAAAGTGTCCAAGACCAGAGTCCTGAGAGATCTGACCCAGGGATGGCCACAGCCCCACTTTGCCCAAAGTTTAGGCTGGATAACCCCTGAAAATCCTTGCCAATAGACTTTGATTTCCTATGATTCAGTAAATGCTCAGCTGAGAACCACTTTCACGGATGCCTCACTCTCAGTTCAGGCTTCTTCCTCCTCATTGTCACAGTCTGTATGATCACACTGATGTCTTTTTACCTTGATCCATATTCTCCAAAAAACAAGTGAAATTAAGAAGGAGGCATTAGAATGATTTGAGCACAAGCTAACCATGAATGATATGATCTTAGGAGGAAAACCAAAAGGTTTGAAGACACAGTCCTTCCCCTGGGAGAGATTTTCTCCTGTAAGCACCAGATCTCTCTTGTGTAAATGCAAAAGAGATTTCATTTAATGCCACATGCTTTACTGAGTAAATAAAACCACACTAAGAATAAGAGAATGTAAAAGGTTGCAACAAATACCTGAACCAATTTTTGACCCCTCTTTATATGAATATTTTCATCCTGTCTTTGTTCATTCTTACCTGTCTGTATTTATCAATTCATCTTTCATTTAATTTGCAAAGTTTACAGACAGAAAACTTTCTCTGTTCCTGCTTTATTTTTGTTGTTGTTACTACTGCTCTGGGTTGGTTTCCTATACCTTTTTTTTAAGGTCTTGGCATCACAAAGGCAGATAAGCCTCAGAAGAAATTCAATTCAAAACCACAAAATGAAATGCTTATGACAAAAAAAAAAAAAAAATCATATTTGGGTTAAAAAGGCAGGATGTAGACAAAGAAAAATCCTCCATAAACTTGCTTGCCATTTATGCAGTCTTTAGCCCTTTATTCTAGACCAAAGACTGTTCCCTAATATTGAGAATTTATCAAGAAATATGCTCATAGCAAGGGAGTCACATGATAAAGCTGTAGAGAGACATAAAAGCTTGTCTATTCTGCAGGAAGAGCTGTCATTAGATAAGCAAAGAAAAACAGCGCAAAGAATTATAACTTTGCTTGTGCCAATTTCTTCAGAATCTTTTATAATCCATTACACTGAAAGACATTATTAAGGCTGTAGTTACATGTCCTTGTTTGGGAAAAATGCTTACAGCAGGAAAAACTTGCAAAGCAATGAAGCAAAAATAATTGGACTTACAAAAAAGGCAGAGTATCTGAACAGAACAACCTGTATAAATTTAATTATTGCAACCTAATAAAAAAAAAGATTGGCGAAAGAAAACTGGGTTTCCTTTTGGCAAAGAAAATCAGTTTCGCTTTGTTAAAGGAGGGACTTGATAATTAAGTAAATTACTGAGGAAGAAAATGGCGCCAACATCATACTGCCCATACTGCAGTACAAAAGGCACATGTTGTACCCCATTATGTGGCTCACCTCTGCTACTCTAAAATTAATTTTAGCTATCTCAGTAAAGATCTCACTCCTTGTGTCCATTTACTTTGCTATCTGGTAGAAGCAACATTTATTATAGCAAAGAACAGAATGAAGCATTTTTGAGAGAATAAACATTCTATAAGCAGAAAAAGACCAGTAAACGTTAATTGTGAAGTAAGCTGAAAACTGCAGACACACTTGTGGGTTGTAAAGGGAAGGACAACAACAAGACTGAATCCCTACCAAAAGTATTCTCTGGGACTGTATTCTGAAAAGCATGTATTAAGAAGAAAAATTTAAAAACATTCAAGGAAGTGATTAAACCTGAATTTAAAGTTTAGTCTTTAGAATGAAGAAAAGAGTTTTCTGAGAAATAGTTTAGCAGTAGCTTCCCTTTTTTGCCTGTCAAGTAATTCATAAAATGCTAACAATACAAAAAAACCCCAAACTTGACAACTGTTCTCCCCTGATGAGGCCCCCATGTACAATGTTACCATTAAACTGCACATTTCTCAAGCGTCCCATCTGATCTCCCACCTTCACAAGGTAAAGACAAAGCAGGGTGACAAAGCAGCATTGCCCTCCAGGATGAGCAGAGCTCACACACAAATCTGCTTGAACTACTCCACATCATGAAAAAATTCCAAATAAATGAAGAGCTTTATCAACAACATCACAGATTTTGCTCTATGAAGATTAAAGACCACAACATTTCACATAATTTAGTCATTCACCCACCAACTTTAGGACAATTGAAACAACTCTGCAACAACTCTGAGGATGCCAGAGAACCAACAACTACGGAAAATAATTAACATGTAATTTTCAGAACGAATTTGCATGAATCAGATTTAAGTTTTGTCCATACATAACTCCTAAAAGTTCCCCCTGCTCCTCATATATAGAAGAAAAAGTAAATTTGTCAGTGGTTCAAATAATTACTGTTTCAACCTCAGTTACTTTTTTTTTTTTTTAATAATTTGAAATTCCCTGATTATCTTCAAGTAACAGTATTGAGAACAAAGCACTTACAAATCACACTAAAAATTAAGTTTTGAGATTTGAAAGATACCTAGTCTGGACTGTATCCCATCGTAATAAAACAAGAACATGGGGCGACTTTCAATGTATATGCTTGACCTACACATACACACTTCTTCATAGCTGTTTACTGAATAACTGCACTCAGGACATTTTTGCATTTGCAAAAACACAATATTGTTTTTCTTCTGACAGGAAAGTAATGCATACTGTTCCTATCCTCGTTAAAAAAAAAAAAAAGACCTAAGTTACATGCAATTTTGAGTATGTGAATATCTCTTGTGTTCTAATCATAGAATAGATTGGGCATATAAATTAAAATTGATAATTACAAATAGCAGAGAGATCTCCTAGAATTGCCATCCCTTATCAAGCACATTTCTGGATAGAAAGAAGCTGTCCATTTTGCAGGGGAGCTGTCAGTTGACCAAGAGCCACAAGAGATTCAGACCTCACACTTCTGGAACAGAAGAATTTGCTGACCAGCACAAGTCCTCCTGTTCCAAGAAAGAAGAGAAAATCCAAAATGACAGAATGCAGCCTCACAGGGTTGAACTTGGCCAGTAGGTTCAATTAGAAGTTTTTATGAAGTTGGAATTGCTGTTATAGCTCAGTATTTGCAAAAGTGTTATGAAGTTCCTCCCAGGAAAGGAAGGTTGTTTGATTAAACTACTGTGTATTCACAACTTTAGCACTTAATCTGCTCAGAGACAAGCTATCACCCAAGTGCATGAGGCAAAATACAAGATTATGGTAAATAAAACCAGCTGGAACTCCATAACTTAATTAAAAGATCTTCATTTCACTCTTGAATAAACACCTTTGCCATCTTTCTATAAATGCTGTATCCCTTATTTACTTGTCTCATAGTACCAAATACCTTTTGAAAATTCCTTGTAACGTTATCCATGAAAGTCAGGCTGATGTATGCCTCCCTAAAGTCCAAAAAAAAAAAGAGAAAATAAACCACATAAGAGCAATAGAGCAATGTTATAATGTTCATACTCCAAAGCATTCTAAAGGAGCAAGTCAAAACATTACTCTACAATCTGTTGCATGATAATAAGAGCAATAAATTACATGCTTTACCATAAAAACATAATCCTATCACAATTGTGTTTTATAATGGAGTCCAATTTTCTCCAAATTGAGATGCTCTGCTGACTAAATTGAAGTTTAAATCAGATGACAGATGATTTCTGATACACATGCACAATAAGAGAGAGTATGCCACCCACTAGCAATTTACTTGTTTGAAACATAACAAACAGCTTGGTGAATATGAATCAAGAAACATTCTTCCCAAAAAAATAAAATAGAAAATGTTATTAGAGAGATGATAATGTGCTATTTCTGCTAGCCATGGATTGCCACCTTCTCAGAACTGAGGGCTGATATAATTATATTACATAGAATTTATCAGAAACACTAGAAGCACCAAGACTTCTCAACATTTTAGCAACTGAAGTGGAAGATGAACAATCTACTGATCATCCAGCACACACTTTATGGGGAAAGATGAAACTTGATGTTTTCCTCCTCCTTCCAAAATACATCATTCTGGCAGAAAACTGTGCAAGTCACAGGACCACAGAATGGGTAATGCTGGAAGCAAGCACAGAGCATCACTTGGTCTGACAGCCCTGCTCAAGCAGGGTCATCCCACAGCACATGGCACAGGATTGCATCCAGACAGTTCTTGAATATCTCCAGAGAGGGAGACTCCACACCCTCTCTGGGCAACCCATTCCAGTGCTCACTCACCCATACAGAAGTTCTGCCTCATGTTCAGGAGGAATTTCCTGTCATTCAGTTTCTGCCCACTGCCTCTTGTCCTATTGCTCAGCACCACTGAGCAGAGCCTGGAAACATCCTCTTGTCAGCCTCCCTTCAGATACTGACAGACATACGTTTATCAAATACTGAAAAACCTTTTAAGGATATTCCTATTGTTGTATATACTCTAAGTAGGAACATCAATCAAAAAAAACTAACAACACACACACTTAAAAATACAAAATAGTAGGAAAATGTTCTGAGTCAGATTTGCTAAAAAATTAATTTAAATAACCTCAAGTTATTTTTTTTTAAATCTCAGTTTCATATGGAAAGGAAATTTACCATTTTAACAAGGTTTTATATGTAGGCAATTCATGGCAGAATGGGACTATTCGTCTCCATTGTTTTTAAACATATTTCTTGTTGGATACCAAATGTCGTATTTACATGTAAATCAAATTGGAATGCTTGAGTAATGGTCTACCTAAATTTTTTATCCATTTTTCTAGCTTTTACAGCATTCCATAAACTGGTACAGCTATGAGGGTCTTTAGGAAAGTCCCCTCTTACACAAAGACTGCACGGCCCAAAAATCTCCTTTTGTTCTTTGTTCAGGTCCTGTTTCATCCTGCACACAGCCTGGGAACCACACAGAGATAAAAATTACGGCGAGCGGGTGGTCAGAGGCTTTAATTCACAGCCCTGCTGTGACTGCTATGGCTGTCAGTTCTCCTGGGACCAAATGACAAATGGAGGCAGTGTCATTAAGGCACACGCTCCAGCAAGAGGATAGCATGGATGTTTCCTCTGGTTTTACACTCTTTGGAGACAGCTGCTCTAAACCTATGCATTGGAAGAGCAGAAATTTCTGTTTCATGGGTTGGAATATGAATTACAGTAGAAAAGTTTAATTCCCTTTATGTGATTATAATCAACACTTTTGCCTTCAGCCATCTTAAATAAAAGTACCTCACTAATCCTTACAGGAACTCTATGAAACATCTAGTCGTTACTGCAAGAAGCTAAACCTCTACTACACATCTCTGTGATGTCAAATGAACTGAATAAAGGTAGTAGGGCAGATGCAATTCAATTCCAGATGTGTTAACTCACCTAACATCTAATCTTTTGGGAAGACATATTTTACAAGCTGGAAGATGCCCCTATAATTGAGAATTTTTATATTATTATACAAATGAAGCCAGCACACAGGCTTCATATACAGTGTACTTCAATTCAAAATTCAGAACTGCAATAAAGGATGAAGAAAACATGATTTTGTAAGAAAATAAAATCAGAGGACCTGAATCAGCAACCAATATTCATAATGTCTCCTACTTTCATCTCCTTGGTAAGAATTTAAAATCTGTCCACTCTTGCTGGTTGAGCAGTGCAAGTTATGAACATGTGGAGAATATGCCTACAATGCCACCATGAAAATCAGCTGCTCTTACAAAGTACCCAAATGAACCATTAATGGAGATTCACTTACTTCATAAGCACATTATGATTCAGGGGAATGAAGTCAAGCAATATCTTAAGTAGACTACTGATGATGTTCAAATAGATAATTTCTTGGGCAGAGTAAGTTTTTGATTCATCCTTTTTGTTTCTTTCTCAATTTCCAACCTAACAACTAGACAAAATTTAATATGGATTCTAAATTCTAAATTCTAAAATTTCTATGGATTCTGATTAAAACCTTTGACAGTTAGATAAAATACTCAACATTTAACATCAGCATGCATAAACTAGCCTTTGCTACCTACTTTATCCCATTTTCTTCTACCAAGTCATCCTTTTCTTCAAATATCAGGTTACAGATTTTTACTCCACTTAAAACAATTAATTAGCCACCTGATACTATGAATATTAAAACAGAATTTGTCATAGCATTACATGTATTCCATTTAAAATACATATACTTGCCCACGTTTGATGTAGTCCCTATATCCCAGTTTGCCATGATTTTTCATCACATGCTAAAAGCAGAAACCCCTTTCCTGGTAGTATTCCTGCACACCTGCCAGCCATACCTACAATACTCTGCAGTGTAGCCATCCTACTTTGAAGGTACATCATCAATTTCCCAGAAGAAATTAGCATGAGGAATAAATGGTCAAAAATTTTGAAGCCCTTCACAATTCATTCACAGCACCCTAACCCTCCTGAAACCACACTACAGATGTTCTGTGTCCTCAGTTTTCAAAATCATTTTTTCATCAAAGCTTCTGTGCTACAAGAACACAAATCATAAGGCAGAAATAATTCTCACCCTAAGCCCAGATCAGAGGCTCACTCAACCAACAGCATTTGGCAAAATTTACTGAGGTTTGAATTGTACCAGCAACATTGCCACCAAACCCAGCACTACCATGGTATGTGTTCCACTGTGCTATGCCCTCATTTCTTAATAGCAAAGATTTGTACTGTGTCCTTTGAGTTTAAAAAAAAAAGTAAACACATACTCTATCTCTGTACTGGGGGAGGAGGGGCTGCGAATGTGTGTACCACACAATATAGATAGAAGTTGCTGGGTTTAGAGGCATGACAGCAACAGTCAACTCAAAATTTTGTCTTGTAAATTTTCATTACTGACCAAGATGTCTCTTAATACTTGAGAAACAGAAAAATTTTTCAGACATATTTTGTTTAAGCTCTTAAACAACCCATTATTTTCACTGGCTAGCACTGTCCCTTGGAAAAAGGGACAATACCAAACAAATACCAAACACCCTTTTAAAACATAGGTTATCTTGAAGATGTTTATCTTGGCAATACAAACACAAGCAGGTTTTAAGTTACTCTGAAAAGAATGACTGTAAAAAGTAAAAACTCCATCACAACAACATTGTTCAATGACTAAAATACAGTGTTTCTTTCATATAGTGTTTTTCCCTCCAGAGGCTAAAAACTATCAGTTTTGTTAGTCAGTGAAATCAAAATACAATCCTATATGCCAAGATAATTTCTTGTGTCTTCTAAATACCTTACCTACAAATGAAATAGAACTGTTATGGACCAGCAATTGAATTCATTTCCTTCAGTGAAAAAACTAAACAATTTGAGCTGAAGAATCAAAATGGAAAGTGACAGTGTTGCTGTAAAGATTTATGCTGCTGCTGTTTGCCTTCAGTGAGTGTATAGAGAATCTCATTATAATACTAATATGAATGGGACCACACACCAACTTTATTACCTTCAAAACACCTGGATAATTTAACTCTAGTTTTCAGTGCAAATTTAGGAGACTGCATATATCATGGCTTACTGTGATTTGTTTTCATTATTGTAATCTTGAAATGAGTTGACTGGCCCTCCAAATGAAACACAACAAAGCTCAATAATGAAAAACCAGCCAAACATATATTTCAGTTAATCTACAAGTACACCAGTATGCAGTCTCCCATCAATTTTAGAAACATTGTAATTTATTCTCAAAGAAGTCATCAATAGTATCCTTATCAGAATGGCCATTTCTAACACTCAGAAGTCTTTAATGTTTTATGGACACAGACACACAAAAGGAAGATGGAACAGGAATTTACTTCCATGCAGTATTAACTATATTAAATGTCAGGTTTTCCTAGGAAACCATGTGATTAGTAGGGCATGCTTGGAAAAATTTCCCACCTCAGTTCAACTACCTGAAAATCGATGAGCTTTGAATATACTTCTCCAAATTCATTTATAGACACATACAGAATGCGCCTCATAGTAACCAATATTCAACTCACATGGGAATGTCTTTAAAAGACAAACCGCTTCCTTTTTTGAAAAAAGCATCTCACTACTAGAGCTGATGAAGCATCTCTGCCAAGTGAAACTTGTCATTAAAGTGATGGCTTGATACATAGATGAAAACAAAATCCAAATTGTAACCATCTTGAAAAAGTCATCTGTTTGAACCTTATCCCAAAGGCCATCTGGATTTGCATATGCAATTATCATTATTTTAGAATGGCAGTCTTGGTAATCATAGTTTAGGCAGAATTCATAGGTATTTAATATTCTCACAGGAAAAATTCATTTCTTTTTTATGTATAATGGCCCTCTGGATGCAATTCAGAAAAATCAAACATTCCTCAAATACACCACTTTCCACAGTATATAAATTCATCACTTTTACTATTAAAAAAATTATTTTGCTTTGTTTTGCCCCTACAACAGATCTTTAGATATGCTTCCTGAAATACACTACAGACTTCTGTTTGTATCAGTATCTTCTTTTACCATCACTCCTCTTATCAAAAAGTCTCTATCACTTGAATCCTTTAGATTAAAATGGTATGTAAATATCCAGGTTTTTCCTTACAGAACAGAATCACAGAATATGCTGGGTTGGAAGGGACCCATCAGGATGACCAAATCCAACTCCTGGCCCTACAGAGGACACCCCACGGATCACACCATGAGCCTGAGGGCGTTATCAAGATTAACTAGCTAGAACAAAAGCAAGATTTTGACTCCTGTCTTTAAGAGGCATTCATAAATATTTCACAAAGCAGAAAGTTTAAGAATATAAGTTGCCTAATTCGTAAAGAAACAGCCTCAATTTCAAGTGATTTCTGCTCTTGGGATAGACTTACATTTTTTCAATACATACTTAATGTTCACCTCAGGAGCTAGACAATCAGTAATTAACAGCCCACACTTCCAATTTGCAACTTCAGTCATTCCCTTGGCACTGTTACTTGATGCAACATTTACTAATATTAATCTACTCTATTTGAATTAGACTGATATTACAACTGAACTTACATCAGTTTGAATTACATATGTCATGGAAATTAAAAATCACTATTATGCGCATTCCTACTTTCCTAATCTTTATTAGAGCTTCCAACTTTGCAATGTTTTAAATACAATCATCATTATATGAGGATACAGAGAAAATATACAAATGGAATTTATGAGGTACCAAGAACAAACAGCACATTTTACAGAATTTGAAAATGACAGATGCTGCCAGTTGCAGGACCTTCAAAAGATAACAAAATTCATGACTGGGATGCAGGCTCACTTCTTCCCCCTGCTTTTATTGATGAAAATAACTGATTAATTTGCAGTATGTAAGCTCAGGTTCAGTTGCTATTAATTAAGCATATTTTCACAAGGACTTCTATCAAAAACTTTTGCATAACAGTGTAGAGATTTTCAAAAATCAAAATATCTGAAACAAATTGCAAACTGCTGCCCTAAAAAATATTGTGTGCATTACAAATTTTACACATCAGTTCATCACATCCAACTGATCTCTTTGTTTAAAAACTATCATACTTAAATTTAGAAGGCTAAAAATTTTTTTCTGAAAACTATCATATTTCATTTCATAACAAAAAACCCTCAGTTTTCCTGATTTAATTTTTTGTAGCTTCATTTGTTCCTCATTTTTCTTCCATAGAACATCCAGACAGGTATGTAAATTGCTCAGTTGTCCATAGCTGTTTTTAAAGAGATGACCAAGTCTAGTGTTAGAATTTTAAAGCTTGTGGTAAGAAAGCATCTAGGTTATAAATACTAATAAAACTTACAAGTGCTAACTGAGTTTCATGTATAGTTTCAATAATAGAGAGAACAAAATTGACTTTGTGCAAGGTGATAAACACATATTGGTTTCTTACTGTACACCTCCACTGAATTCTATACAGAACAACATAGAGCTAAAAGAGTCAGGCACGACAGTCAAGTGAAACCAGACACAAAGAAAGATTATTTACAAGGAGTGGGAATACCTGTGGATATAAGGAACTGTCAAGCAAAATAGGACCAGACAGCCTGGCAACTTCAAGTCACTGTACTGCTTCCAATGGTATAAACAAACCATATTTATCTTGGATCTGATGTCATTACTGTTTTGATTCTAGCTACTGAACTATTGTATAGCAATAGAGTTAATATTTTTAGCACATGCAGTTCAAATGGCAGAAGAATCAGTTCCTCCACTGACCGAATGCTCTGAAAAATAGGTTCAGAAGACTATCTGTGTTCAGTTATAGGTCAGAAGCTTGAAAAATTACCAGCATCTTTCTGCACCACAGTTCATCAAGAGAATGCTCAGCATGAACTTTTTAGCAGTTTTCCCCAGAGGCAGTAGTGCCAAAAAGAAAAACCAGGGATTTCTCTCAGCTGCCTAAGCATGTAATATTTATTTGAGATCTTAAATATTTCCATCTACACATTCTCTGGAGGCAACTCCACCATCTTCCATGACAGCACTACCCAGTCCCTCAGGCTGTCTCATCTTCCATCACCTTTCTTTCTTCCTCTGCAAACACTCTCACTAAACTCTACTGCTTCTAAGTCTATCCTCCTTTGTCATTCTTTCTGCTAAAATACTCATCCCTCTGTCAGCCCATCCTGAAAAAGACATTTTCCACCTGGTTTGCTTTCATCCAAAACTCCTCCCCTTCAGCTGCTTCCCCAGCTATATTTTTTAGAAGTTTTTCATTAGCTTGCCTTGCCTGCCATCCACTTTCCACACTCAGTCCAAGGAGATAACAAATGCATTTCTGTGGTATAATCCTGTCACATTTTTCTCTCTGCACAACATCCCTTAAGTGTACTTTAAAATGAGGCTCCAAAGGCTTCTGGTTGATCCTAACTCCATGAGGAAGACTAGGGTGTCAGCCAGCTTACTGATTGGATTTGGATGTGTCAAAATCAATGTCTCTAAAGCCATATTCTTCAGAATCTTCTTCTCATGTGATTAAAAAATAAAATCAAATTTCTTTGGAATAAAACCATACTTAATTACTGGAACATTTTCAGTCCAAAAATAGTCCTTCCAGTTTTCAATTCTTTTTAGATACTGGGTTTTGTTGTTTTTTTTTTTTTTTTAACACCTTTTAAACACTCCTATTTTAATGGCAAACTGGATTATTACAACAAAACAATGCATTATGGTTACTTTGGGCTGTTTCCAAGTAACAAAATAATTCTAAACAAAATGTCATTAAGCTAAAGAATTTGTGGCTTACAGCTGTAAGTCTTCTCAATGAATCTATCTATGCATGTCCTAACACTGCTCTGTGGCACTCACAAATTGCAGTACATACAGCTGAAATGCTGCTAGATTAATACTGGTGCTACCTGCCCCTGCCTGCCAAGAACAAACAAACAGAAAGGATGCCATTTACAGCCCCTAGGAATATTGCCTAAAACTGACTATAAATCTGAAGCCTCTGAAAAGTCACTGGAATTTCCTATAAATACTTTATTTTTCCCTAGTGTCTGCAACAGGGGATTTGTGACATTCTGAGGCAACAACAGTGCCCATGAAAAACAGCAGGAGACAGGACAGGAAAGTTTCAGGAGCTGAATATGGAGCTAGCTACAGAATCCATCTCAACATGTTCAGAGATGAATAACAGGGCTGATGGAGTAATCAAGGCTACAAGCACCTATTTCACAGGACCTTTGTTGACTCAGAAAGAACCAGTTCTTTGAATAAAGTTTATCAGTGGAGAAGAAAGGAAATTGAAACCCAAGACATGTTTTGATACTACTGAAAAGAGAGACAGACCTCTAGCATTTGTTTTTTCTATTAAAAAAAAAAAAGCCAAACCTTTCCATTGTTAATGGCTGCCCAAATAGGAAGATGGAATAATGGATTAAAGCTTTTTTCGTTTTTTATCAGCATCTTACACATAGACACCCAGAAAGTAAAATTGGAAAGTATCTTCTCAATCCTTCCCCACAATACTTTTATTCTTCAGAGAATATTTGCTCACCTATAAAGGGATACCTAGAGAACTCCAACTTCTAAGTCTGCATATATTTGTTTAATAGCTAAACCAGACAGTTCCTACCAGTAAGTAAGTTAAAACAGGCCAGCCAATTCCTGTGAACACTTCAGCCAGCTGATTACAGAACGGTTGATTACAGTGTTCTAATAAGCCACTTTATTAATACTGTGCAAATAGGCTGCGAGAATTCCATTGAGAGCTGACTCTCACAAACAAGAAATTCCAAGAAACCAGAAAAAAAAATCCAAACCAAAAAACCCTGCAGTGTGTAGACAGATATTGATATGTAGATAACATAGATATCTATATATGTAGATATATATAGAATTCCTGATCTATATATATATATATATCTAGATGTGTAGACATATATATATAGATCAACAATCCTAACAATTTTTGCTGCTGTTACCATTAAGCAGCAACCTGACACACTTGGCATTTCCTGTTCCAGAAAATTTACTACCTTTCAAATAGAGTTTCAACAGGAGGCAGACACTGATGTTTCTCAAACAGGCATAAAAACTGGGCAACTCAGCTTAAAAGATCTGAATTGAAAGAAGCATCATGCTGGTTTATCAAAGTCACTAACCCATGCAGATTTATTGAGCCCTTGAAGTGCTCCATTATGGGCTGACACGTTGTTGTACCAAGTTTTATCTATGTACACAACTGTGCTGTAGATGATTTGTGCAGTCACATGTGCCTGACTTTCGCTGCTTTATTACTGAACACAGCAAGAAGATTCTACCAGTACACACAACAGCTGTGAAGTGCTCTATAACTTTATTTAGACAAACATTTCACACTGGTCACATAACAGAGGCTCTTGACAGCAAGTTCTAACCTATGTTATTTATGACACCAAGAAATCAGGAGCAATCCACGCCTAGTTGTGACTGAATTTCATACCTGAGTGTACGTGAATTGTGTAAAGCAGAATAAGGCAACTGCATGGAGACTGGAATCTTACCAGTCATCCCTAACTACTGGAAATAACCTGGAATAGGACAAGCACCACCAGTCTAGGCTAGGCATGCCGACCAAAAAGCACAGAAGACTCCAAACGTAACAAAAGCAAAGCAGCAGAACAGCTACTTTGTTTTGTCCAAGGAAACCTCTATGATCAAGTTATTCTTCCATGTAATTACTTGGTTTTATTCTAGGAAATGCAACAGTTAACAGAATGAAAACACAACTTCTCCTTCTAAGCAGCCCTTCAAGTCTAAATACAGTGGAGCAAATCACCCTGTTCTTTGTTTTTGTTGCAAATCTGATGAGTAGCAGCAGTCAATATTCTCCTTGCCAGACAGCTGAGAGTTCACAGAACTTTCTCAGGAAGGCTTCATAACTCTGTCCAGAAAGGACTCAAAACTTGCCTGGAAGAGCAAGTTTTGCACTTGGGCCCCCCAGATTTACCTGCCCCTCTCGGTATGTCTGTGATTGATCAGCTGTGAGCGCTGCCCCAGGCAGCTTCTGCTGCCCACCTAATTACCAATACCCACAGAGTTCGTAGTGCTTTCGCCTCTTCCCCTGCCTCCCTCCACCTGAGGGAATCAGACACTAGATTTTCCTCCCAGTGATGCAGAAAAGAGTCAGAAATAACTCATCTACATATCAAGAGTTGAAAGACAGGCTCTTCCCAAACCTTAGGTTTAAATCTGAGTGCCTGCTCTGAACTAATTTTTGAATGAGACTTCCCAATAACATAAAAAGTCTGCAGAAAGACAAATTCTAAATTAAATACCAACGCTAAATATTTGATTTCTCCTAACCCACTAATACTTAGAAGTTCTAAAAAATATTACTGCTTAATCTCCTGAAAACTACACACCAGCTTGAAACCAACTTGAAATCTAATTGATAAATACACCAGAAGGCCTCTAATTTTAGTATTTATAAAATGTTTAGAAATCAATTGCTAAAAATTTCTTTCACCTACAACAGCATTGCAAAAATACAAAGCCACAGACATTACAAGAAAAAAGCTAATCAAACTCTGAGATGTATCAAACATTTGGATACTAGAAAAAGCTGCTTGGCTACATAGGGTGTGGGAATTTTTTTACTCACACAGTGAGTCTTTTCAGCAGCTTCTGGGGTTTCAGATGTTTTCTATAAATTATTCCTTCCTTCAACAAGGAACCAGCTTCTCTGTGGAAAGCAGCATGGCCAAACAAACAAAATAAATTGGAACAGGATTGAATAGAATAAAAAAAATGCTAAACATAGATTTGGTGGCAAACAACAACTAGTCAACATAATTATACCCTTAAAAAGCATATTTTCCCTGACAGTTCATTGACCTCTAAAATTTCCCATTTTGAATTAACTAATGGATAACAATAAATCATCATACCAAGAGAATTTTCCTCTGTTCTGAACTATCACATACTAGTAACAAGTACAGCAGGTTTCCCATCCAAAAACACAAGGTAAATTAGAAGAATAAGCTCTTCATGTCTCTGTGTTCTCCTTCTGTAGCATTAGGTAATCAGACATCAATTTATTCTTCCACAGCTCCATGCACTGATTATATGAACGCAATATATTGCCTGCAGAGAGCTTCTTGTTAGATTATATTAAAGGGCAAGATGCATTATTTCATCTCCTTTGTTTGCTCTATCCACAGACCAGTTTTAAAGAGTCTCTCTGAATTCTAAGGGAATCACTGTCTGCAACAGAAAATATAAAATTACTCTTTGGCAGAAAGCACTGCCATCTTCCTCAACTCTAAGCCTCCTTTCAGTAGCAAAGCAATCAAAGAGATTAGTGGGGTTTTTTGGTTAAACATGACCAACAATCAGGCAAGGTACCTCCTTGCACATAATGCACAGAACTATTCCCAGATATTATTGGAGTCTTGAGAATATGAAAGTGTGTTTTTCAAGACAGTTGAAACAGACAAACACACCTCAGGTCACGTTTCCAGCAAACTTTGGGCAAGGACAGACAGCTTGCTACTATTGATGATACATCCTTGTGCAGGATCTTACTCTCCACTCCATCACCCACAAAAATTTTACCATCGTCATGTTCTTCATCTTTCAACATTGACAGGGAAGATGTGAGGGGAGGGAAAAGAAAGGAAAAAGGCAAATAAAAAAATTTGAAATGTTCACAAAATTAATAAATTGATTTATTGTAGCATAAAAAGAAAGAATATTAAAGAGGTTTTGACCTTTTCCTTGGACAGTATACAGAGGATCAACTATAACTGCATTATTTTACAACAGACTGTGTTTCAGAAGAGATGTTCATATGGGACAGGGCTGAAGCACTCTACAGCCATTCATGCACTTTGTTCCCAAAAGGTAAAATCAATATACTATTTGCCAGAAAGCTTTACAGAAATAGGGGTAAAAGAGAGAGTGTCATGCAGCATGGTATAGTGTCAAATATAAACTTTATCTTCCCCAGAACGCAGCTTTTGGTGGTTTGTCTCGGTCTGCTTAGAACACACCATTAAGTGTAGGAAGACAGAGGACTTCCTGTATTAGCATTGCCAAGAAGCTTGAATGCCTTATAGTACAAAAAAAAGATCAGTTTTCCAATGGTACTTTGGAATTGAATGAAGAAGTCAAACCTCATGAATACTGTGACCAAAAAGAAACCCTAAAGAAGTAATAGAATAAGGATGGGAATTGGATACAGCCTAGTTTGCCAGTTACATACTTTACAAGTGGTCATTCCAAACCAGAATTTTAAGCAACTTTTAACCAAAGCCAAAAAGCAGACTGTTATCTAACCAGAAACTGCACTACAACATTAAAAATACAAGCCACTCATAGAACAAACAAATACACAATGGAAAAATAAAAAAGGGATGCTTGAAATAACAACATAGATAATTTTTAAAAAAGGGCTGGATGGACCAATTTTTATTCTTCTTTTTCCCTCCTCTGAAGTAAATAAACTAGCTCCACAAATACCAGATTATTCTTTTTTCCATTTCACATAGCTTCCGCCATAACTTAAAAAAGTGCAATCCTTTTGCTCAGATACTTACTTTAATTTATTTACATACTGGACATCTCAAGCACACGCCAGGCTGAACTGTAGAAAAGTCAGTGCATGCAGTAGCAGAGCATCTTCCCAAAAGTCCTACCTATGTTTACACATTACACCTTCATATCCTCCCATCACCCAAATTAAGGGTCATATCCCCTTTCTTCTGTAACTCTCCGAGTCACTTACTGTAAAGTTTTTTCAAGATAATCTTAAGACCTGACAGGACTGGTTTAAAGCCTACCCATTTTGGGTGAGGCTGAAAGAGCTGTTATTGTTCAGCCTGGTGAAAAGAAGGCTCAGGGAATTCAATCCCTCTACAAACATGATGCTGGGAACTAAAGAAGATAGAGGCAGGCTCTTGTCAGTGGTGGCCAGTCAGAAGTTTAACAGACAGAAACTGAAATACAGTAAAATCCATGCTGGTTGTGGAGTCTCCATCTTTGGGGATGCTCAAAACATAATGGGACACATGGCTCATAAAAGTTTTCTACTTGAGCCTACACCCTACAGGTAATCTATGATTGAAAACAAATTCCAAATTACCCCAAAGTGTACTTTTAATTGGGAGAAAAGTATCCATATTTCGTTTTACTCAGGAAGGTATTCCTGAATTCACCTAAACTAAACCCTGATTTTTTTCTGGTTATATCATAAAGCATTGTGAATGTTATGCTACTAATCACAGCAACAACAGCAACCTCCCCCTGGAGACAGAAATCCCATCCCCTCCTGGTAGAGTTCTCTGCCTCTAGAGAATCCATCTAAAATATACCTTGTCACCCCTAAAGCAGCAGTGAATCTTCATGTTCAGAGGGGCAGGAGAGCTGCTACATAGCTGGAGAAATTAATGAGGTTTTTGAGGGAAAGGACTACAATTTCCAAACTAGCAAAAATGCATTTGAGTTTTCTATTAAAGCAAATGGTTTACAGAATAATGTGAAACTCCGGTATTACAATAGTATATATTAATAAGTTCAGGAGCTTGCAGTTGGGAAGGTAAATGGGCATCTTCCATTGACATGAACATCAGCCTTCAACTTCTTTTGCAATCCCAAAGACAGATAACTTTCTTCAGAAGAAAGCCCTACCCTTCTCCCATATCTGGTGGAATCATTCTGGTGAATACTGGAGCATACTTATTTCATTTTGCTTTGCATGATTTTATGCTTCACACTGCCTAATGTTGTGAAAAACACATGCAAAACACGTCCAGGTATTCAAAATGCAACATCGAGATTTTGGGAAACTGTACTTGATAAAGTTACCAGGAGGCAGAGGCAAAAAAATAAAACAATACAAGTCAGACAACTGTGTTATGAGTTTTACAAACAGGAAATCCAAACTATTCCAAAATCAAGGTTGCTGCAAATTAACAATACTGCAGAGTTGGATATACAGTGTTAGATGCATACGAAAATGAAGTCTGTCTGAATGCCAAGACACAACAGAAATGCTACAAGCAAAGATTAATCATATGTTTGACAACTGTCTATATTCAAACAGTGCTCCTCACAGAAAATTACAGCAGGCCTTGGCACAAGTGCTCAGAAAGCTAGGAAGTGTGAAGGGAGTCATTGAAATGTTTCCCAACAGACAAAGAACAAACAAGAAAGAATTTTCTTTGCAGAAAATCCTACAATATATTAAGCATAAAGAAAAAAGATAATTTCCACACAGGAAAAACATTTGATACATTTACTGAACAAAAGATGTACGGTTTCATAACTAAAGGCACCAAATAACTCCAATTCTGAGGAAAAAAGACAGAAGAAAGTGGAACAAAGCCTAATACTACCAGTGAAAAGCCAATAAAATTTTAGGGAAGGAAATTACACAGTGAGGAAACAAGCTCGGACTCTACCACTTCACAGACTGCAAGGCAGAGACTCAAGACAGAAGGGAAAGAAAAATATAAAGTGCAATAGTTTTCACTTCTGAAAGCATGGAAGAAAAGAAGCAAGTAGAGAACAAAGACAAGAACAAAACTAACTAGACCTGGCAAGGTTCTTTGCAGATTTTCTCTGTCATGAGGCTGTGGGGGTTTTTCCCTTCCCCTCCCAATTTAGGTGTTTAATGAAAAGATAGTGGCAATACAGGGAAACACCTAAAGATTGTGACAAGCTTCCAGAAAACAAAGTTTACATCCAATTTACAAGATTTTGGAAAAGCTACTAGTTTTTTGAGTCAAAAATTAAGTACAATTTTGTACATACATAAACAAAAATACAAGGTAACATTATTTGTTACGTGCATTTCTGCTAAATTCTGAATTCTCAGATTCAGCAGTCATTTAGCACACAGATGGACCAGAAAGAGATTTACTCAATAATTTAGGAAGCATATGCAAGGAAGGCATGAAAGTTTCTGATCATTCACCAAGCATTGAAGCATGATTACAGTATTCACTGACCAACCATTCAAAAATCAAATGTTATCCAAAATGAATTGCATACATATACAGCAACTTAATGCTATTACTACAATGTGATAATTTGTAGCTTTAGGAAGACATTTCTAGTTTAAAAATAAGGTGGGGAGAAAAAAAGTTCTCAATCTTTCAATGAAGTGTCACAGCAATCAACAGCCTTAACAGCAGATGTTTCCCAAGCTTGTGCTCAAGCAGGGTGACGTCAAAGCCGACGTGTGCTCTTCCCACCCATTTGTTCCATGACAGCAATGAAAGAACACATCAGGCCAATCATGACTTAGTGTTGAGATTCTAAACCATTTTTAAGGAAAGCAAAATATCCCCAGGAACAGTAAACCTTACATATCACAGCTATGTAACTCAAAATTAAAATGAGCGTTTTATTTCAGAGTGCAAAATATCCTCAAGTTAACCAAAAATAGGAACACTGTATTCAACAGATTCCCATGAAGCTATAACAGCGAGTAACGAAATATTGAGACATTTACAGATAACATTTTGGCTGACAATCTTTCCACCACTTCCCATTTAGTTAAGCTTCTCCTACAAAAATCTTGCAGACTCTATTAAATATCTACCAGTATTAATTCCACTCATGAATTCCACTCATTAGCACTTATGCTGACCAAGTCTTTGCAGAATTCTCAGTTATATGCTCACAACAGAAGTTAAGTGAGCATCAAAATTATCTTGATTTAGGAAAATGCCTATCAATTTTAAACTGCCTCTCTGTCACAGCTGAGAGGGCCACAATACACAGATTATCACCTTACAATTTCAGAAGGCTTTAAGCATTCGCCCATACAGAATAAGACCATACCTCATCTGCAGGCTTCAGGAATCTACCCATACGCAGTAACACCATTCCACTTCAGAAGGCTGCAAGTGTCTGCCCTTCTTGTTCTTTAGCCCAACCTTTTATACCCTCATGTTCATGCATTGCACCTGTGTGCCCTCTGCTCCCTTCGGTGGTTGGTCAGTGCCCCTGGGCACTCCATGGCTCATTGCTGTCAATGCTGCTCACCTGCTGCTCACAGCTGCAGCCCACTGGGGATAAGGCTCAGCCACAGTCCCACTCCCAATTACCACAAACTCTGTGCCTACACCTCTGTGGCTTTTACTCAGCTTTGGTACTTCTGAAAAAAATCTTTCTTGGTGGCTTCAGTAAGGATCTCCAAGAGGCTGAGAGAAGAGAAAATCTACTGAAAAACTGTTTGAACTACCAAGAAAAAAAACCAGTCTCTGCTTTAGGAACCACAATTAGAAAAAGGGAATGAGGTGAATAAACAAACTATAAATGACAAAGTGTTCAAACATACAATAACCAATTTTCTGAATAAAGAAATATTACCTCTCTATTGATTGATTTTTTTGTTATACGTGTTATTTCAAAGACCAGCTAAGTTATTAAATACATGCAATATTACTGTTTAAATGACACAGAACTTACGGAAGGAAAAATACATATATACAGCTTAATAAAAACATTGAGGAAATTTCAAACAATATTTTATGTGTAGTGGCATATAAAGGCAAGCAAAAAGAAAAAAAAAAACAGCATGAAAAACAAAAAGTAGCACTTAAAAGAACATACCCAAAGCTTAGTTGATTTTGCCATTGATTAGCTCAAAATGAATGTAACATTTAGGAAATGAAATCTTGCAAGTATTTTACTGCAACTGTCTTATCTACTGTTTTATCCTATTTGGAATCAGCAAAACAAGTGTTATCTCTGGTTATCTTATCCAGGTATACATTGAATCTATTCAGGTAAAGCGTAGGTATTTTGCAGAAATGCTTTTACCTCTGTGGAAGCTGGACAAAATGAATAAAAGAAATGCAACAGAATTATTCTAAACACTGCCAAGGCTCGAGTAACAAATGAGAAATATATCCAAAAATCTAAAATATTCCCTTGTCCCAGGAAAATGTTACATTGTTGTCAGGTATTCACAGTCCCCTTTTTCCTCCTACTAGTATTATTATATTTCCTCCACATTACTATCATTCAGCCCTTTCCCTGTCATTCAGTATCTACCAAAAGAGTAAGTACTGACAGCTTAGAAATTCTAACCATAGGATTACAAATAAAACCCACGTGACATTTGAAACTTTAAGTCACCATTTGCTTTGTAACAGACTACATTCTAGCAGCAACACAAATTACAGTCTGCAGGCCTCAACCATCAACTTCCCCACAGTCTCTTCAATTTGCTGACCCTATGAGCACAAGATAAAAACCATCCTTAAAACCATCTCCTCTCAGGTAAGCAGTTACAGGACACAAAGAAATGGAAGGAAGCAGCATCAGGGTAACTTCAGACTGGACATTAGGAAAAGGTTCTTCACTGAGAGGGTGATCAATCACTGGAACAGGCTCTCCAGGGAACCAAGCCTGGCAGAGCTCAAGAAGCATATAAAGATGTCATAGTCATATGGTTTAGTTTTAGACAGTCCTGTGAGGAGCTGGGGGTTCAACATGATGGTTCTTATGAGTCTCTTCCAATATGAGACAGATATAATTACATCATTCTCTATTTAACACCTTCATAATGGGTGATGATGGGATGAATGCATCTCATCAAGTTCACTGGTGATTGAGGGGAGGGGTTCACACACCAGGGTAAACGTCTGTGCTTCAGGGAGATCGCAACTGACCTGAGAAATGGGCTGCCAAACCTCGAGAAAAAAACAGCCAAAAACACTGCACAATACTGTAACTGTGATAGAAAAGCCCCACACAACAGTCCAGCAAGACAGCTAACAGCAGAAATCAGCTCTACTCAAGAGGACATGCAGGGTCTGGTGGACAATTTGAATACAAGTCAAAAATGCACGCTTGCAGAAACTGAATGCTAAGGGCACGCTAGGCTGCGCTCACTACAGCAGAACGAGCAAGTAAAGGGAAATTATTATTCTAAACCACACCCTCCAGCCTACATCTTGAGTACTGTATTTCATTTTATGCTCCCTGGTATATGACATACTGGTACACATGGAAAGTCAACAAGATGGTTTGGGGCTGGAGTATGAGCTGTACAAGGAGCAGCTGAGAGAAGTGTGTCTGTTCAACCTCTAGAGGAAAATCTAAGGGGAGATCATAGCACTATACTGAACTATTTAAAAATAGAGCCAGACTTGCTGGAAAATGCACAGCAAAAAGAGGCAATGAATGTAAACTGAAGCAAGGGAAATTCAGATTAGATAAAAGGGAAAAAAACATTAATAGTAAAGATGATCAAAACCTGAAACAGGTTGCCCAGAAAGACTGAAGAATATTCACTCCTGAAAAAATCCAGAACAAGCAGACAAGGCCCAAGTAGCCCACATAGCTTCAAAGCCATCCCTATTCCAAGCAGGCAGTAAGACACATCAGTTCCAGATGACACAGAAATGGTATGGAATAAGGGATTCCATTGGGTCTGGCTGAGATGGAATTAGTTTTTTTCAGGGCAGCCCTTAGGGTATTCTGGTTTTTATTTGTGGCTGAAGTGGTGTTGGTAACACACCAGTGTTTCCCCTATTGCTGAGCTGTGCCAGCACAGTCAGTCAGCCAAGGGTAGGCTAGAGGCTGAGAGAGGACAAGGGCAGGACAGCTGTCACACGCAGACAATACCGTATGGAGTCATGCTCAGATGTAAAAGCTCAGGGGAAGCAGGAGAGAGGGGGAATGGTCATGGTTATGGCACTCACAAAGCATGCAGAGACCCTGCTTCCCAGGGAGCAGTTGGACACCTGCTTGTCTACACAAATTAGTCAATTATTATTTTTATTTTGCTTTACTTAAGCATCATGCTTTTGCTTTTCCTGTTAAACTGTTGTTATCTCAACCCATCTTTCTATTTCTTCCCACAGAAGATGGGAGTGAGCAAGATGCTGGGGTGGAGTTTGGCTGTTGGATGCCCCTCAACTTAAATGATTCTATGATATTTCTTCATATGTGTTTCTCATATATACTACAGGTGTCAAAAAGCACTTCATAATACTGTGAGAAAGAAGCTGCTAAAATTTTGGACTGTCCCAAATTTTCTCAAGATTTGTTTGGGTTCTTTTGTGTTTTTTATGTGAAAACAATGACAAATTCAGTATTGGCTAATATCCCAGGAGAGCCACAGATCAACTCCTACAAGTCAAGAATCTATACATTTATCTTCCTATCTCTGCCATCAATATTCACTCAAAAGTGAAAGGAGAGAGAAAAAATCCTTAGGAAGATGGAGCAAAACTGAGAAGAATGATTAGATGACACACCATACTCCAAGCTTCTATGTGGGTATGTGTGAATTCTGACATATTTAAAAAATTTAAAGCATTTTTACTGTTGTGGGAGTTCATGGAAGATAGCTGAGCAACTGTTGTAAAATAAAAACTGAAATAAAAAAAGTTGTCAGATGCACTGGATTTGCTATCCTCCCAAGGAAGAAAAAAAACCTCAAGGCAAGTAATTGAAGAATAAGGCATTGAGATAAATCACAAGGTTTGATGGTTAAGATTAAGGGGGTTGGGGTTTTTTTTGGTTTAGATTGGGAGAAATGTGGTGACTCTTTTCCCCTGCTAGTTATTTATAGCCAACAACCTATTTTATCTCATGCAGGGGTGAAAACAAGGGTGTACAGTGTCTCATTGGCTCTGAAAAGCCTAATGAGCTGCTACAAATGCCTCAGACTGTTTTCTCAGACCTAGAATAGGATGTGTGAAAACTAAAAAAAACTTTAACAAGCATGTTTATTTTACAGAGTTTGGCAGACATGCTGTGTTCACATTTGTGAGCTGCAGAAGGTCTGAAAGGATAGGCAGCAATGGACAACACAGGTATATTTACTTAATTTAAAACATTCTCCAGACAGGCTTTTGGGGGCTCTTGGATTATAAAACTTCTTTCCAACAGACCACCATATGCTACCAACATTATGATCTAATTTTATAGCAGGAAAATGCTGCTTATCAATACCTGACAGCCTTGCTCACAGACATCTGCAGAAAATCAAATGCTTGCAGATTTACATTGCCACATGTGGTTTTTAAGACAAATCACAAATACAAATTCAGAAAAAGAAATTTACCTGCATCAATAAAGTGGGTCCCTTTTTCATTATTGTTGATATTACTATTATTAGAATTGCTCTTCTGGACAAAACCAACCTAAGCTTTGTCTGCTTGATACAGAAAAATGAAACATGAATTAAGAATCCTAAATTCCATTAATGATGACATCTACCAGGACCCCGTTAACAGATGCCAAGGTATGTTAGTCAGAGTGAATGTGACAAATGAGTTACATTACAATGGATTACATATGGTATTCAGCTTTTCAAATTAAAAAGTCAACTGTGACACCATCAGGCTATTTTTATAGAGGGCAGTGGGAGTAGGTTATATTCCTGACTATGAAATCCAAAATAAGCAAAGTAAGAATGGGTCACCTTAGGAATTAACATGTTTAAAGAGAAATATAATGCATGAAAAGAAAAATACTGTGCTCTAGATACTTGTGTGCTCTAGATTGTGATATCAATCCATGATCTCCCTTACTTTAGCATTTTGATCTGTTTTTTTTGAGTTTATGCATTGATATAAAAGTAATGCAATAGCTTTCTCTTAATTTTGAATTTGTCATAATGCCAAAGGGCAAAACTTCTAATAAGCTCTTAAGGTTTATTTTCTTTTGTTACAGGGAGCTGTACTTGGTTGGTTGTGTTCTGTTGTGGTGTTTTTTAGGGTTTTTTTGTTTGCTTGTTGATGGGTTTTTCTCGTTGTTCTTTCTATTGACTCAGCAAGACCAGGAAAAGGATGAACAGGAAAGGAAAAGGAGGAACTAAAATTCAGTGAACCAACAGGTGAGAGCCTGTACATCACTCGTTACAGCGAAATGGTGACCTCATGCCAATGAAAGATTTGTGCCTCAGAAAAAAACACACAAGTAGAGATGGATGCAAGAGTAAGTAGTAATCTGTGTTGGACAGGTTCAGTGATGTGACTTTGTTCTCCTACACAGCTCGGAACTTGAGTTCACTCACACCTTTTGTCAAGTCTTTCAAAACAGCTCAAATTTGCTGCCTTACTTAAAAATTAGAAAAAAACCAAACCCAAACCCTACCACACCTGTCCTGGCAACAAATCGTTTTTGAAAAAGAATTATAGACTTTATTTCATTAGTAGGTGGTTCTACCAATGCTCACAGAGATCAAATTAAATTCTCAACTAATATGTGACTTGAGTCTCTCAAAATCCTTAACTCCTTCAGCAACTATTGAGATTTGGTTAAACAATATGGAGGTCTATTAATGAACATCACAGATGAGCAGGCATTCTCTGCCATTTCTACTATCCAGATGTGCTTAAATAGTACACAATAAAACAATCATAAACAGCTTTAACTAAGGGGAAAAAAAAAAAGAAAAAATAGGGGACACCTTTTTCCTAAAAAAAAAACCTTTAATTTTTACTTTTTCAGTCCTTTCAATTTCACATGTGCACTTTGTGACAATACTCCATTAAGACTGAAGAGTTCTTCCTTCCTAGACTGATCTTACTAGTTATACAAAGACCAGAATATACCAAACATTTGGTGATGAAGGGCTGAAATTCCTGCATAAGTCAGATATAATAACAGAGTCTAAAGATTCACTACCTTTTCTCTCACTAATGAGCAAACTCTCAGAACGCCAAAACCACAGAAAAGCAAGATAATGTAATAGGCATTTCACTTATTCAGGCAGCTACACAGGGTCATTTTCCATGAAAGATTTCAGGAACCATAACTTATTTTTAACATTAGATTAGGTACATATTAAAAGTCATGCTCTCTTCTCTTTTTCTATCATTCCTTTTGAAAGATAATGGGAAATATGACAGAAAGAAGAAAAAAATGAAAACAGAAGATTTCCAACTTTCACCTTGTCTTGCCTTCTTTTGTGCTTCTCTTGGGAGACTCCCTGCAGCCATCAAAGATTTTTCAAAACATACTTCTTTCTTCTCTGGACTGAGCATGCCATCCAGATGTATGACTTAGAACAGGCTCACTACTTGGAAGGATTCACTGGGATGCACAAACATTCCTAAGCAAAGAGTTTTAATGTTTTTAGAGAGCAAGCCTGTTTTAGTCTTCAAATTAGTTTTTATGTCAAATCTGGGAGTAAGGGAGTGGATGGGGGTCAATGTGTCAAAACACAAACCTCCAGATTTCAGCCCATTCAGCCCAACCAATTAATTAAAATATCAGTATGAGAGGCACAACAAAATGGAAGAGCTACTCTCTGAAGGTGAAAAAGAGGCAGTTAAGTTCCACACTTCAGTTTCATTTCTTAATACTTCATGTGAAAATGTTGCAGTCAGAAAAACTTTACATAAGTGGAACTAAACAAAGATGCAATTGTCTTCTCTTGCAACAAGGAAAAGGTGCAAGCAGAAGTATTTCTAGGCTAACTCTTAAAATAAGGAAGCACACCAGGATCCTAGTGGCAGCCCAAATCAGTGGGAGGGGGCATGGCCAAGACACTCTGTTGTTCAATGCCATCTTATGTCATGGCCAGGGGCAAGGGAAAGGGAAGAAAGGTTTCCAGCTGGGAGGAAGCGTGGGGTGTGGTGCCACTGGCTATGGCCACATCACATCAGGCTTTGGTGAACATTTTTGCATATGAATCTCCCACTCTTTGTACACTTTTGTTAATTGCATTGTTGCTGCTGCTCTTTATTTTCTTATCTTGTTGTTTTCAGGAAATTGTCCTTATTTCAACCCGTAATCTTTACCTTTATGTGTCTTCAATTCTCAACTCCAACTCCAGAGCTACAAAATGGCCAAAAAGGTTTTAGCTGCCAGTCAGGTGAGCCTCTGGTCACATGAAAACATTTCACCAAAACCTTACCTGACATGACATGGCAGCACCCCACCCCAACCACTTCACCCACCACACTTGCTCCCAACCAGAATCCATGCCTTCCCTTTCCCCACCCCTCACCACAATGTAGGATGGTATCAAATAACACAATGTCTTGGCCATGCCCCCTCCCAGTGATCTGGATGACAACTAGGACAAAAACATACAAATATCACAATAGGGGCAAAAGATGGCAAGAGTTTCCATGATGGGAGAACCTCATATCTCACTTTGAAGCTAAAAGCTCTCTCCCTTCTAACTGGAATTTGCATGTCAAAAATGTCTCAATGAGAAACCAAAATCACAGAAAATCAGCAGATGAAAAACACCTTCATTGTCAGGTATTTAGGAGCATCATTACAGGATGATTCTTAAGACAGCAACTATGCAATGTAGGGAAGGTACTTTGATTTGCATGAGATCTTCAGGAACAAGGAAGGAAAGGTACTATACAGCACTTTCGGAAAGAATTAGAAAAGGACAGGTCTCGTTACCGATCCTTTACAGGTGGCTGTAATAAAGGTGTCATAATCAAGGTTTCTATACTAATTTTAAATTAATGTAGAAAATATCTAGATTGTCCAATCTCCTACAAGCATCCAACCTGTTTCTTTGGAAGTAAGGAATTTGACACCACAGAAAACCAACCAAATTATTTCTTCACTGGGCCCTTAACAGCCCCAACACAGTGCTTGAAAGCTACAGATTCATTATATTTATGTGAACACTAAGTCATATAGAAGTAACCTTTCAAAAAAGACTCTTTACACTGCAGTGTAAAGAACCTTTGGAATCTATCAAGAAGGAGAAAGGAAGCCAATTCACATGATGGAGTTTAAGAATGGGAGAGTAAGCAAGTGCCAGTGAACAAAATCTCATTGTAGATAGAGCTTTCTTCATTCATTCACGTACAATTCAACACTTACAGGAACACAATTATAGGAATTTTCTCACTTTGTATTAGAAACTCACAGATGTAAGACCAAACATTTTTATGCATGATGCTTTCCTGCATCGTGCACCAAAAAAAAAGAGAAACCTGCAGGATCTGAAGACTCCTTTATTCTTTGATCCTAAAAGAAGGTTTTTTGCAACCATCAAAGAAATACTATATAATTATAAGTGTAGGACAATAAAATGAGGGGGAAAAAAAGAATCCGTAGATATTCCCTATCTCAATTGCAACAAATAACATTTCCTTAGACCATCTGTTCCTCTTTAGGTATAAAAGCTTCTAAAACAGATTAGGATATTAAACAACCATCCTGCAGAAAAGTTTCCTGTTGCTAAGAAACAGGAAGTAAAATCATACAGCCAAGGTCAGCTATTACTGAATTGATTCAGGCTGATAACATTTTTGACCCAAATTGACATATTTCCTAAGGAATCAAATATACTGTTTGTTTAGGTTGGACTGTTTCCATATTCTGCTTAGATTTTTTATATTTGCATGGAGTAAAAGTATAATGGTGTTCAGTGAACAGTGACAGCAAAGCCGCTTTGCTAGGCAAATCAGCAGGGAATTAGAGTACATGTTCTTGAGGAGTTCAAAAATCCATCACATTTTGTATAACCTTTCATTTCTGACAGCTTTGTCATTACACAGACTTTAGTTCTAGGTTTAAGTCAAAGGTCAGGGCTTCTAACACACCACTTCTTTCAACAGGCAAATTAAAGACAAGAGTTTCACTTCTACCACCATGAAATAAGGCATTATTCTCTTGCTACTCCCAACTCATTGATTCAGCTGCACTCCCCCTTAAAAATTAAGAAATCCAAACCATCTCTATACAAATTAAATCCAAAAATGTATTATTATAGTGAAATTACTGCACAGCCTCCAGTTGTGCAACTTCAAAAAGAGCACACAGAGCAAGCCACAAGTTTGCTACATCAACATGTAGGAAAAGACATCTTAAAAAACACTGAGAAGCCCAGCGTCATTATCCACGAAGTTTAATGAATTATGATTTTTTTTTTTCCAAAAAGTCAAAACAAAATGCCATCATTACTTCAAAGGCTTCCAAGAGAACAAGATGAGGGAAGTTTGGAGGTTTGTTTTAAAAGTATTGGTCTTCCCTAGCAAAGCAGTCGGGACACATGGAAGCAATCAGGTACTCTGCTGCTTCTCCTTCTACCCTCCCTACAGGTGTGCATAGCTCTTACCAAGTAACACATCCAAGAATTTCCCTCCCCACCTTCACTCTCGGTAATTAATTACACTACATACAAGGCCCTGGAAAGCAACATGGTTCCAAACACAAAAAGTACTATGTTACAGTCTACTGAACATAAAAAAAAGATCCAAACAAAACATGTAAACTGCAGTACATCCTACAAACAACCCAAACAGAACTGCTAGGCAGTTAAGCCAGTCTGTTCCCTAAGCAGTGTTTCCCACTGGTGTGCCGCGTACGCTCCTGCGTACACCGAATGTAACGCGCGCTCAAGCACTGAACCATAACTGTTTACCTTGATGCCTACATTTCTCAGCCTGAAAAGGCAGTTCCCAAAATTACAGCACATACCACAAAGATATTCTTCTGGCTCTTGCAAAATACATCTTGCTTACCTGGCTCGTACCTGCCATAACTGCCTGAACTCTATAAAAATAGTTTCTTCTTGCTGCCTCCTATCTGTTCTCTGCATTTTTTACTTATTATCTCCCCTGAAGGTAACAGCAGTGATAACACACCTTTTAAGAAAAAAAAGGAACCCGACAGTGATAATGCCACACATCAGTGCTGAAACAGCCAAGGATAAAAAAGGTCAAACTGCCTTCTGCACTCCCAAGGTTTCTTAATGACATCAAAAGATGCTGGTACCTTTAAAGATCCTGTACATCCATTCAAAAATGCTTGTATTAAAATTAATATTTCTTAATTTACTATTATTGATAATGTTGAGATACATGTATGTGAAAAAAATAAAAATATTTATATTAAAAAGAAATTGTCTAAGTAATATGTGGAGTTTAGTCATAAACACTGTCCAGTCTTTTTCCTTCCCCTCTGACCCATTATTCTTCTTTTATGGTTTAAATTTTAGCACTCTGGTGATACAGAAGATTTTTCTAAATTGTAAATTAGTTCAAGATGTTTCTTCCTTTGACACCTTCTAACATTACCAACAGTTCTCACGTTGACAATGAAACTGAAGGCTGTTCCAGTCTATAACTGGACAGTGGTTTCATCTCAGCATGAAACTGGTAATAGGGGAAGTTACTGCAGCAAAAATCTACATCAGATTTTATAAAAATCTACATCAGATCTTGAAAATATCCCACTCATGCTCATCCTTCCAGAGATTTCATTCCCTCCCAATCCCAAACTCCCCTACACACAAGTGACACATCTGTCCAAGTGGTCTTGCCAGGATCACCTGTACATGAAAAAAAGGACAGGAGGCACCAGCCTCACTATTGGAGGACTGCCTTTGTTCTGTTGGAGTTTCTAGGTTTCTTCTCAGATGGCAACAATAAACTACAGACCTACATAGCTTCTAAGGGCCATTGTGAGGTACTCTTCACACCAGAACCTTACTTACCTCAGTCACCATAAACCTTAAGCTAGGCTGTTTTTATTAATTTGTTGGGCAGGTAGGAGAAGTATTAGCACACATAATAAGTTTTCACTGACAAATTATCAGCTCTTTCAGAGAGCAGGCATCCTGGTCTTGACATAAGCACTTCTCAGTCTTACTCCTGACAATGGTGCCCCCTGAGCTGCATTCTTGAAGAGCTGATCTTCATTATCACAGGCCTTTCTTTTAACCCTTTGCTGTTTCTGGCGGTTAAAGACATGATTTCTACTTCATTCATACCAACCCTAATATTTCTACTACAGCTCTCCAGAAAAGATTAACAAAATTAAGCCAAGTCATCAACAGCTGCAATTGTCATTCCTGGCAATCCCAGCAAAGAAGCCAAAAGCTGATGAGTATCAAAAGTATCTGGACAATGCTCTCAGGTACATGGTGTGATTCTTGGGGGTGTCCTGTGCAGGTTTGTTTAAATTCTGTTTTCTAAATGTCCATCAGCACAGACCATTCCCCATTATCCAGTAAATCATAGGTTTTCGTCTTTCATAATGACAAGGTACCATACGGGAAGGTTTCCAAGGGATAATTAAATACCAACATACAGTATCTTTATGGATAACAGCTTACATTTTTCTTCATAAAGGAAAATTTTTCTTCATAATACTTTTACTTCCTGCCTTTACAGCATTTGTCTCCTCTGTCTTGGTTTTGGCCATGGACCAGGGAGCACACCATGTGCTCAGAACTTTCCACAATACCAAGACAGAGATGCAGGTACTGAATCCTCCTTAGTAAAGAAAATGGTTTTGGCATCTGTGCAACAACTGTTTATCAACAGCACATACTTCCAACAGCTAAGAGGCTTCACACTTAATGCTCTCCACTGAGAACTCAAGTTCTCAACAAATACAATTCTCTACTATACAGTACATAACTAACAAAATTAGGAAAGAGGACTTACTATGAAGGAAGACGTTTTCCAAGCTAAAGTAATTGGAGAAAGATGAAAAAGAAAATGAAGGCACAAGTAGGTAAGTCTCAATGAACATCAAATTGATTCCAAAATCCTCTCATAAGCAAATAAATGCTGATGTGCAGAAAGCAGATTAGACCACTTCCAGTCAGGCCTTTCAAAAAAGTTTTAAGTTAACCATTTGTAATTACTTTCTTTACAAGGTATGATGTCAATCAAACAATTTCCAACCTAAACACAGAAGGCATTCTTTTTGTTACAGAACATTCCCTAATGGGAATCAAGCAATATTTCCAGGCTGAAATGCTCACAATTGTCAGATGTTTTGCGCCCTGAAATGGCCTCTGTCATTTCCAAGTATTTGCAGTACCTGGCGGTTCTGCAATCCTTATAACATTTGTCACAGGACAAACACAAAGCCCCAGCTTAAAATGTGGACTGAAAGCCAGAGAAAATGGCTTGATTTATAACAGTCTAAATATTATGCCAAAAATAAGCAGTCACTTAGCTCAACTTTAACACTGTCAAAACCAAATCCTGCTTAACACTGTAATAATGAGAGCTGTGGCAGAATATTCACTTTCTAGCATCACAAAGTTCAAGACAGGAAACATTCAAATCATGTCCTGTAAGAAGTGAGGTGCTTGTGCCTGTTTATTCCAGACTCAAAGCTGAGGTAGGTGTTTGTCTGGTGAGGATGCTACCTTTCTCTACCAAGAGAAAGCGTAACCACTTACAGCACTGACTGAGACGGTACACTCCTGTGGAGTATGACACCCTTGCCCCATTTGTTACCTACCATCCTAGAACTCCTGTTATACATGGTACTGACATAGTAGTTGTATGACAGAAGGGATAACTGTCACCTAATTGAAAAAAAAAACAGAAAACATGTTCTTCATTGCTTCAGCATCAAAAAAAATGGTCCACCATGAAAAAGACCAACCCTCCCAGGTCTGGTTGAGAACAACTACTTTCATTTTGACCGGGGGGGGGGGGAATATCCATGATAACAACCAAAATGGCTAGTACAAGTAAAGATAATTTGTAGGTTTGTTTGTAATCCCACACCTGCTACTTAACAGTAGATTTGTCAAGAGTGTATATCTGGATATTTAATTCTTTGGATTCATTCAACTCATATGACTATTCAGATTTTGAGGCTCCTCTGCAGTCTTCTCACTGTCTGTCTGTCTGAGGAGGTGAACTTCCAAAGAAATGGGTATGTGCTGTAGAAAAGCTGTGGAGACAGCATTGACTTGTAACTCCATGTATCTCATCTCATTCTAGACAGAAGCACAGAGGATAGGCTATGCCCCTGTCACAGACTGAACAAACTTGATAACCATTTAAAATGCAAAAATGGAAGTGTAGCAACTGTGTTTGACAAGGAACCCTCACCCCTGCAAGGCAAAATGTTGCATTTAATTGCTATCTGATTTTATACTTGAAAGATGCATATTTTTCACTCAGATAAAGTCCTTGTTGGAACAGATATAGTCACAAATATTTTTATATGCCTGTCTACTCCTAGATTTCTACAGCTAGGAGAAAAATTCCAGCAGTTAAACCAGTGATATTTCTGATCACAGCAATGGCTGAGGTTTACTTCAGTTTCACACATGCCTCTCCATTACACAAAAGACATCTGCATAGACAAGTGCACCCAAACTGCTCCAGAACCAGTGCTAGCTGTGCTTCATCTAATCAGGCTTGTGAAAAAGAACCAACAATTAAATCATGCTTCCAGTAACAGAGCATCATATAGCTTCTGGATTTAAGGCAGAGCACGGGCAGCTCTGAACATGGGGAGGAGGGCAATGTGTTAAACTAGCCAGGTATTAAAATAAGGCAGAGAACTGAAAGATTTGACCTTGTTAAGAGAATGCACTCTTGGATGTTAAAACTCTAAACTGCATTTCTTCACCAGTTTCTCTTCCTCTTCTCCTCCCTACCTCCATTCTTCTTTTTTCTCTGCAAGCCTTATGATTCATCAAGTTTTTCTGAGGACTGTTTGTTGTTTGGTTGAGGGTTTTTAAGTCTTAGAAGAATTAATGGGATGAGAAAACAGCTTTCTGGGAGCTCTACCCAGGATGCTTCCTTGCCCGTGAATAACTAACTGGTTTTGAAAACAGCATTGCTCTATTTCAGTTGTTGAGCAGGTGGTCCCTTAAATCTTAAAAGTTATGTCTGTTAGTTAAGTGTTCATGTAAATATTTCATTAAGCTTCCTGGCTTATAATAAGCATCGCTTAACACTATTTTATGCAACACACGCTGCAGAAATCATCCTACCAAGGGGAGAAAAAAGATGCATGAGATGTGAATAATTGCAGTTGGGATGGGGAAGAGGGGTTGGCAATATCAAAGGGAAAAAAGAACATGAATTCTAAATTAAATGTGCCTTATTAGGGAAGATACATCTTGTTTCATCTCATAGCCTAGGCAAATAAGCTCACATTATCCCTATATTATCTTTCCTATAATCTTATTCAATTATTTTCAAAAATTTCCCTTAAATTACTTTACAAGTAGCTTAAGAAAGTCCAGGATATGCTTTTCCACAACAACTTACTATAAATTAAATTATTTCTATAACATACTTTGTCATCACAAAAAAATATTAATCTCTTTGTGTTGCAAAGCAATAAAGATAAAAGGTCTTAACCATGAGCAACTTTTAGCTATTGAGATGTTAACATTCACTCCATTTGAATTTCTGTGAAGCTGAGGGATCCAGGTTCACTGCTGCTCTCCCAGAATACTACCACTTAAACACTACCAGAAGTTGGCTACTTTCTCTGTCAATTTTGCAAGCCATCATCTGTTTTATTTCCTGGCATTCCCCCCTTGGCAAGTGATTTAAATCATCCCAAAATGCAAATAGCACACAGGATATTAATTACACTTTGAACAGTATTTCTATTTCCATTTTTATTTTTTTAGCATTGAGAAAGGAAACCTTTCCCTCAGAATTCTAATGACCATGTTCTCAGATGTCTCTTATTTTATTTGTTCTTTCATGAAACAGAAACTATCATATTATTAGCATAAAAAGCAGCATGGCCTGTCACAATTCTTACAAGGTTGTCAGCACAGAAGAGTGGCCTTGCAGTAACAAAGTTTTCTACACTTCAACAGTATTATTGTAGAGATGGTGAGGCAAAAAGCTGTAATTTAGAGATCCAAAATAGGCTTCAATTCTTATTTAACTAAAGGTGAAATGGAAAAGTAATGTCTGGAGGAAAAAAAAAATCTGGTTTTTCTGTTTACAGTAAAGCATCTGCATTCTCTCTGAGCATTAGAAGTAACACAGCAAGGACTGTGATGCTTGTACACGGAACTGCAGCCACTGTAAAGCAGGAAGCACCATGATGGAACTGCACAGCCAACACAGCAGCAAAGCATGGACAAACTTCCAGCTCTGGAATGACTGCTCCAAGGGAATAACAGCAGAACTCATACAGCTGCAGTCTTGCACAGAGCACAGCAGCACAGAGTAAAGGAGAAAGGGAGCTGGAGTAAGCTTTGCACTACTCCCCAGCAATATTTAAATAGGAAGATATGTCTGGGGCTAAATGATTACAGGCCAGAGCAGAATTCTCTTTTTGAACCTGCTAAACCAAAAGGTACTTATTGTAATATAGCATTATTTCCTGAATAATACTGAATGTTACCAAACATAGACAGGACACCTGGCTCAGAAATATTTCCAGACTCTAGCAGGCAGAGCTGGTACAGTCTCCAGAGCAAGCAAAAACTAAAAGGCCTTTGGCTTCAGAAGCAATCATCCAATTCTTCTATAGATTAGTTCCTGATTTCCAGATTGGGCAGAAAAGGAGAGAACGACACCACAAAAATATACATCTTCAAATAAATAAATAAATAAATAAAATCTAGAAAAATAGAAAATATTAATAAAAAGAAATAAAATCTTATAAAAATCTAGCTCCAGCTTCAAACAGGATCTATGTGGGTAAGAAAGCCATAAGCCATGTAAGTCATATCTCCAGGGTAACATTTAGCTGCCTAACTACAAAAAAAACTTTCCCCCATTGTGCATTCAGCATACAGGTTAGAGCTTACAGATAAAAATGTCATATATCTCTGATTTATCCCCAGCCCATCAGAATTTTGAGCAACGGTTCTACAGAAAGAGGACAGAAAAGTATGGGAAAAGGTATTATATGCAGCTGTAATACATACATACACCAAAGAAACTGCAGAGTAACTGGGGTCTGCTGTAATAGCCAAAGCAGGGAACAGTGCCAAGTGATCAAGAACTCAAATCAAATGGACATTTTGTCTACACTGCTGTCACACTAGCACCTCAGCCTGGCTTCAGCTGGGCACACTTGCCTGTCTGCCTTCACATCTCAAATCACAGAGGCAGTGTTTTTCTTAACTAGCTCCTTGTCATCCTCTCTCATTAGTATCCTCATCTGATTCACATCCTACCAGATTAATTCTTATTTGATTTCTCAGCACATCACTTTTCTAGCATAGACTCTGACTATCACCTCCCCATTGCACAGTCTGACTTCTCAGGTTTCAAGCATTCATCTCTTTGGGTTTGTTCCCTTCCATATAATTTTCTCTTCCTTGTTTTGCTTCCTCAGGACTTTTACTTCCAAGCAGCTTTCTCTCCCAGAGCGCCTGGGCAGCAGGCAGTGTCAGTTTGGTTGCTCACACCCTCATCTCCCACAGCCTGAATGACTCACATTTGTGATTTCAGAGTAATCCTCTTTTGGGCCAGCCATTAAATGTTACAGAAGCTTCAGCCAATAAAGTCTAAGTCTTCCTAGCACAAGAACAGGTGTTTTTGAGGTCTACTATTTTCCACAAACAAATAAATCTTATGAGGAAGGGGAGAAAATCATTCCTTGGACAAGAATCAATCTATTTTATTTCGAGGCCCTTATACTGAAGCATCAGAGTCTGTGAGTTTGCAAAAGCATTTGACAGCTATCTTCTGCCTGCCAGCTCAGCTCTCTAACCTTGCTGAAACCTTCAAAAATTTCTACTCAAAAGGCTGGCAGACATCACAGAGGGAGTTTAAAGCCCAGTAAAGGTGTAAGTAACAATGACCAATGTCATATATCAAGACGAGCTTCTTTAAATAGATTATTAGAGTAAAAGAAGGGTATTCATAATTTATCACACCACACTCTTCAACTATCATTTCAACTATCTATTTCAGAAGTTTTACCCAAGAAAATTCCTTTCTAGCTTTTTTAGCAATTTAAAATTTCCACATGTTGAAATCACCTGCATAGGGAAAATGCCACTACATCTAAATTGTTTTCACTTTGTTGTAGTTGTTGAAACTGGTTGCTTCTGTTTGAAAAACCTTTCTCCATACCACCATGGAGAGAGACAGACAACTGCTGTCAAATATACTTTTATGATATGGGTGCATTCACTTTTTTTGAACATTGTTTTAGGAAAACAACTACAGGAAGTAGTGTCCATGCTCCACGAATTTAGTTTCTTGCTCTGACAGGCATCTTATTATCTTTATGGAACCTTCTTCAGAAGTCTCCTAGATGTTATTTCAATGCAGTAAGATATGGCTTGATAAAAAATTCCTTCAATTGGGAGGTTATTCTATTGATTAGAGACCCTACTCCAATCTCTAGAATTTATACACATGGTTATTTGCTCTCCTATCAGCATTATTACACTGATAGGAGAGCACATTCCAGGTAATACTTTCCTTGTGATTATCCCCACACATTTACAGAGTACTCACTCTATAAAATTCATCCTGCCAAAGAAGTCAAGCTTCAAAATAATGACATGATGCAAGTCAAAAAAGGTTGACAGTGTATTTTGTTTCTTAAAAACAAAATTTATCTTATTTAGAGTTTAGTGATGAAAACAGCTATATAAGCACAGCTGAGGCAAAGGGGCCTTTGATCTGTCACATTTCCTTATAGTACCACACTCCTTGGTAAACTCCTAATACCCTTTTCTAATATTCTTTTACCATTATGCACAGAAATATCCCTTCCTATAAAAGCAGTTTAAGAACTTGATTAACACTGACGTCAAAACCATAATCCTGCAGTTCCTTGGATTAGTTTTTGCCCCTTTAAAGAAAAAAGCACAATTCCCTCGTAATGCCTAATTAGTTAGACACCTCACTTCACAGCCAGTCTGCATTCGAGCTCCATGTTAATTTCCATTTCCATTCTTCTATTCCTCTTCCTGTGGGCAACGGGAATCACTTGGTGCAAAACGTGGCACTCAGTTAAGGTTTTAGACAAACCTAGACCTTTAGTGTTTCCCATTCCCACTCTTGGAAACACCTCTGATGAACTTTGTGCTCCTGTCCCCAATATTCTTTGCAGGGTTTAACTAAGCTTGCCAGTTCCTCTGTGCAGAGGCCTGCCTTCAGTCCTAAGGCACTGAAAAATCCTGTTGCAATGAGGAACACAATCATTCTTTCATGAATTCAAGGGTATCTTAATGGCAGCTTTTCAGAACACACATATATTTAATCGTGGTTCAAAAAGAAGTAATTATAGTATAGACTTTAGAAGTCATCTAAGCTCTGAAAGGCATATACAGGAATGCTGGTGGCAATTCTGGGGAAAAAAAATTAGTTCTATTCCATTAGGTACAGGATCACCACAGGCAATCAAAAGCACTCCCTCAGATTTGTTTTGTACCATTACCTGGATTCCTCACAGATGTTTAAGTAGTGTTGTAACCTGTGTTGTAGCTTATTGCTACTGACTTGTCCTTTAGCTGAACAATATACCCTTTCAAGCTTTAAACCAAAAATTTAACTTGACTAGATTTCAGAGGTCATACATTATATTTAGCATTCCACAGCATAAAGCCAAACAAGGAGGAAAGAAGCATGTGCTTTATAACAATCACATATTTTTCATTCCTATATATTATTTAACAAAGAATTTTCATCCCAATTTTACTCTTTAAAATTTCCATAGCAAATGAAGATGGTTCAATATAGTTAAGACTATATGATAAAAGCTCATTTGCACCCAACAACGGAGCACAGAGAGACAGTGGCAAGTGGGGAAGCACAAATTACACTTTGCCCACCCTCTTCCAGGCCCACCACAAGAGCAATCAGCCCATTAAGGGGTTCTCTCAATGAGGCCAGAGGACCACAGGGCTGCAGAATGGCACAAATTAGGGGACAGAAAAGTATGGAAAAAGGCAGGGACACAAATTAAGGGATTTGAAGGAAGGAGGGAGGCCCCATCCAGACTCTTCTCAGGGTAGTCCCAAGGAGGACCTCAGTCAGACTGTTCAGTTTTGAAACCCATCACAAGTGCTCACAGATGTGGGACACACTACGGCATGTAAGGGAGGGGCATCTGGGGATAGCACAGGACTTGCTATGAGATGTTTATACAAGAAACCAAAAGCAGGAATGGATTTAAAGGATTTGGGAAAGAGCAAGCATGAGGTAATAGAGGAGTAAGTGGATAAAAAGGGCCAGTTGCATGCAAATATTCTGGTGTTGGTTCAACTGCGGTTGTGCACTGCCTGACCAGCTTAGTCTGTCCTATATGCTTATTAAACCCTTTCCAGCTCTTTTCTGGGTGAGTGGCTCTGCTCATTCTGCATATGTGCACAGGGGTGTGAGTGCAGCAACTTCTGCCTGCCAACCAGCAGAGAGACTGGGGTGAGTGACTGAAGGTGCCAGCCTGAGCTGGGCCATCCATGGGAGCAGCTGTGTACAGGGCAGCACGTGGAGCAGGCGTGGGAGCACATCCCCTGTGTCCGTGTACTGGGAGAGTGTGCTCTGCCTGGCCGCTGGCTAGAACTGGGGCATGGACCTGGGGCAGCCTCACCTCTCTCAGCCCGCAGAACCAGCCTGGCATTGTCCCTTAGCAAAAGGGAAAAAAAGAGTTTTGAAAATTTCAACGCAACATGTTTAAAACAAAATTTCCTGTTCCACACACAGTGATCGTCATCCTTCATTCAATATCTTGATTCTACTCCTTTCTCCACTCTGGTCATTTCACCTACTTATATCAATCTGCTCTTACCTAAAATATTTTCTCTCCTCCTTTTCACTTCTACCCCATACCATCACAGATTTTAGCAGCTGGTTTTCCTTTAGCTTGCTTAGATCTTTAAACCTTACCTCCATCTTCCCCTCCACAAGTTTTTTTTACCCTTCCTCTTTAAATTCCTCAACCACCCTTTCAGTAGGGATAAAATCTGCTCCTTGCACATTCTCTTCAGCATTCTTTCTGCTTGCCAAAACTCCTTCTGTGTAACACTGCCTTCCACTCTCTTTCAAAGAAAAACACATGCATTTGAAGTCCTCTTGTTCATAGTTAAATAAAACACAGCTATTTTCAAACACTTACAAACTGAACAGGGTTTGCATTAGGCTTTTTCACAGGAGGACAGAATAGAATCAGCAGACTATTACTACGAATGCTGCTCGAAAGGCACAAAAAAAAAGGAAAAAAGTTACTCACAAAGTGGAAGTGACTGTTCATGTAAGAAACTTACCAAGAAAACACTCAGTTTATCTATATCCTGTTTCCTCCTCCTCTCTGTGAGGTTGCAGAAGAACAGAAAATGACAGAATTGAATTTCTCAGGTTTTGCTCTACCTTAAGTTGCCCACCTTACCAACTTCAGCATTTCCTTATAAAATTTCAGAGTTGAATTCAGTTCTTCACTCTAGCAGGACTTTATCAAAGAGCTTTTATCTTTTTGATGCATTTTGCCTCCAGTGAACACTCAGTCCCTTCCTCCCAGCTCCACAGAGTACCGCATCCCACCACCTGTGGAAACCAGCATTTGAGAAACTTTTGGAGGTAGCATTAATTTGGCCTTTTTGCAGGTATGTCACCTTCCAGCCAACACCTCATATCATCTGTTAGGACTTCCACTAACCTAAGGCACTGATGTTACTGTTTGATTTTTAAGGAGGTATTACACAAACAAGGAAATTTCACAGTAAACACTTTCAATCCTCTAGAGTTATGTTTATCAACTTTATGGGAAACCCATACCCATCAGCTGGCTCTTTAATGGCCATTTACCCACACAGAGAGCCAGCACAGACAAGGACAATTTGATACTGTCATCACATAAATAAATTTTCTACAGGACACTGAAATTATTAGTAATCACCAGAGAAACAACTCAGTAGCATCAGCTGACCTGTGCTTGACTGCACTTGGCAGAGAGACCTTAAATAGGTCACACCAGTGTGAGGAGACAGTGGACACCTTTTGAAGTCAGTACTCAGAAGCTGTGCTTTAGGTTTCTCTCCAAAGAAGCAGCACAGACCCTCTGAGCCTAAAGCAGCCATGAGGTAAAGTAGCACATTTATCACCACAGGCCAGGAGAGCAATGTGCCTGCATTCATAGATTACACAGCAAGGACTGATGCCAAATTCATGTACTAGAAGTGTTGAAATACAAGGTCGTCCCTTGGGAAGCATGATCATCCCTTTCTGATGATGACCCAAGACCAGGGAAGAATGATTAGATTTCATCCTGTTACACACTGCTTTGTGTTAGCATGCAGAACTTCCACTCCTCAGCCACCTCTGAGTGAGGGTTTTTCCTCCTTTACTCCAGTCAATGGCTGCCTCTGTACTCAGCCAACCCCAAAAATCAGAGATCTGGAGCTCAGCCCATGTCCTTTTGCTACAGAAAAAAGTACCAACTCACAGTTTCCAGCAATACACCAGGATTAAAGCTGCTTTCCATGTTATTCTTCCAGTCTCCTTCCATCACACTTATTAAGTCCTACAATGTCTTACACCAAACAAAACTTTGACCACACAAAATATCCTGAGTTGGAAGGGACCCATCAGGATGATCGAGTCCAACTTCTGTCTGTGCATAGGACACCCCAAGAGTCACACTGTGCACCTAACAGCCCTGGCAGGCATGGGGCTGTGACTGCTTTCCTGGGAAGCCTATGCCAGTGACCAACCACCATCTGGGTGAAAACATTGTCTCCTAATTCGTTGTCATCTTATCACAGGGTGGATGGTTTATTGAAGAAACAGGAAAGCAGATTCAGGATTGCTAGTGATAAATACGCTAATTAGTGTGGGGGGGGGGGAAGAGAATCCAATTGTTGTCATCTTATCGCAGGGGTTCCATACTGTTGTCTCCTATCACAAAAGTTTCATACCTTCTTGGTGTTTTCTCATGGGCTCCTCCTCAGAGCAGACTCTTTCTTTACAAAGCAGCCATTGACTCCAGTTCCCCTCTCAACCAGCCACCCCACTCTTTTATAGCACCCTTCTTCTCATTGGTTACAGCTGTGGCCTGTTAAAGTCAGGCCTGTTCCTAATCTTTGATAATTGGCCCAGCTGCAACTCCTTAGGGGTGAGATTACTTTCTACACTATCTTTATTTTCTTATATTCTATCCCCCTATACTAATATCCAACCTAAACCTCCTCTGACATAGCTGTAAGCCATTCCTCCAGGTCTCTGTCACCAAAGAGAAGAGACCAATGCCTGACCCTCACTCTACTTCCTATAATAAGGAAGTTTTAGAAAGCATGTATCACATGCACATCCTGTCCTGGCAGAATATAGCTCCAAAAGTTCACTTCCCCACTGACTAGAAATCTTATGCTAGTCCCTATTTTATTACTACCTTATGTCATGCCAAAATTTTGTCCCATAGGTTAGGTATGTGTTTAACTTGGTTCATGTTAGATCAGTTTAACTTCTGAAGCAAGTTATTAATAACTGGCTTCCGCTTTGAACTTTTCCTCCATGCTAAACAAGTCCCTTGGTTCCTTGGTTCCTTAACATCACTGGTACTTTTTTTTTTTTCCACATGGAAAAGACTTCAGAGAAGACAACCTTGGGGAAGGGAGAGAGAAAACTATCTTCTATGAGAAGTCATCAAGCCATCACAGCGTCAAGTCCACTCCATGGAGGCCAAGGAAGCTGCTCCCACGACAGCAAAGATGGCCTGGCCTTCCCTCATTGTGCTTTTGTTTGGAATGTCTTCTCTGCTTTAGAGAGCCAACAGGCAGAAACTGGAAAACTGGGATTAGTGAGCTGCTGACGTCAAAAGCACTTTCACTCAATGACCCAGCATAACCAAAGGAACTCTGACAGGCACAGAAGCTGCCCCCTGAATTTCCTCAGTGGCAGACCTAACCACATAATGCCACAAGGATTACATTTCTACAAGCTCCTGCAGAACTTGGTGCCATTTCCCTTCTGCAGTGGGTCCCCCCTAGAGCTGTACAACACACCATGAAGTAAAAAAAAAATAACATAACACAAGGAAGCAGTTAATTGTAATACTTCTAAAGATGTGAAAAAAATAGAGAAACTGTTCCTATAAGAAAACCAGAAAGCCTTACAGGAAATCAGCCAGTGACCACTACCTTGTTTAAAGAACTTCATTTAGCAATGAAGATAAACAGGCAAGGACAAATGTTGTTCCAAATGGCAAAAGAAACAAGCCTCTGGTTTTCAGACTGGGAAACTCTCCTGCTGAATAGCTCAGAAGTAATTAAACTTCTCAGTGTTCTAAAGTAGTCTTTGAAGTACACTGCCCATTAGTTTGCTACAATCAAATTGAACATAATATTTTTGCAGAAACCACATTTGACATTTAAATTTGTCTACCTAAAAGTCAACTTGGAGGTACAAATGGACCAAACTTGGATTTCAGTTGCTGGTGGGCAACTGTAGAAACGTTGCCAGTACATCAAATCATTCTTGACCTTCCAGACTTAAGTTATGTATTTTACTCTACTGAATTCTGAGGGTTTGGACTACCATTGTTTGTCAACAAAGCACAACCATGCTGCTACCAATGAAACAAAGTCAACTTGATATCATGCAGTTTGCCTTTGCAAAAATGCACTCAGTTGTGACTAAGATGAAGTTCTACCTCACCCCAAAGCATAAAGGGCTCAGCCAAGCCAGTACAGGGTAGCAGCTAACAAGCTGAGGTTTCCCACTGTGCTGTACCTCCCACCACCGCCCCACAGCAGGCATGCTCACATGCCAGAGAGACAGGTAGAGAGATGGGTCAGTTCTGGAAGTCATTCTAGTGAAGAAATCTGGTAATGGACAAGCAAACTTAATGGGACAAAATCTAGGCAGGAACATTAGAACTCTTTCTAAACATGACGTACTAGAAAAGCTTTCAACCCACCTTGAAAGCCACACTCCTCATGAAAAAACATTCATTTTATAAGATTATAAAAGAGCCATAAATATATTATCATCTTCGCTGCAAAATTAGAAACTTTGTTTTTCAATAGTCACCTAGTCTGAAATTACCTGTACAGCCATCCACAGCTCAGCACTGTGAAAGCCTCTCACAATACAGAACAAGACTTATCTTGTACACCTGTCCTAAAACCAAGAGGACAGCACTGTGGCAGTACAATCACCCCAAGCACCTTTAGGGCCTCTGCATGCCAAAAATCATTCCATAGAAGAAAAGTTATAAGCTGTATGGAAATACCCAAAGGAGCAGTGAAATTACACTGAATAATGCAGTATTATCAAACTATTTCTAAATTATGAAACTCTAATCTATGAGATTGAAGTTTCAGTGTATGCCTGGTTGCCAATGAATTTGGGGGGGGGCGGGGGGCAAAGGCATTGAACCATCAAAATAGCACAGAAAAAAACTTAGCTTACTACTCATTACTGCTTTAACTGTATCATTAAGTCTACTTTTTAAATAGGTGTTTATCCCTCTTTCCTGAAGAATCTGATAAAAATTGCTGTAATATCACACACTTCCCTGGAACAAAATCCTCTTTTCAATTACCAATGAATTGGAAACATACTACCCAGCAGAAGAGAGATCTTTTTTTCTGGCTTGTGATCACTCTGTTCACTTCAAAGAAATGCACCTCATTAACCCTGATAATTAACAAGGTTATTCTCATCACATTAAAGGTTTAAGTTCCTCTATTAAGTCATTATTTGAATTTGCACTGCTATTAAGATGATGAGACTGTTCTGGATTTAATTTCATATAACAAGATGTTTCTCTTTACAGATCCTAACTTTTTTTTCAAGTCAAAGCATATAATTTCATTGTCTTGTATGCTATGCTGAATCACAGAATGAGTTAGGTTAGAATGATATGCATCCTCTAGTTGCAACCCCATGCCATGGGCAGGGACACAACCAGCACATCTACTGGATTAAGAAATGTATTACATACATACAAAAAAACTCCAAACAAAATCAAAACTGAAAAACTAGAAGGGGTAAGGCAGCAAAGCAAACAGGCAGCAAAAATAGCAAACAGGCACCTGGCAGCAGCATGGCTGTGGCAGCAGAAACCAGGGAGAACTGAAAAGGGAGAAGAGAACCAAAATTACAAGGAGATGCATATGGCTTGGGAAAAGACTACCAGCAGACAAATCTACTCCTAGCTGTAAGACTCCACAGACTAAAGGACACTTCCAATTCCCATGATGTCCGTCACCATGGCAGAGGGTTTTAAACTACATGATCCATAAGATCCCTTCCAACCCAAATCCCTCCATGATTCCATACTTCCATGTAACAACACATGTTTGGGGCATTTTGCTCTTTAGATTTTTTGCTCTGTCAGTGTCTAGTCAGTGAAGTCTTCTAAAAATCTATTAAATGCTTTAAATTTTGCACATAGGTGTTCCTAGTAAGGAAACTAGCTTTGCCCACAAGAGAAAAGCCAACTGTCTAAGTCAGGCAGTTATTCTGAGAATATTAAAAATTGCAGCAGCTACATATCAACATCCCACATCAAATATAAAAACACAGATGATGGTTCACCTCATTATCACTGCTGGCATCATATTAGTTCATGTGCTCTGTTGTTAACAAACATATGGAAAATCATAATATGGAAAATTTGGTCACAATTACTTAGAGATTTGACTACATATGTTCCAATGGCAGCATACCTGACACCAGGGCAGTCAAGCATCTTGAATGCAAATATCTAGTGATGGCCAACTAACACCAAAGATTTTGCAAACGGGTTTTTTTGCACAGAATTCAGTCTCTATGGAATAATAATAACAGCAATATCCTTTAAATGTCAGAAGAGACAAGAAAACTTTCTGTCATAACACAAGTATTATCACAGTGCTGACTTGGCCAAATACCAAAAGCAAACAAGTTCATAAAGTCAAGGTCAGCTGTCAGTCCATAGGAGAGTTCTGAGCACTGCAAGTTTGCCTCATCCATGCACCTTAAAAGGGTGTCATTCATTTAGCTTTGCATTTTCCAGAACTTCATTTTTTATACTTTAAAGCACCTATTACTAAATCTTGTCACAAGTGCTTAGCAGTGTACAACAAACATTAAACTCTTCCCTTAAAGAGTGTCAAGAATGCTGTGAAATATTCAGAACAAAGACACTGTAAGTCTTATCAGCATAACAACTCCCTCAGGAATTACTAATTTGCAAATTTTGCAAACCCCTAACAGGGTTTTAAAATGTTCTCTAAAATATAGCAGGGTACCCATGTATGAGCCATAGATTGACCCTTTTTTTAAGTCAAAGGCTAGTAACTGTTCTTCAGCACAATGAAGTCTGAAGTATACACATGAGATTAATAGAGGACATAATGGAGGATGATATTTAACCACCATGACAGCTTTATGTAAGTTTGGATGAGACTTTTGGTCAATAATATTCGACAGCAGCAGAGCTCTCACCATCACAGGAATCACCAAACAGAGCCCTGTAGATGGTTGGAGCACTGAGAAATCCACCCGAGGGTCCACAGGTTATCCACATCTTTGTTAGTAAACACATTCGAGTTTTCCTTCTCAAATTGTGATTTTCCCATTGAAACCAACGACCCTTAAACAACATGTGAGTTTCATTGCCATTAGTTAGTTTATTTCCTCGCTCTAATACAAGATAAACATAATCATCCCCCACATCCTACAGAATCAGGAACAGAACCCCAAACAGAAGTGTTTGTTTTTCAACATGAAGTACAAAGAGCTTAAAATTACTCATTTTCCCCTTTTTTTAAAACAAACACTGAAAATTACCAGAATAGCTTTGGCATTGCTTTAATCAGTTTAAACTTAAAGACGGGAACTCTAATTAAAATCGGGAACTCTAGCTGTAAGAAACAGCTAATTAGCTCCCAACTTTTTAATGAAGTGCTGTGGCAGAGTACATATTAGCTGATCAGTATTAAAAAGGAAATGCTTTGCAAGATAAGCTCATTCTCTCAGGTAGTACATCAGTTTGTCTACTTACTTCAGCCCATGCACAGTCAGAGGGATTTAAGAAAACACACAACAATAACTATCAGATTTACACATCTCCATAAGATAAATGAATAAGATAAATGAACTTTGCAGGATTTAGAATTGCGAAGGAGCAGCACGAGGCAGTTCACTACTTTTCTGCTAGGCAATGAAGACAATTTAAATTCCATTAAAGCATAAGATTGTGCTTCCTTCTTCTCAATTCGTTCCTGACCACAACTTGCAAATACAAGAAAGAAGAAGACGGGGAAGAAGTGAGAGAAGGCATTTGACGCTTGTGCTGGACAAAATGCATGGGATAGACGAAAAGTGAGAACGGCCAGATGAGGAGGAGCCTTGTCCAGATAGTCTAAGCAAGATATGCCGACAGCGGTGGGAACCTGAACAACTCCGTACATATTTCCACAGCTTTTACTGTCTCGTTTTGCAAGAGCTGGTACTTCTATCCACCTTCCCACACACAGAGCATCACCTAAACAAGAAATTACTTAAAAACACGACTACAAACAAAGACCAAGTTCGCCTGCGCTCCCACGCCAGGGTTTTCTAACCTGGGCTCCCCTCTTGCCGCGACATGCCACACTTACTCGGAAATCCCTGATCGTTAAAGCGACATTTAGGGTGGTGCCAAGTGAAGGAGGGTGTGAAATCGCCCCTGAGAGACCGGGCTAGCCGGGGCTGCTGCTGTCCAAGCGCCAGCCCCACGGAGCTGCCGGGAACCTTCCCCCAGTGTCCGCAGCCGGCACCGGCCGAGGGGACGGCGGCAGCAGCGCCGTCTCCCGCGATGCGCTTCTCCCGCGAAAAACCCCGAAACAACAAGAACGAACAAAAAAAAAATCAACAAACAAACCAAACGAACAACCAAACCAAATCCATCGAAAAAAAAAAAAGAAATTATTTAAAAAAAAAAAAGGGCAGCACCCGTCCCCGCCGGGACCCCGCAGGTGCGGAGCCGCCCCCGCTCTCACCGGTGTCGGGGCGAGCCCGGGTGCCGCAGGGAGCCAGCCGCCTGCCGGCCCGGCGGCTCCGGCCGCGCCCCCCGCCCCATCCCGCGCCCGCCCGGCGCGGCACGGCCGCCGCGACACGCCCCCGGCACGCCCCATGACGTCACCCCCGGGGCCACGCCCCCGCGCGGACAGCGGCCGTGCCGCGGCTCCGGTACCGCTCAGGTCCCGCGCCGGCCCCGGTGGAACCGCAGCAGAACCGCAGCGAAACCGCAGCGTGCGGGGCAGCCGCCCCGTCAGAGCGGGCCACGCCGGAGCATCCGCCCCCTCCCCTCCGCTCCTCTCCCCCGCTCGCTGCTTTTCCTTAAAAACCAGTTTGTTGGGAGTATAGAAACGGCGCGTGGAAGCCCCGGGCGAGGGGAGGCAAGGGGCTTATTTGCGTGTTTATTTCTCTGTACATTAAAAAGCTCTCCCTTCCCCTGGGAGAGCTGTGCAGAAATGGCATTTCTCAGCCTTTGGTTCAGCGCGGAGAATGGGGCGGGGGACGGGAGGGGGCACACGACATGTATCGCCATTGCTTAGAATCCAATTCTAGCCCTGATTCTTATTTCACGTTTGAAAAGTCTGAGTTTGAACGTGTCAGCTTAATAAACCGAGGTGCTGAGGCAGTGGTCCAGAGAGGGGTTGTCAAAATAAAACAAAATGAAACAATCAGCATAGACCAAATTTCCGCAATAGATCTGGCTATTTACCTATCTTGATACAGGCTTCATCACTAGAATAAACCATTCCAGGTTGATTTAAATAATGCCTCATTGTCTTAGGAGACAGAAAGAGCAGAAAGAGGACACAAAGACTTTTTTTTTTTTTTTTACTAGTTGTACTCAATTGACACATCAAATTAAAGAAAACCTCTGAGCTGCAGTGTGGAGGGAGTGGTAGTACAAGCCTCAGGCTTCTCCAGACAAACCCACTGTAAAGATTGAAGACCATCAAGTTTTTCCGTAAGGGCAAGTGTCTAAACAAGCATCACCTTCACTGTGATCAAAACATTAAGCAGATACCTCTGTGTTATGGAGCTCACTCAAGCAGATTAAACTACTTTTTCTCTTTTTCTGGGTCATGATGTATGACCTGCAGATCAAAACGTGAGAGGTTTTCTGAAGTTATATCTGCTTGTTATGTATTTCTTCTTTTCTGATAAATAATTAAAAGGAAAAAAAGCTGCTCAAAATTCTCTCACCTTCCAGCACTAGTTTAAAAATTCTCTTAATTCTCAGCTATACACAGGTACATTCGCTCATTGCAATTTTTATCTTGCCGTATTCATATTTTTTTTTTCTTATTGAGATTTCACCTATTCAGACTTCTAACAGCAATTTCTTTATCCTGAAAATAAAATTGAAAATGGAGGTACAGCAGGCTCAACTGCTGCTGTTTTGCCTCACCATCTTAACACAACTTCATGACTGCTCACCACATCAAAATTACATCCCTTCCTCCCTTTCAAATACAGTATTTGGGTGTTGTTTCTTATTATCTGCAGAATGATTTTTCATAAAACTGGATCATTAAGAACACACATGCAGGAATGAAGACACTCCTTCCACAAATGGCTTCCACCCACCTAGGACCCTGTAGTCCCAGGCAGGGGCATTAGTTTGAAACCTTTGCTCATTGCTCTGCCTGAGTACATTAGTCACCAGGGTCTAGTAAAGGCTACTCATGTCATGGGTCCAGTGGAACACAAAAAAAACACCTCAAACTTACACAGATAATTGATACTGAGTGAATAATGAGGCTGCTACCAACAAAAACCAAGGGGCAGGCTGACATTTGAGCAGTAATGTTTAACTGGAAAGAAGATGTGCGCCAAAGAGAAGACGCACAGTAGGCAATTAATTCAGAGAAGTTAATATAAAAAGATGAGCTCGGTTTGCCACTGCAGAGCAATTTCTTCAGAGTGAATGCCTCAGGAGAGCGGAGCATCAGTCCGTGAGTTGCAATTGCTGCTCCTGTATCACTTAACACCAGTAGAAATACTTGTTTACAGGGCACTGCAGCTTGCTCTAGCAAAATTTTTAGCTTCCTTCACGTCTAAAACACATTAGCAACTCTGTAACTACAGCTGCTGTGATTCCATATGGTTAACACAACCAAGAACCACACACCAGAGTAATTTATTATGACCAAACATGTCTGAGTTCTTTGCCGGGAATATCTGGAATTTTTTCCTTGGACACCAATATGCTTCTATTTGAAGCCAGTCTTTTTAGTGTTTTAAAGAGATATTAAACTTTAGGAAGAGTTTGTGCTGAAGAAGATCTTGACAGTCTATGAGTTCAGAACCATAGAATTTACATACAAGAGTAAACTTATCTGGTTTAATCCTTTCAAATGTCAAAAATTAATATTGTATTTACAAACATTTTCTATGTTTCTCTGAGGACGTGGTAAGCAAAAGAGAAGAAAGAATAAATCATGGTGTGCACATTATTTAAGGCAAAATATACAATTATGGAATTGAAGTAGGAAAAGTTACAATGAGCAGTGAATTACAATTTTTGCAATAGAATTCAAATTTACATAACAATATGCCATTAGCTTTCCCAAAGATAGTAATACATTTGACTCAGATTTTGCAGGCTTGATTCATGAAATGAAAGACAGCAACAAAACCATTCTTCTATTAAAAAATAAACTCCATGGTGTGAAAATAACAAACATCATGGTGAGAGCTGTTGCCATACTCACAGAATGCGGTACACTACCAGGTCACAGCTCAGTAAGATGTGCTCACCAAAAGTGACTCTTCTTTCAGGTATTCCCAAGTCTCCCATCATTAATAAATATATGACTGGTGTGGTGAGCAAGATCAGTTTACTTATTAGAGTGCCAACAAATCTGAATGTTCTATAAATTCATATGTATACCCCCTTCTCCATCTGTCACCAATCACTGGTGTCCTCGCAAAAGTGGCAGGGTCTGAGCTCAGTCTGGAGGAGAGAAAATGAAGGGGAAGCCCTCCAGCAGAGATATGGCAACACTAACTCAAGCCAGCTGCAAAACACAGGGAGTGAAGCAGTTACCCCACAGGCAAAGATTTAGAGTCCTCTTGATTTCCATTTATTCTTGTTTCACTAAGTTGAAAACAGCTATCTTGGTAACCAGGTCCACTTTCCAGGAGAACGTGTCAAAATGAGAAGGAGTGACCTAATGCTTTCTCAGAGCTGACCACACCCTAGTAGTTAGGCTAAAATGAGAAACACAGCTTTTAATCCCTTCAGGCAGAAAAAGGAATTGAAGTTTAACATTTAGATTGGACAAGCATGTTAGTCACAGAGATAACAGATAAAAAGAAAAAGTCATCCTGATGTTTAGTGAATATACAACAACTTTGCAACATCATCATTTTCATTACTTTTCAATTTTTAGAAAAATTTAGAAATTGGCTTTTAGAAAAATAAAGTCTCGTTTCCACTGTAATTACTTTTGCATTAAAGATTTTCTTCAAGATTAAATAAAAAATTTGTCATTTGTTCACGTTGAAGGTTTCACTGGACTTTGGATAAAAGCTAAGCACAGTGAAACAGTGCTAGAAAGCCATATCCCCAAGACCAGAAAAAAAGGTGTTTGTTAAAACCAAAAACCCTCAACCTAGAAGCCAGCCACTTATTCCAGCTTTACTGGATTGCTTGCCTAGCCTGCTGTTTGCCATGCTGACGGTCTTTAAAGCATGAGTTTACATGTATTCAGAAGGAGATCAGAGAGAAGGCAGAAAGGTAAAGCTATTGCACATCCAAATTCATGTCATTTTTCCTGCCACACATTCCCCAACAGAAAAGCATATTGCCCATTGCCTGAGCTCACCATGTTAACAGGGAATGTCCAATTACCTGGATGGTAATATTAAGGCATAACTCCAGTTTCTCACTTTGACCTTGATTACTGATCATCAATGAGCCAGTTTTACTTTGACAAATTATGCAAGTGCTGTCCTCATGTGTGATCACCACCATAGCCCTGTGCCTGAGAGGGATTGATGGGTTTCTTCACAATACTTCTTGGAATTGAGACATCTCTACACAAGGTGTTTTTAATACAAAGAATTAATTAATCATCTTTTTCATAAATAAGCTTTCTAAACGTTATGCATTTTTTTCTATTTCATTCTAACACTAGCTCCTTCCTTTTCCTTCTTCTTGAAACAATACAAACCAGTGCTCATGTTGGTACATGGAATAGTGATACAGTGAGCTCTTAATAGCATCTGGTTTTATTAACTTTGTATAACCCAGACATTTGTTTTCCCTCATTCTACAAATGTCTGCTGAGAGCCTAAGGGCCAAAATGCAAAAAACATTGCTTTGTTGTGAAATAAATCACTTCAAACTGAGGACTAGAGGATATCTGGCTGTAAGGAAATATTTGACGTGTAGTAATTCAAGGTCTGCTCTGAAGAGGACTGAGTCATCTTTGTTGTGCTAATATAAAACCTGTGCCTTATGTAGTTCTATAGGTGAAGGTGTTACCTGCTGAAGTGTCCCTATTAGCAATTTGAAAAGCATTTCAATAAGAAGATACAGTATGAATATTAACTTATTACTGGAACACAGCGTACATAAATCCACATATGTAAGGATTTTCTAACAGGAAAACTGTCTTGGTAATGTAGAATCATGAGCGTGAAATATCACATCTCCTGCTAACTGCCCTCCTCTTTTATCCTTGAAATATCCTGCCTACAAGCGCTGCACTTCAAATTGCCTCTCATACGATTTTAACTCAGACCTACATATCTTCATGTTCAACACATGATGTGAAGATGTTGCACTGGCTCCCCACTAACCAGTGTGTGGAATATCTCTTGCTCATATTTAAGAAGGGATGAGACTTCCTTACCCCTCAGGCTGTTCCTGCTGCCAGTTTGTTCTCTGTTCTCATTCCAGAATTCTCATTACAAATATTACTCCAAGTGTTTTCTTCTCTGAGATTTTACTGCCCGATTGCAAATATAATAGTGTTCTGGTAGCTTGCTCAAGATGACCAATTCTATGAAAACACTGAACATTTCAGCAAAAAGGCATAAAAAAGCTGCCTCCCACCAAAAACAAGTACTAAAATTTATTTTTTAAAAAGAGACCGAACAAAACAATGCTATGAGGTAAGCACACCTTGGTGTGCTGTTTTCCATCTTGGGAACTTTCACTCCATGATACACTTCCTAATGTGTCTTTTCTTCACAAAGAAAATAAACAGCAAATAAAAATGAACAGATTTTTATAAAACTGAAAAAATTAGTTATCCTAACAATCCAGGATGAATGTTCTGTTCCTGAGCAACACTTATGATCTAATAGAAAGGGTAAACTAGGTATTATCAAAGCTACTGGTAAGTGTTTTCATGTCTTGGTTTCTTGGTAAAGTAGATATCAAGTATCCTGTACTGATTTTTGCCCATGGGGTTGTTTCTCCTCTACATCATATTTAGCAGCCTAAGGGGAAGAGTTGAACTATGATTCAGAAGAGTGGCCTCAATTAATGCAACAGATTGAAGGGTATTGTCTAGTCAGTCATTTTATTTTTTGTATAAGTAGAGAGCTTTAATTATCAAGATTTCTGAATGCACTGATTTGAAACAGAGTTAATGAAGTTCAGTAATAAATGTGGCAGTGGTTTAACAAGATTCAACAGCAAGCTGGATTATTTGCTGCATAGAGGACAGGGTTAGACAAAGCTGAGACCCTTCCATTGGGTCATGAGGTTCAGAAAGGACCCCCTTGAGTTCCAAATGCCTTCATAGGGAGGAGTCTAGGTGCCAATGGATCCACTGCTAATCCCAGACTTGGTCAGTGATTTATGACTAAAGGATTGTATATGCACAATTTATCCTTTTTATCACTTAGCTAAGATTTTTAAGAAGTTTAGCATGCTATTAATCACTTACCAAGACTCTGTTGCAGCAAGGAATCCCTCAACCTCAAGGAGCACCTTGGGAGTCAGTCGTGCTCAAGGGGAGTTCCTGTTGTACTACACCACCATGCAGAGCAGCTCAGGAGGCCATGGGCTCCACTACTCATGGAGTAAAAGAGAATGATTTACAATCATATATGCATACCAACAAGACATCTAGGTCATCATTCCAGACAGCCCTTGGCCACCATGTTGCCATCCATGCATGGAGAAGGAGGTGTTGCCCCACACCCAAACTATCAAAGATGTGGCAGCTTGTGTATTCTCTAATGCTTAACTGTAGACTACCACAGCAGCTCTATTGGTTTCATTCTTCATATTAAATCAGAGCAAGCATTTCCAGTCCCTAGAAAAAGTGCATTTTACAACCACATTTTATTCTAGAATTCATCAACAGCAGTTCTTTTGTTGAGACAATAAATTAATGCTCTACAGGACCTTCATAACTCATTATAGACTGTCATTACACTGGAGCTGCTGAACACTTGCATGCCCAAATTTCATCTGCAAATGTCACATCTACCTTGTTCTCTCAGGCACATTCATTATCAGGATTAAGTCTCTACTTGGATACTCCAGTTTCCCACTCATTCAGATGTGGAAGACCAATTCCATGGTATAACTGGCCACTGAACTTTATTTAATTTGGAATTACTGTCCTGTGAACAGATGGGCTACACACCTCTGGAGTAGTTCACTTGGTTGGTTTCTAGTTTTCACATTTGTACTTGAGCTGAAGATGCATAAATATCCCATAAAGTAGGTAGTTTAACTACCCTGGCAGTGGGCTGTTCTTATTTAAACTGTTGAATGCTGCTACTGCATTCACAGATTGTGATGTTTTCCTTTCTCTTAACTTGAATACTATTAGATCTACAGGAGCCAAATTGTCTCTTTGACTGCATTTCATTATGATTCAATATTTGAAATTACTGGATTCTCATTAGATTTTATTTCCTTAATTAAAAGGATCTTTTTGGCAACAGAAATCCCTTCACTCTTTCATGTATATAACTTGAGTAATATTTTCCTTTATACCTTGTTTTCATTTCATTTTAAGAAAAGTAATAATTGAAGCCTAATAACTTATATAACTTATTGAAGCCTAGTAGCCTAATCACCCAGAATACATAGGTCTGACTTGCTCACAACTGCAGAACTGAAAGATATAGCAGGAATCACTTTTTGTTTCATGTTACTATGACTATTTTAGATATAATTATTACAATATTGTATGTCCTGGGCCAGAAGCTGGACTCGATGATCTTTAAGATCCCTTCCAATTCAGGATATTCTATGGATGGGGGTCTTGGAAAATCAATTCATCAATTTATTCTGAACTGATTAAATATAATTGAAGTTCAATTCTTAATTTTAAAAGTATGGCATCCATCTTTACATGCTGGTGAAAATGTAACCAAGCCTGACAACACAGTACTACATGAAAAAGAACTCTCTGCCGAAGTTATCTGTTTTGATACAGAAAAGAAAGGTCAGTCAATAACTCATTTAAATATGCTCAGATGTGTATTTTCATTGAGGTCTGCCTGTAGTGAACATTAATGTGTAAAGATCAGTTTTCTTCCCACACTTGACAAGACTCATCCACTGTTTAGGCAGTGGAAGACAATAATTTTCAAACACAATGAAACCTATAAAAAAATCTATAATAACAATTTATCTGAAGAGTGAACCTGCCACACATTCATTGCTTTGATTGCTGCAATATCACTCACACAAGTAACTCTATGAAACTACATATGGTCATGCTAAAGAACAAATGCTATAGGATCACCCTATAAATCAAAACAAAAGCTGTAATTGAGTTGTGCTGGTTATTAAGACTGATGAAATGCAGCTTTATTTTACACAGAATGCACTGACAGAGGAGTTATTTCACAAAGTCTAAATACAACATCTGTGGCTTTGGAAACCCACAAACCAACATTCATATATCAGGCTTTGCTTATAGGGACAAGCATATACTAGCATTACCTAGTTAAAAACAGGTTAGCTTTCAAAACAATTTTGCTGTAGCTGTCACTTCTGATGTTCTTAATGATTCCATAATTGCTATTATCATTACCTTAGTGCTTTATTCCTTAGAGGAATAAGTTAGTAACAGTTTGTTTTCATGTAAAATAGATAACAGATTCCCAATCTTTTGCATTCTGCCTTTTCTCCAAAGTCCTGAAAACAAAGTTAAAGCTTGGAAGGTGTTTGTACCCAGGAGAAATCTTTGTTCACTAAGTCCCCAAGAGATCTAGCACCTTATTAAGATTTAGGTACATGGCTGACCAAAAAAAAAAATCTTCTTGGTTTTAGGTCCAATTTTGTGCAGACACACAGCATCTTCTGGGTAATGCAAATATCACATAACAAGAATCCAGGTCTTAGAAAAGAAGCTGTGTGAATGTTCTTTCTCACAGTCCCACTGCTAGCCACTACAAATACTTACTATTTCAATACACACTGACAGTTAAATCAAAGAGGAAGTCAAAACCCTCAGGAAAATTACTGCCCAGTAGTTTCCAGCTTTGCCAATTTATACAACTCAGTAAAAATAAACAAACCAACCAAAACCATCTTCTCAAGTAGAACACATCAATCCTCACTCCATTTTCATGCCCACATGGAAACAGATAACCTCAGCAGCTGAGAGAAAGGTTATTCAATGGCACATGGTGTTCCGGCAGTGGTCAAAGTACTTAGGGATTGAGGGGCAAGCAAAAGTTTTTGGTAGAAAAAGGTGAACAGACCCATTTGGGGAGTGGCTATTGTATTTTACTCTTTCAAAGGTGTTTTTTTGTCCCTGTAGATCAAAGACTGGGAGACTGTAATAGTTCTGGACATAGAAAACATTGCTCAAACAGAATGGAATTAAGATTATGTGAGCAGCATCTTCATGCTTCAATTGCTTGGTCTACCACACCTGAATTTTATTGAAGACCCCTGTGAGGATGTTGAATTTTTCACATACTTGAATTGGTTTACATTCAAGTCTTTGAAAGCTAGAGCAACAATCCTCAAGTAAATATTTCACTGTTCAATTTTGTAGCTTCTTTGATAAGGCATTTTTATTGTTATTGTGGCAACTATGTGTTTCTAAGGTATTCTTAGAAATATCATTATAGTTAATAATTCATGCAGAGAACACAAAATAATTCATGTAGAGAACACAAAAAATATCTTCACTGTATACAAGTCCATTTTCCTCTTCATTCCAATCATTAGAAATCACTAAAGGATGTGAGTTACTGCTTCTGAGGAAACATTTTCTTCAACCTTTCCTTTCCTTCCCAAGTCAAAAACCTGTTGGAGTACACTGAGATCTTTTAACTTATTTACTCACCACGGGAAGGCTCCTTAGAAGAGAACCTGCTCCAGAATCCAGGTCCCAAAACGTTGTTGAGATTAATGATGTGGCAGGCATTGTGAACAGCAGGTTACAAAAAAGGTGATTAAGAGCAGAGCTATTACCCATCCTGCAGAATTGTGGGAAAGAGCAGTAATTCCTACATTTTCTAGGAAATAGGGCTCAGACAGAAAGATATGGTTTTTACTGGGATCCAAAGTTAGACTCTGTTTAAAGTTCTACAGTTTTTTCCTAAGGCACTAATGATAATTCAAAAAGTCATCACAAGATACATTCTATAAAGAAACAGTCAACTCAAAAGACGCAGATACATAATCTGTGCTTCCTGGAACCACAACTATTCTTTTTTCCAGTTGATTCAAAGGGAACTAGAATTCATGTGTATTAGTTAAAAACATGTATCACTGCATCCATACTTTCCCGTAAGTATTTTCTCTTTTACTTTTTTGGTTGTTTTTTTTTTTTTTTAATATGACAGCATATTGGATCCAGTTCATCCATCATGGTTCTATGTTCCTCACTACGAGGTTGAAACTTTTTAAAACTGCATGGAGTGTTTACTTGTTAATGCTCATTGCATTTCTGTTCACAATTTCACTGTGGTGGTGTGTTTATGTATAATTACTCTTGGGCACGCAAAACTAAGCCTATGCCAAACAGAACTCTAATTTAAAAGACATGCCAATCATGCAATACAACAATCACCTATGTGTGTAGGGGAAATTTTGAATCCTCTTTCCTCCAAATATGTTACTGATGAACAGAAATATAGCTGCTCTCTCACAGTAAGTGACTTCCATGCATACCATTCTCACAAAAAAGATCTAAGTTGAGAAATCTAATTTAATTATATTTAATATAATGTTCAATTAATATAATTAATCAAATTTAAGTATGTTTACTTTTATTATTGCCTGAAGCATATACAAAGTGAAGATCCATCTTGGAAAATTACTGAAAATATATGGAGAAAAAAACTGATATGCCAATAACATTATGACAAAAGGTATAAAGAGCAAATGACGGATTAATAAAGTCAGTTTTTCTCTGCAAAGGGCTGTGTAGAAACAAGAAAGAGTTAGCCATGGCATGAATTAAAGCATTTTTCTTTCTCTGGATTAGTACACCTTTTAAAGCTTGTTTTCTATTACATAGCACATGCTGTTTTGAGTGTTTTGTAGCCAGTTTTCTTCCTGTCCTCGTGCTTCATACATATTAAGAAACAAACACTAATTAGTTAATTGTTTGTTGATTTTGTCAGAGTACAATAGTACTAGTTTGCATGGCAACTGATATGCACAGATACTGATTTTCAGAAACTGTCTCATGTTCCCAGGAGTATTTCCTTTGTTTTGATATGGGGGAAATCAGCTGTCCAACAGACCCCATAATTAATGTAACAAGCTTTTTATAAGGAGTGGGAGGCTTCTACAGTCATTAAAAAAAAAAAAAACAAAACAAAGTGTTAAACTATGTGGGAACTTTTCAGATAAACTATATTCCAATGTTAAAGCATTTTCTCAAATCTGTATTTACCTTGAGTAATATTTAATACCACAGTCCTTTTGCAGAAAACACTCTACAAAATCGAAACAAGGCGCACAAATAAAAAAGAAAATAAGAATTATGCATGCAGTACTGTACTTTTAGTCAATCTCATTTGCTTTCTATAAGATGCAAAAATAAAACTGCTCTCCATGTGTCCAGTAAAGGCTGATAAGAACGCATTTCCATGCTTAACACATGGAGTATATAATACCCCAAGAAGATGAGAGCTTCTTGTTCAGATGAGCAGAGGGACAACTTCGTTTTCACAGGCAAAGATGAAACACATGCCTTTTTTGCGTGCTCCAAATAAGTTCCTGAGGACAGAGCTCATTCTGTCTTGGAAAACCACTGGATGAGGAACTCCAGCATGAGAGCTATGGTTTAAATCTAAACAGGAGTAGGTGGGTTGTTGTGCAGCCTGGCCAGAGCGTAGCTTCTTCACACATAATTCCTGCATCTCCTGTCAGCAGAGGGAGTTTTATTGTTGATGTTAAACTGGCCTATAATGAAACTGAGACTTGGATGAAAAACTTAAAACCAAAACTCAACAGATCGACAATTAAACTGAAACAACAGAGATTTAGAAATAAAACAAATGCTGACATGAGTCATCTGATAACCAAACTGCTATAAACCACACAATCCTGATGCCAGGCTCAAGCACACATTTTATTCACATGTCTGATACATAGAACAGCTCTAGAGGCAGAAGTCACAGTCTGGGATTTCATTGTCCCCCAACAAGAGACTAGAGAATTGCTGTACTTCAAATCCAGTGCTAAGAAGTGTCTCAGCCCAAAGTTGCCTCTGACCGTGTTGAAAAGCAAGTGTGAATTGCTCTACCTGGGGGCAAGCCTTGAACCCCAGGCCCTCCTTTCCACCTAAAATACTTCCCCACTCATAGCATTTGTGTTGAAAATGATAACCTGTATCAACACTCAAGAGGGTCACTTACTATCTCATGATCTTTGCTGGAGGTAAGGCAAACTGTTTTCAGCGGGGTGATATTCTTTTTAGCCTGTGATCTTCAAAGTAGGAAGAAAGGGCAAGCATTTAAAGAATCAGAATTTAAGGGGCATGAGAAGAAGAGTTTTGGTTTACGGTTCTAGACTTTATTCTGTACATTTGTCTTTGTTCTTTATGCTGAACTTTGCTTCAACCACGTTCATGCTGCTCCATTCTAAGAGGTACATGATAAGGAAAAAAATTAATGTCAGAAGTGCCAGTCAAGTTCACATTTCATTTGGAAAATGTATAGCTGATCTCTTGGCATGCAAGCAATATACAGCACTTCATTTCCAGCCCCCACTTCATATGCTGTCTTACAAGCCTCACAGAAACTCTCTCTTGCCCCCTTATGGAAAACAATATCAAAATAAATGGTTTGTCATTAATCTATATCTAAAATCAAGAGCTGTTTTTTCACTTACAATACGTCTTAAGTTTTAAAAATTCAGGAATGATAGTACAGCTACCACAAAACTTCAGAGCACAGTCCAGCTGGGGACCAGCACCACATTCTTGTTAGGAAGAACTTCTAACTCTTGGTAAAGCTCTTATTTAACTGATTGTATTTTGACCCAGGAGTTTTACTGAGTTTCCTCTTCCTTCATACTCCCCACCCACTAATGGGATTGGGGAAGTGAACAGCTGTGTGGATGCCCAGCTGCTGGCTGGGATCAACTCACAACAGTTCTTTGCAGCTGAAATTGGCCATTTTTATGTCAAAACCCTGTGTCAATTCCAAAGTCTGCTCAAAAAGAAAGTAAGAAAAAACCAAATTCCTATGTTTGTATATTGACTACGAATAAGGGATATAATAGTGTGGAGAAAAATACTCTTATCTTCCTCCAACCAATTTATATTTAAACAAAACTAGTTTAAGATATATGAGTTACAGCCACCCCCTGAAATTACTAATTGCTAAGATAAATTAGTTCTTTCATGAATAAAGTGATAAAGTGATAAGTTTTCCCTGTTTATTGCCATCTATTTCCAGTATCAACTTGAACACTAGCTTCAAAGCAAATAAATGATTTTCATTAGAACATCTTCCCTTTAATGTACTATAAATTCAATTAATAATATGGAAGATTTTCTATATTTCATCACAGAAAATCTTTTTCCCTTTTGTGTAAAACCGGTGAATAGAAAACAGTTGTCTTTTTAAAAAGTGTAAGAACAGGTTCAAATGTGATTCAAACCCAACCTGAACATTTTTTTATTTTGAAAAGTTAACATTAACTGTTTTTTTTCCTTTGCCAATTTATTTCCCTACCTTCCAACTAAATTGTTACTAACTTACAATGTTATTATCCATTTGCACCACCTACATTTTGTCAAGAACAGTACTAAGATACCATAATATAACAACATGAGCACTAATATTGAAAAGAAACACCAGATGTTTAACAAACCCTTCATTAGAAAATATCACGGGTATTTTCAGGCTGTGGACTGTCTGAGATGATTGAATCTGTTTTCTGAATCTTAAAATAATTTAATTTCATGTTTACACTACCCATATTTGTCAATCATTTACAAAAAGGATCTTTTTTGAACCTGTCCTCTCCAAATACCGGAATTTTTTCCTCTTTTTTCTGTTTTTTTAAATAAAGGGTGTTTTTTTTTACTAATCGGACTGATTAAAGGTTCCTTAGATTAGGCATAAGCAGTTTTCCTAATGTTTTGCATTTCACATCAAAATTTCTGAATAACTGAAGCCATAAATCCTGGGGAAAAGACATTTAGGTGATGGGAAACATGAGCATTCCCACTGTGAGGGTGGGCCACAGCAGTTTATGTAGCCCAGTAGTCCCTCTCTGTTAGAGCAGACCCTCTAAAGTGCACCCAGGGGAGCTGTTGCATTAAGGCTACTGAATTCTGCCAGAAAATAAACCCCTGAGCATCCCAGCTGTGCTCAGACATGAGAAGGGCCACATGTGGCTTGGCTTCATTTCTATTTATGGTCAATTCTACTTTATCAGCCTGGCTGAGTTCAGTAAGAAGTTGCACAAGTGCTGATTAGCAAACAGTGTGGTGTTGTGGCTCAATCCCAGCAGGCACACAAGCACCACACAGCCACTTGCTCACTCCCTCACCAGTGGGATGAGAGAGAGACCAGGAAAGTAGGAAAACCTGTGAGTTGAGATAAAGGCAATTCAACAGGTAAAGCAAAAGCTGGGCGTGTAAGCAAACAAGCAATTCCCATTGTGTAATGATTACTGGAGAGTACAAAAACTATCATTTTGAACATCTCCCTCTTCTTCCTTCTTTTCCTGTGTTTATAGCCTGAGCATGATGCCATATGGTATGGAATATCCCTTTGGTCAGATGGGGTCAGCTGTCCCAAATGTGTCCTCTCCCATCATCTTGTGCACACCAAGCCCCTACTGGTGGACAGTACAGAAAGCAGAAAGGGCCTTGAATCTGTACAAGCCCTGCTCAGTAAAACCAAAAACATCTGTATACTATCAACAGGGTTTCCAGCACAAACCCAAAACACAGCCACTGACCAGCTACTGTGAAGAAAATTAACCCTACCCCAGCCCAAACCTGCACATGCATTTGACCAATCTGGCACTGGTCTGGCTAAGTTCAGTAAGAACTTACACCCTCAAGATTCATAAAAAGGGATGGTTTATTGAAGAAACAGGAAAGCAGATTCAGGATTGCTAGTGATAAATACGCTAATTAGCAGGGGGAGATAGAATCCAATTGTTGTCACCTTATCGCAGGGGTTCCATAATATTGTCTCCTATAACAAAAGTTCCATACCTTCTTGGCGCTTCTCACAGGCAGCTCCTCAGCACACTGACTCTTTCTTCCCCACAAAGCAGCCAACTGACTCCAGTTCCCCTCTCACCCAGCCACCCCACTCTTTTATAGCACTCTTCTTCTCACTGGTTACAGCTGTGGCCTGTTAAAGTCAGGCCTGTACCTAATCTTTGATAATTGGCCCAGCTGCATCTCCTTAGGGGTAAGATTACTTTCTACACTATCTTCATTTTCTTATATTCTATCCCACTACATCTTATAGAGTGTTAATATGTATTGCAGTGGGAGGTATAGTAACAGTCATCTATTGTGCTATATGTGTTTAAATGAATATTCCCAGGCCTACTCCAATGCCATTGGCTATACAAAGCTCACCTAAAGGTGTTCCAACAGTGGAGGAGGACAGACACAGTCCTGAGTCCTACTGATCCTGAGAAAACAGACATTTCCTCATCTCACTTTTTTGCCCTGCAACCTCCCTTCTTTTTCTACTACAGATTTTTTTGGCCCTTCCCAGCTGGATGGAACAACCACATGTTATAGGTGGGGTTTGGTGACTTTGGTCAAACATGTTTTACATGTCTCATTTTATTCCTTGTTTGCACTGGGGAGGGTGTGAATTTTAATGTGCAGATAGGCCTTAATGATGGTCTTGGTTACTTTAAGTCTGAATTTATAGCTGATATAAGAGGTAAAATAAACACTTTTGTCCTCCTCCACCCACTGAGACAGCAGTAAAGGCTGCCTCACCAGAGCCTTTGTGCACATCCCTGTCTTCTTAAAGCACCAGATTTGGACAAGTCTTGCTTTTCAGGATGATGGAAGGGCAAGGCCAGTGGCTGGTACAGAGCCATGGGTGCTCCTCTGTCCCTCACTGAACCAACACTGGGCTGTGAGACCTCCACTTCCCTTAGACAGCATCCCATTGTCCAGCCTTTCCTGAGCCAGATGCAAGATAACTGAGGGGTCCGGCTCATGGTTTTCTCAACCAGCCTGATCAATTCACCACCAGCTAAAGGCAGCTCTGTAGCAAGTCTGAAAATTTACCACAGGAGGTCCAGAAAACTACTGTACTTACTCTGTCTGAGAGATACTGTACGTGCTCCACACGTTTCTCACTTTGCCAAATGCTACCTAAATGTGCCTGAATAAACCAGAATTATCACAAGTGGTAAATATAAAAAGCTGGACTGCAAATCTAAATCAAGAAATCTCCTTGGATTCCAAATGGCCATGCCATGTATTGATTAAAAAGGCCAGGGGCTTATACAAATAAGTGAATGCACAGCATGAAATTTCTATCTTGTAAACATTTAGGTCAATCATTTATTAAATATGGATATTATGCTATTTCACTTCTAGTGAAGAAGCCTAAGGAAAAAATCTGATAATATGCTACTCTAACTAGACACTTTTCTATATTTTTTGAGTGGAAGATATAATCTATTAAATGAGCTAAGAAATTGTTGATGCTGAAAAGTAACACTGCCTCATAAAAGACATCTTTTCGAAAGGAACTAGCATGTAATTGTATGTGAATAAGATTCTTGGTAAAAATATTTGCACTTTTGTTTGTTTGAAACTTTTTTGTAGCATTATTTCTTGTAAATATAAACAATCAAATCTATAGAAAGCAACTACTTGTTGCTTTCAGCATATTGCACAAAGAGATTTCACCGCAGGGAACGATTCCAGTTAGTATATTTCTGAATCAAAATGTGCATAACTCAAGGCCACATTTTGAAAAACATGAGCTTCCTTTTTGCAGATCTAAAAAGAAAATAGTTAAAAGCATGAAAACTGACAACAACTACATTGGTTCAATTACAGAGGCAGCAACTGTCTCTTTACTCATCCATGTAATTGCCATACCATGGTTGTTTTCTAGGAAGTGATTTCAAATGTCTCACATTAAATTAAAGCAAAACTGCCACCTCCTGAAGATCTGAATTAAATCTTATCAGTAAGGAAAGCATCATCTATGGTCAGAGAAACATAATGCTTTGCCTGTGAAGGAAAACTTCCTTGACCCTTACAATCCTCTCTAGCAATGTGTCTTCATATTGTAGAACACAGTACTGACAAAAGCCTATTAATTCACTTTGTAAAACTGCATTTTGCAGGGTCTGTTCTGAGAAGCTCTTGCTTAGTGTGCTTTCAGTGCATTATTTGTAATGCAAATACTTGCAACTTAAGAGCAGTGGAAAACTGTATAAATCTCCCAACATGTGAGAAATTAGCAAGTGTTACATTGCTGTTTGATATGCAGCACATAGTCAAATTTGCATTCTAAAGTTTTACTTTGAAATAAAAAGCATACTCATGATCTTTGAAAATAAGAAAGTAAAACATTTAGAGAGAAAACCAGAGGCACCTCACATTCTTTTTGAGCTACATTTTACATTACATTGTTTTCTGAAGATCAGAAGTGAGGCAATTTGTATGATTTATTCTGTAAGTGAACTGGTATGTGAGCTTTGTAGGAGCCCAGTTTTCTATGGTGTTAAATGTAAATGCCTTTAATTATTACAAATTTGCCAATTTTTGTTTATAAGGCTATGAAATGGTCTACATATAATACTATAAATGTCATTTGCCAAAGAGGATTGCATACTTACAGGAAGAAAATAAGGTATCTAGGAAAATTGGGAAGACACAGCTCAGAGAAGGAGAATACAACCAGGAATATTCCAGCATAGTCTCAAAAAGTAGGGTGAATTCCTGAAAAGTAGCATTGTCTTGGCACAGGAAATAGTCTTAAGTGTCAGTTACTCCACATACATTATATATATATAATATTTTGATTATATTTCAATTTTTTGTAAGGTAGTACTACATTAATGATAAACAGAGGAGAAGTGGGAGCTGAGGCCGAAAAGAGAGCTAAAATCTGTGCTAAAAAGGGTGCTGGGAGAAGGCAAAGAAAATCTTCAGCATCGTCTGAAGCCATTGCACGCAGAGAATTGAAGAGGTTGGTGCTTGGTCTTGAATTCTGCCTGTGCTCTGAGTTGGCCTGGCATCAGGAACACAAGTGCAGGTGCCTGGCTGTTAAAAGGCTCCAGAGCATCAACCTCACTGTAGGAAACTAAGTAATAAGGGCAGCATCTTGAGGTTTGGGAACTTAAGCAGTATAGCACAACTAATTCTGACATCAGTTTCAAGTGTGGTATATATTTACTTTGCATGATGCAGATGAGGATATTTAAACAGTATGGAATTTAAACAGTAGCTGGAATTACTCCCTTAATATAGAATGGAAAATGTGCTGTTTTACAGAAAATTTCACACCTGTAGTAGTCTGTTAAAACACTATTAAATATTCATTAATTGTTTGACAGGCATAGGTAGGTAACCAACTGTATTCTACAGTCAACAGCAACCCATGCACAGGCCTGCCAAATATGATCCATCTCACCAAGAAAACAGACATTATCCAGAATTACAGTATCTAAACTATCAGTATTAAGTGTTAGCTTCTGAATAGAAAACAGCAAAATAAATAAGAAAACCTCCTGTCAAAGGGAAGTGAAATCTTCACCCGTAGAACAAAAACCTGAGGTGTGAATGTGTGTTTGTTTAAAGACAAATTAAATGGCACCTTTGGCTTTAATCTTACAGGCACTTTCAGCAAAATCAAGTGATGTGGTGAAAACTTATCTGGAACAAAATGTTATACTTTTGCTGGCTAGAAAGAAAAGGTCAGGAGGTTAAAATGAGCATCATCATAAAAAAATTCCCTGACAGAATAGGCAAAACACATATGAATGAATAAGGTTTTTAAGCCTGTATGGCAGTGAGAGACAGAACCCATATCAAAAGAAGCAGAAGGCTGTTACACTCTATGCTAACTATTTCCATGAAAACTTGGGGGTTTCTCTGTTGTTATTCATATTTTTTCCAGTGAAACTCAGTCAAAGAGGTGAACTGCAGTGAAGTAAAGAGAGAAACTTTTCATCCATTGTGAGAGAAAATATCAGAGCAATGCTATTCTGATCTGCCACCAGAATGATCCTCGCTCTGTGGATGCAAAGATGAATTTAAAGCACTTTGAATGGATACCCTCTTGGTATCCATGGGGGTTCTTCATAGCTGGCCAAATAAAGAGATGAAATGGTTACATCACTGTTTCAGAGCAAAATACATGAAACAAAATAGAAATTATAGTTGACAGTTATACTCAACTCATGGCGAAATATTTCTGACATGATTAGCTATCAGAAAAATGCTGTACCCAGACATGACTAATCATCATGATTATCTTTCTCCTATTTGATAGAATATACTGTGAGGCATGTGTGCAAAACCCTTACTCCCTTATTTAAGTATTTCAGCCCTATGTCACTGACAATTTAAGTAAACCTAAGCAAAAATTTAAAGATTATATTTTTCAGAGAGACAACATTTAATTATGCTTGCAAAATTAAAGTGAATTTTAAGGGCAAAAAATACACTAGGGATGCACTGGGTGGAAACTGCTGTTCTCCAGAGTTTTTACTCTGATATTTGGATTTCAGAGCAGAACTCAATATTTAAAGCCTTTAAATTTTTTGCCTGGTTTTCTTTCACAATTTTCCCTAGAATGAAGGGAATTGCTAGTCCAGGTTTTCTTTTTCCAAAGCACTGGAAAGAAAAGAACTAGGGAAAGGGGATCTCAGAATGGTTATTTTCTGTTCAAAATTACTTCTAACAAATGGTAGTGGACTTTGTCACATACTTAGGATGTGGGGGGAGACAGTGCCCATTCAGAGTCCAAAAGACTCTGAGCCAGAGCTCATTCTAGGACCTGTACAGCTCCTCTCAGGTGACTGAGCAGTCAAGGGATCCCACTCCGCTCAGCCATAATGACACGACATCTGGAGTGCTGTGTACACTTCTGGGCTCCTCAGTAAAAGAGGGATATGGAGCTTCTGGAGCATGTCCAGGGAGGGCAGTGAGGGTGATTATGGAACTGGAGCATCTCTCTTACGAGGAAAGCCTGAGAGAACTGGGCCTGTTCAGCCTCAAGAAGAGACAGCTGAGGGGAGACCTCACTGATGCCTATCAGTGTCTGAAGAGAGGCTGACAAGAGGATGGCACAGGCTCTGCTCAGTGCTGCTGAGCAACAGGACAAGAGGCAATGGGCAGGAACTGATGCACAGGAAGTTCCATTTGAACATGAGGAAGGGCTTCTTTACAGTGAGGGTGTGTGTGCTCTGGAACAGATTGCCCAGAAAGGTTGTGAAGTCTCCTTCACTGGAGATACTCAAGAACCATCTGGGTGCAGTGCTGTGCCTTCTGCTCTGGGATGACCCTGCTGAACTAGTGACCCACTGTGATCCCTTCCAATTCAGAAAAGGAATGTTCCAAAACTCTCAGGGGATGACTCCCACCATTCCTCCTCTCCTGTCCCATCTTGTCCAAGCAGCATGTACTGCTGTCCTGCTACTGTCAGTGCTGCTGGCACCTCAGCCTTGCAGGAGCTCCCCGTACGATCAACACCACCAAGCTCTTGCACAAGGCCTGATAAGAGGTTATTGAAACTGGAGAGGAAGTGCAGAGCAGGCCAGAGGTAGAGAAGGGGGAAGCAGGGAGGATCATGCACCCCATGGTAGTTTGCAGAAGGGGAGTCATCCATTTCCTTTCCAATGAAGGTGTGCACAGTGCTCACAGACAGTGATCATCTCACTTGTGAATGTTTTCTCTGTGAGTTGTAATGCCATTAACTGTGCATCAAGAATAGTGAGTTTTATAATGCCACTCACATTTCTGGATGTAAGTTTGTCTTTGATAGTTTCATATCAACACCTCGATTACATGAAGGCCCATTATATTTAAGGCCATAACCTGGACATGTAGAATTCCAGCCAGCCACAATTTTCTGTATGTTTCAGTCAGAAGATAATATACTATTGGAAAAAAAACAAAATACAACGTTGTAAAGATTTTTTCTTTCTTTCATTTTCTTCTTTCATTACTCCACAGAGAATAAGGATTTTTTTTTTTTAACAAGTAAGCATGAGGTTGAAAGGTGGCCTTTAGACTAACAAAGCACTGATATAACTCCTGGAAGAGTTCCCAATGCTTCTTTATTGGCTACTACAGTATATAAAAATCTAATGAACCACAAAATGATGATGGATAAATCTAGTCTGCTCAGACTGGCTTCTGGACACTGGAATATTATAAGTGCTCATCACAGTCATTATGGAGAGCATAATAGGTGGAAAATAGCATGATTATGAGATTATTAAATTCCACTTTTCTTTATTGTTTCTAAATTCAACAAAAGCTTTTTTTTCCATGTTGCATTTTCAGATATTTTCCTTTATTACAGATTTTAAGCAAAGTATTCTCTTCTAGATATAAAAAATAATTATGAATATAAATACATTATTGTTAAATATGTACAAATATCAGTATATAGATGTATTAATAGATTTTTATCTAATTAATATAATAAAATCAATTATAAATACTGTTATATTTCTGGGATTTCTATTACACGGCATCTGGATTGCTAATGCTACAGGCACTTTATTTTTGCTCACTACATCAAATACTGATATCATCATACCATCTTGAACTCAATTTGCTGGATTTTTATCTTTTTTTTTAGTGCTATAGACATCTTTTACACTGCCAAATATTTGTACCAATGCAAATAATATTTTATTTCACTACAGATCAGAATATTGGACTGCAAGGTTTTTATATGCAAAGCTTTATACCTCAGCTATTGCAGAGATTACTTTTCCAACACTGTGGCTCTCTACCCAACATTTTGAAGGAGTGTGGGATGGGAGATATGAATGTTAAAATAGTCTTTGGAGTTTTTTTCTTTGGCTGCTTCTACCCAGATGAAAATATGTCAAGAGTTAGAGCATTTTTGCCTCTGTCTTCCACACTGTGGTTCAGTTCCATGGTGCAATGACTGCCATCATAACAGTGCAGCCCACTGGGTACCTAAACCATGTGTGCACACACTAGCATGAATTTTCAGCCTCAACATTGATTTGTAGCTAATCTGTATCACAGCATAACACAGACAGTGGCAAGAAAAAAGGATTAAAGACCAGCAGAAATGTTATCATGATCTCCAGCTGTATCCTTCAGTGAGTACCCTGTAGGTGTTCAACCAAAGCTACAGTTCACCTTCTCCCTCAGAAAAAGTCACTACATATTTTTACATGGCATCCATTTGGTAATTAGCACATTTTTAGTTATACTTCTTAACCTAATTTTTAGACATTGATTAAAGTTTTCTAGACACAGAATGAGGTTGTGATGTTTCTCATATTCAAAAAGCATTTATGTTTTGGAGAGACTGAAGTGAATCAGATCCTCCTGTAAACAGCCAGAATATTTTCCCAGTCGTTGAAAGATCTCAGTTACATTTTTAGCAGCTGAACCAGATGTGAATAAATTTAGTCTCTTGTATTAAATTGCCTAATTAGGATAGTAGCATCTTGCAGGGAAACTGGGGATGATTTATTACATTATAAAAAAAAAATTTAGAATACATCAGACTTCTGATTAGTCTTTAGCACCCTTCTGGTGTATATTACAGCCTATGACATCCAGAGTTTGCATCTACCTACCTATCTGCTAGATACCTTTTCATGAAAGTACTCCAAGTATCACAGAGGGAACTTTTCAAGGTGTTTCTTTAGAAACAATATTCTATATGCTTCATTTCCCTTACTTACTATTATATGTAGGAGATCACTGTATAGAGGATTATAGAGGGCCCTATGTCAAACTAGTCTCTTTTCTTTAGTCATTCTCTTTAAATAACAGATTTTCTAACTCAGAGTTTCCTAGGGAAAATTTGATAGGCTTTTTTTTCCTTCTTGGACTATACAGTCTAGGACTGATAGTTACTGCCACATGGACAGAAATATCTCTGCTTCCAGATACATCTTAAACAGAGATATTTTAAGGACTGCCATTGCCTATGCAGAGCTTTAAGAGCACCTTTTACATTCAGTAATGTGAAAAGCAGCCATTACTTTCCAATTCTTATCAGTGATCAGTACCACTGCCATTATAAACATCACTTATATTCATTAATGCTCTACTTGGCTTGTGCTGGCTACTGTCATGGGCACTCATATTCTGTTTAAAACACAATTCCTTGTTATATTCAAATCTCTGCAACATATGACACCAAACTAATTGTGTGTTCTGTTATTGGACTAATCATGACTTTATGAAACTCCACAAGTACAGGAGGACACCTGCAAAAAGTTCTTGTCTGAAAGTTCATCCTGTGATAATAGCCCAAAATATTTTCCACCACAAGATAACTGCTGAGATTGGAACTGGGCAAGGTAAAACCTTTTAAAAATACTTATTTTAATGGCATTTTTCAGGGGAAAAAAATCCGGAAGAAATTTCACAGTACCATTCCACAGACCCAGGCTTCATCTTTTTGTATGCATGTGTATATATATATATATATATATATAAAACATACATAAAAATGGAATGAATGACATTGAGCCTGTGGGGGAGGGGGATGGGCAATGCAATGTGAAGGGAAAGAAGGAGAGGATTCCCCAAGGCTGCAAATAACCACAACAGCCCCAACACCCAAAAAGAAGCCCAAGTCAGGCCAGCCAGTGTAAACATCTGGTGATACAAAAACAAAGAAACAAACAAAAAACCACCAAAAACCCAAGACCACATTAAATGCATTAAAATGTATAGCCATCTTTTCTTTTTTTAAAGGAGGAACACACATGCATACAGGTACCAACTGCTGATAGTTCACTCAAAAGATTACTCTACATTAAGTAAATATTATCCCCATCTGGGCAAATGACTTCATATCATCTTGTTTACTTTTACTAGCAAAAGCTGAGTGAGACAAATACATGGGCTGTAAGAAAAAATTCCTACAAAAAATATTGAATACTCCAATTAATTTACTATTTCCATTTCAACCAACTGAAATCCTAGCAGAGTATTTGCTCCCTTTCTTTGACATATTGGAAGCCAGATATTTGTGCTTCTTTTTATCATTTTTACCTGCTAAAGTGAGAAATTTTGTCAAAATTTAGAACGCTCAAAACAAGTACTATCTGAGATAGTTAATTCAAATTTCTGTAACTCAAAACAGCCTGGCTCTCAGATGATGCAGATGGTATGGAGGAGGAGAAGGATCGTTTTGGCTACAGAATCACATTTAATCCTTTTTTTCTCCCTCTAGCATAATCACATAATCAAGTGATGGCACAAGACTCTTTTGAGGCTACTGCTCTGTCCCCGTTCTTCCCTTTTTTAGCCCGCTATAGTGTGGGTGTGAGTGTGCAAGGGTTTTCCCTTGGGAATGACTCTAGCAGAGAGGATGAACAAAGGGCTATCATTCAGAGAGAAGGCAGAAGGTCACAGAATGACAGACGGACACTCCATCAGTCTCCACAGAGAGGCCATCGTTACTGGATTTCTTGCTGAAGTGCAGCCAGCTTTATCCCCAAAGCACAGGCATACAAGGTTAGCATGCAGTGCTTTTGATACTGCCAGAACTAGGATTTCAGGCAGTAATGAAAAGAATAAAGAGGATATCGAGGTAACTAGAAAAATCCCAAACCAACCCATCAGATTGTCATCCATGTGACAGTCATTCAGCTGTATTTAATGCTGACCACAACCCCACCACTCCTCAATGTACTTCTCTGTTCTCCCTGTCATAATGTTACCCGAGCTTTGAAAGCTCAGTGGACACCATGGCAAAAGATTTGTACTACCTTCTTTTCCCTTGATACAGATGATCTTTTGTTTTCATTCAGTAATAGTATTGAATCTAATAAAAGTGATAGATACCTAAGAGAATTATTAATTGCTTGATGGTTAATCCACAGATCAGTTTAAAACCACTGAGTGACACCAACCACTACTGCACTAGCCAATAAAAGTAGGCAAAACATTGTATTTTCATCAAATCTATTAATCATAATAATTATTCACAAACTGCATTGCCATGGAGACAATCCTCCTAAAATCACCTGAATTAATAAGGTTGGTAATTAACTTTATTTATCTCATTTCAAACTGGCCCTTAGGTTTTGACATTTACTGATTGGATTCTGCAACCTTTATATCATTTACTTTTGAGTAATTTGTAACCAACTTCGCACCACCCTCTGACAATTTTGCTGAGCAACCACAGATGACAGAAAATCTTTTTCTTGCAAGGCATTCTTGAGAGAAATAGATACATAGGTGCATACACTCATATAGCCAGCTTACTCAGGATATGCATCACTATTGACATTTTATCTGAGTTAAAAAAAAAAAAGTGCCACCAACATAACAAGCCCCACCAGAATTATGATCAATGCTGACGGTTGGTTTTCTGATGGTACAGACCATCTTCGGAAATACAAACGATCTTTAAGTACCTCTCCTAAAAAACCAATACATGGCATACCTAACTAGATAACTCAGATGTTGAAAGCTCTTATCTAAGGCAAAGAAGACAGATGCTGCATCTGTTAAATGCAATGGTCTAACTGGCATAAAGTTGCCAGGATTTTATAGCCACCACCATGTATCTTTATGAGGAAAAATATTCTTTAACCCAATGCACATTACAGCTGGTGGAAGAGAAGCTGTTTAGGAACTTTTCCATGGGGTCTCTTTATGCAAGTTGACAGAAAATTTGCAGGCCAGAACACTGACAGTAGTGATACTGAGTGGCAAATTATTAATATACATCCAAGAGAAGAAGAGTACTATTATGACTTTCTAACCCACAGACGCAGATTATTTCTGTCCTCCAGCAACTTCAGACCTTCAGCTCTTGACCTATATGTTAAATCCCCTAAAAGCAAACTTTTGTACCTTGTACTTTATTTTTAATGTCTCGTGAACCCATGGTGGGCTGGAACCTAAATTCAATCTTGAGCTTGATTGTTAAATCAAGTGAGGTATCTTCAAAACATTTTGCCAGTAGAGCTGTTTACATGATAAGTGATCACTTCGGTTTTCAAGCACTTTTATAACTCCATACTATTAGTGTGGAGTAGTGTTTAAAAATGCTACACGGAAAACCAAATGCTACATGCGAAACCAAATGAAACTTTCTTGCAGTAGCTGTTCTACCCAACCTCAAAATAAAAGTCACTCCTGCATGAATTTCACATAATTTTAAAGCAATAATATAACAAATTCATACAAAATAACTATTGTTTCTGTGGTTCGCTTCTCTTGAAACATTTCAGAAATTTGAATTTTGTATTCTTTTGATAAGTAGGGAAATGCTTTCTACTTCAGCTGTATGAAAAATTCAAGAAACAGGGAATGTTGGAAGGTACTCCTTGTCTCCTATGGTCACTCTTAAAGAATTAATAAAATGTATATTTTCATAAATGACTTTTTTTTATAGGAGTCTGCATATAACCGAAGAGTGTTTATTTCTCGTTATCCTTCAAACTTAATCTTCAGTGACTGCAATATTGAATTGGAGCGCTACCATGCATGGCTGCTAAAATGCAAAACCAAATGTTCATTTGGTTATAAATTTTACATCTAGTAAAAAGCAAAAAACAGCCTTCCCATTCTCAAAATCATAGGGACTTTTTGACCTATTGTTTGCTTAGAATTCCTCATTTTTTGCCAGACAGTTTTTGACAAATATTTGGTCAAGGATAAAATTCCCACAATGAGTATCTGCAGCAGAGCTGAGAATGCATCAGCTTCCATCTGCCAAAGTTGAAGATATTTCCAGATAGATTTGGCCAAAATGGTGGTGCAGATCCAAGCACTAGAATGTGGTAGTTGATAGCAGCACTGCTAAAAGCACCCTTCCCTCACTTCTGCCCAAGCCATGTAGACGAATGTCTTAGCCCCCCCCGCCCCCAGTCCAATATGTAAGAATAACTTCATGGAAGTTGAGACAAAAATGCTGTAATAATGAGGTGGTTACAAATTGGCTCATTGCAGCCAAAATTGTTTCATAGTGACGCAGTTTGCAGTACTACCAGGCATTTGCACGCAAAGGGACCCCTGGATGGAAGTCTCTGGCCCGCTAGCTTCCAAAGTTTTATATATGCTGGAGGATGCATATTTAAATATTAACTACCTGTAAGCACTTTGCCAGAAGGGACTTCTAGGTTAAATTGTTCATAATATGAGAAAACTCATAGCCCAAGAGTACTCAAGGATCTGGAAACTAACTTCATAACATCAGATTCTGGAAATGTCACTCAGTCATTTAATCAGTCGTTCTCACTGAGAGATGTTTATCTCTCCATTAACAACAAAATTAACAACAGAAACATTTATAATAAACCCATCCCACTGCAAAGTCTCTGGTAATACCATTTTAAGCCAGGAATGAAAACTGATCCTAGAAATTCACGGTTGTTTTTGAGGTGAACAACAGGTTTATCTGAATGAAACCCCCTTGTATCATACATAGACTGTTCCTAAGGGCACTATCTGGTTTCTAGGCTGGGTGGCACACACAGACATTCTGTATCTCTACCCAGTAAAGAGCTCTAAACTGTTTGGCAAGCCAAGTTATGCCTTCTCACATACATCTGCCAGTTCCCACATAGTAAGCATCATCTGCACTAAGCCAAGATGGTAAATCAAAATAATTCCCTTGCAAGATTCTGGAACATCCTTTAGGACAGCTGCCATCCAGTAAATTCTAAAATACAGGAATCAGTGGTATTAAAGCCCTGGCAAGCCTTTCATTACTGACACAAGTAATGATGGTAGGTTCATAGCTGATCAAATCTGTCTGCCAAAAAGCTAACTAAAATGAAAGTAGGACCATTTGGTAAGTTAAAAAAAAATTACCGAAGCACTAGCTGAAAATTGTTCACCCATGCTACATGGAACTTGGAGTGTAGATGCCAACAGTCTGTGGTTGTTCTAAAAAACATTAACCATTAAATTTTAATGTTCATAAAAACATTAAAAGAGCAATAAAATTTGAAGACATTAAATACAGTAGGTACTTAAAAAAAAAATTTAAAACCCACTAGCCATATAATGTATCATCTATGTATTTTCCTTACCATAAATCTACACACCAAGGGAATGTACTTCATGATCTGTAATCTGTATGAATTTTAAGATTCTAAGAGAAAGAGATATTTTTGTCAGTGCCCTGTGTGTACTAATATCCAAATAAATAAAGATAAATGTTTTAATTTCTTCTCAAAGACAAGTGAAATATAACCCTGCTTTTCAGCAGGCTGGAGAACCAAGTGAAGTTTTACTGTGAGGATTTTAGTGTTGTACACCTCTAGCTTTAATCACTGAAATTTCTTTCCAGCTTTGTTACTAAATGACACTTGCTATAGTTTGTTGCTCTGATCTCTGCCTATGATTTTCCTACTAAGTATGGGTTGAGAAGGACTTGATTCAACAGATGAAAGCACACTTGTTATCCATAATGGCCTCACACATGTGTCTTCAGATAACTGAATCAGCACAGGGATAGATAATCTCTTAAAAATGAGACCATGAAAATGAAGATTGAATTATGTTACATCCGTGTAAGAAAATAATTTAGTTAACTGATGGCAATGTGTATGCCAGGGGTGTCATAAACCCAGTGTGACAAACAAAAATTGTGAACAGAATCAAAATCATTGCATTAGACTCTAAAGCCTTTGTTAGCAGACCAGATACAAAAATGTCCAGACATTATCTTAGATTAGCTTCAAAAGTTATTCCAGTTCATCTTGTGCATTCAGTGCATGTGTATATCTACAGTACATTTTATTTTTTTTTGTACAGACATTCTGATCACATCTCCAAGCTGGAAATATACAGGAGATGGAATTCCTCACAGAAGAGTGTCTTATCTGTGAGAACAGAAAAACACAGGAAATGCCAGGTTTTGCCATGTCTTGCATTCCCAAGACACCAGGGCATTTAAGATAGAAGCCTGAATGCTGGCTCCCAGACAGCCTGACTCCTGTCAAGAAGGAATGCTTCCTGGCTTGTAAGCTTCTTCTCCCTCATTTGTTTCTATCTCATCCATTACATCAGAGAAAAAAAATAATCTCATTCCTTTTTTGGACCCCTCTGAGCTGTCTCAATCAGTTCTACAGCATCCAGGGAATACAGGTGTGTTTTAGTATGCTTTTAGTATGAACTTTTCATAAAGGTTGTTTTAAAAATTGTCTTGTTTTTAATATTCCCTACAAGCATTCTTTCTTACTGTGATGACTTAGTTTAAATAACCTTGACTTTATGTTATATGGTAATCGGGCAGCTGTTTTCAAAAGTACATATAGGACACCAGATATTTGCCAAAAAAGAACTTTTTTTCATTATTTATGAAAAAAGTAATAATATTTGTCTTGTAGAAAAAGAAGAACATGAGAATGTAAATATTTGTTTGATTTTTGCCCTGCTTTGGGCCATAAAGAAATGGCTTGATCTTATTCCTGTTACAATAACTCCTGAGTTATACAGCCTTATTATTTGTACAATTAATTTATTAATTGTATAAATAATAAGGCTCTATAGCCTGTACAAATAATTATTTGTACAATTAAATTCTATAATTTAATACATAAAATATAAAAATAAAATATACTGCATAATTATCATATATACTAGATCTTTGTTGGAAGCTGTCACTTGTCCTTCATCCATATAGACTAATTGACGTTTGTTCATTAATACTTTAAAGAATTTAAAAGCAAAGATTATTGCAGACTCTGAGACTTTACAAGAATATTCTTCCCTCCAAACTGAAGGAGAATCTATGTAAAAATATCAGTTAGACAGAAATGCACACATGAAGTTTTGCTTCCAAAATTCCTACACAGTGCCAACAGTGGTAATAAATATGTTCAGTTGTTAATATCTTTATAAAAGTCAAGTTACAAAACCTGTAAATTCACTCAATGTAAATGAAGGGGCCAAAAAACTGTTTTGAATAAATCTGAATGTGATAGCCACATGGGGCAAAAAAGAAACAGCACAAAGAATTAGCAAAAGTTCTGTCAAAGAGAAACATTCAGCAATTGCATTAGAACCTGTGAAATCAACCTAACATGAAGTATCTTTAAATGCTTTTGTATTGTACATGCTTTTTTTAATGCAACAAATGCATAAAGGACTTGCACATGTGAAAGCACAAAATTTTGATAGATGTAATATCATTTGTCTATAAATCTTTAGAATCTGAAACAAGAGAGGATACTATAATGAGAATCTTACTTTTTTCAAGTATTCATATCACAAGTAAGACCTAGGAGCTTCAGCCTGCAAAACTGATATTGCACATTAGTGCATTACTTGAAAACATTCCAGTTTTAGAATCTGTTTCTTTTGGTGTGGTTTAGGGCAAAATAATACGGATCAGCAATGTATGCTGATCCACAAAGTGCAGCAGGAGCTGCACATTTTTGAATAAAAGGATTCACATGATTACCCAAATTTAGAGTCCTCCAGATTCTGTGCTTGCATTCAGTGCTTTCCAATCTGTGCAATACCCCACTCACATTTTCCTTACAAGTTTTTATGCACTGTTTTGGAATCAATATTTATTTCCTCAACAAGAGGATGAATGAGACTTTGTGAATCACCTCAAAATCCTGGAGTGTTGTTTTAGGATATCAAGATTGAAATCAAACTTCTTTGGAGAAAACATCTTCTTGCCCAACATGAACACCAGTTTTTAGCTCTCCCAATAAAGAACTTCTCTTTCATACTACAGATGTAGTAACTAAAATTGCCTTACCTCATGAATATTACACTATGTTCAGGCACTTCCAAAGAACTTGTGAGAATTGCGACCAGCTCTAAGGAAGAAGGAAGCACAGCAATCATCATGTGAGGACTGCAATAATAAGGCCACTAATCTTACTGCAATATCTATTCAGAATATATCCATGCAGGACACAGAAAGAGAATTATCAGATGTTCTGCACTCCACTGAACAGCATGGCACACTGGGCATGAATTATTACAATTTCCTCAGAAGTCATGGGCAAGGGACAAAGATTAAAATCTGATGTAACTGTTTAATGCCCAGAGTGCCATGTGAAGCTGGAAGTTTGTACAGTGTTTTAAGCTGCTTTTCAATTGTAGCAAATTATTTTCTTCCTGCACCACCAAAAGGAAGGTGTTGCCACACAAAGGGAGTTAGCAACAAGTTACAGCTATGAAAATAGACAGCAAAGTGAAAGAAATGAAAGTTTATAGTGGTTCTCCTTTAGCAAACAAGCAGTTAGAATTATTTACACAAGTATAGAATTTCTTTTGCAGGAATTTTTAAGTCCTTCTGCCATCACATTCTTAAAAGGAAAGATTTCTAGGATCTTGTACTCCTTAAAATCTGGCTCTAAAAGTTATCAAGTAATCCTAACTCTGATATAATCTATTTCAAATGAGGATCCAGGGGGAAAAAAAAAACCAAAACCCCAAAAGAACTAAAAAATTGTTTTGTCAGCATTATGAAGTCTTTGGAGAGTAAAGTTCATAGATCCTTTCTCTGAAGGGTCCTTTTCATATTTGATACATACACCTAGCATATAGCATCAAATTCACAGCAAAATCTTACTAATGTTTAGCAGGTTTTTTTACACAAATAAGAGAGGTAATCTCCACAGTTTAGTAGATTAATAAAATTGGGTTTATATAATTTTAATTTCAATATTGTTCAGTAAAGTTTAAAAATTCAAAAAATAAGGTGCCTCATAAAATTAATTTCACTATTTCTGTGAAATAATTATTTTTATGAAATAATAAACAAAAAATACCTGATTTTATGTCATGAGATATCATGAAAACATTCACTGATCCATGGGAAATAATGTTTGAAGTTAGACATTAAAAAAAATCATTCTTCTGAACACCACATTAATTTTGGTTCAGTAAGTTTATTTTTCAGCAGCAACTTCTATATGCTTCCCTCACTTCATTTCAGTACACCCTTTAGATGACCCAGAACTGCATCTTTGTAACTGGAATATACCCCAGTGAATAATTTCTGAGGACACAGCTCTTGCTCAGCTAACAGTAACTGCCAAAAGTGCTCTAACAAATTAGGAAAATCAGAAATATACAATTACTTTTATCTCCAGCTACTGATTAATTGTACCACAGCCACAACTAGAATTTGGATTAATGAACAGTAACATTCTGCTACCATAGAAAGGAATCTAAATAGTGAAAATGAAAGCTCTAAACAAGTAAGAAAATGCAGTCATGACTTGAGTCTCATGCTGTCCTTTGCTTTGAAAGAAAACTGGATGATGTTTTCTTTTCCTCACAAGATAGATCTCTATTTTGGTTTTTGGATGAATTTGATCTTTTGAAATAATCATGGCAAACTAGGGCTAGGAACAGGAGGTAAAGTGTATTGCTGTTTCTCTTGGCATACAATTTTCAGAGATGAGATTTGTGTTCTCTCTTCATATGTCAAGACGTAAAAAGTCTAGAAAGATAAAAATATATATTCATGGAAATTGCACAAGTGATGGGGTGAAGGGAGGGTTTACTTGTGTCTGTACTGTGGGGCACAATCCAAAGTTTATCACTTTCCATGATAAACCTGCCTCACCCACTAACCACGTGAGGTTTGTGATTCAGTCAATAGTAATCAAAACACACAGCTGGAAATGGACTCTAAATACACTTAGTGCAGTCTCAGTGGGGAGCTTTGCATGGCATATTTGCTGGAGCTAAAACAATCCATTGTACCCTTTCGGTCCCCAGAAAGAGGTAGCACAGATAACTATGTTTGGGAAAGGACTGAGAGTTGTCCCTGATGACAGCTGCCCAGAGGCAATTCAGACCTACCCCATCTCTGTTCCTCTGTTTAATCACACACCTTGCCAGCACATCTTCTGTGCCTTGTCCCAAGTCTATGTTTAGATCACAGCACGGTGAATAACCATGGCACACTTTGTTGCTGCAGATTCCTTTGGATTTGAATACAAGGGTGATGTAAATGAAGATTGTCTCTGTGCTCTTAACCACTATTTTTTCCCCAAAGAACACAGTTTAAGACAAACAATTTTTCATTATACATAACATTAAAAAATGCTTACAAGCCAAAATCTGAAGTTATCCCTGTACCTCTACCTCACAAAGTCTAGAGAATTTGTCCTTATAATGCCTACAAGGTGAGCCATTATTCAACATCTTTGTTTCACAGATAAAAAGCTTAAGCACAAAGCCCTGCCACGGTAACATGAACACTTGCATTTATCTTGGTGGTATTAAAACAAGTCCTGGATTCAAAAGCAGCACTCAGACACACAGATAATATATGAAATAGAAAACAAACAGAGAAACAAAAGCCCAAACAAAAAAAAACCCCAAGCTTACCTGCATCTCCTGAATCCCAAGGCAAAAAAAAGGAGCACCAAGCTATAACTTTTCAGTTTCCATTGTAATCTGTATCACACTATCCTATCTACTAACAATACATGCTATTTATGTTACACATCAAATGCTAAATATTCTTTCTACACATTCTAAGCATGCAAAGTGCAGAAAAATGCTAGCTTTCTTGAAAGAATAAATCCAGAAACACAAAATATTTTCTAAGCCCCAAGAGAGTCCCAGGTGTGTTATGTTAAGCAGGCAGTATTCCTGCACAGACAGGTCACTTTGCTATTACACACAGCACAACTCTGAACTGAGTGTTCAGAGTGATGTATTAAACCCAATTCAAAACACATTTAAACAACAAAAACATAACTATTTTTAACAGAAACAAACTGCACTGCAACCCTCAGATCAAGCTAAGAAAAGCTTTGCCTTAGATATTCCATTTTTCTGCAGGAAACCACTTTCTTTTTCCTTATCAAATATTTTTCCTATATTCGTGATCTAGAAAACATAGGTAACACTTAACACTGGAAAATACATTTTTATTTATAATAAATTACATGTGACAATCTATTTCCAAGTCATTATTAACTTCAAGCAAAAAAATAGCTATGATCCATATTCCAAGTAACACCTCTAAGCAGTGGAACACAGGAAGGCTCTGTCAAGTGTAGTTACATTTTCCTGTCAGCCTCTTGGTTGTAGAGACATATATTGATTTAGTGTGTACACAGACAGAAGGTGTTGCCACTAACACTAGAACTGAAAGGGTGGGAGGAACATGGTGCAGGAATACCAAAGCCCACATGCAAAACAAGGATATACTGGTGGATCCAGTGCAAGCTGATACATGGAGATTTACAAACTGATATTTACAAACTGAGATTTACAAACTCTGATAGCATGAGAGTCTCAAGCACCAAGCAGATGAGACATGCTATGCAGCCTTTCACTACAGTGAAAGACACTAGGTACTGACAATTTCAAGCTGTTCACATTATTCATATTTACTTCAAGGTCAGGCTGGATGGAGCTCTGACCAACCTGTTCCAGTTGAAGATGTTCCTGCTCATTGTAGGGACATTGGACTAGAGATGGCCTTTAAAGGTCCCTTCCAACCCAAAATGTTCTAAGATTCTCTTTATACTGCATGCAGTGATGTGTAGATTTTTAAATATTTATTCTACTTACTAGCATATCTCACAGAAGGTAATTCAGATCACCTTGGAATTCCTTAGCTATTGTCACGAGAAGAATGAGTGTCATTTTTGCCCTCCACAGTCTGAGTAATATGCCAGTTAAACTTACCCCACTTTTACATATGTATACAGAGTTTTTCCCTCCCTTATTTTTGCCTCTCCATACTGCTCTCTGTTTTCTGGGATAGCCAGCCTATTCACAACCGTGTTTAAAATACTGAAAAAGTATACTGGAAAATACCAGGGCCTGGCAAAGATCAGGAATAGGCTCAGCCACATAGGTAGTTAAAATTCAGTCACAGCTCTTTCTTTTTTCTTTTTCAACCTGCTTTCATGCCACCAGCAATGTTGAGAGAGCTGAGTTAGTTGACGAAAGAGACAAATGCTCTGTGTCTCTCTTATATTTCAAAAGCATGACAGTGACGTAATGTGAACCCATTGCAGTGTTTGCACCTCAGAAGACATTAGGTTGTTTTTCATTTCTGCCTTGATAACTTCACTAGAAGGACATAAAGAGCCAGCAGACACGGCTCACTGCACAATTTTGGCAGCTTGTGTTGTAGTTTCTTACCTTACACAGCTATGAAGACTGTGAGAGCGAGTCAAAGAATTAATTGCCAGTAAACATTTCTTCTCCTCACACAAGATGGAAAACAGAAGAATAGAAATTACAACTATTTCACAGTAAAAATAATGTTTTCTATCAGATAGCTGAATATAGATTATTATTGACATCAGCTATATTGGTTAAAAATGGTTTCATTATTAGTGTTCATGTCCTGGACCTGTCATTTATTTGCCTGCCCAGAGACAGTCTTTATCACGAGCTGACAGACCAGGCTTACAAATTTACCTGCCTCTGTCAGTGAGGGAGGACTGCAGATAACAGTTCTGCATCACGTCTTCACCTGAGCCAGGAGGAATGGGAATAATAGAAAATACTTGAGAATTCAGGTACTTATCCTATCCCTGCAGAGTGACCAGAGAAAGCCCAACAGCACTGATAGTGACGCTGATGGGAGAGAGCATCACCGCTTTGAAGTGGTGTGGTCTGCACTGCTGCACTGGCAGCTGTCAAAGCAGATTTGCTTCTTTTGTTCAGAGAATCTCTCTCTCCTTCTTGCCTCTCTATGGGCAGCATTCAAAGAGCAGGCAATTCTGTCAGGGAATTTTCCTCCCACTGCTGAAAACTATGTTCTGTATCAGCAAGAAAGTGTGGCTGGTGTATGCTAATGACTAACCTTGAATTTCTTCTAATAAATCAAGAGTGATAAATAACAGTGAGAAGAAGATTTAGTGCATGCAGTTAGATAATGCAGGGGGTACCAAATAGTGACTATAAAAAAGGGCAAAATAAAATAAAACATCATATTCAGAATTTCATCCAATATTAATGTGAAATTTTCAGTTGAACTAGGGGAAAAAAACAGAAAAGCTTTCATTTCCACGAGAGCAGGTATTAGCTCTTAAAATGTTCTTAGAGCTGACACCAGTATGAAAAACTGAGAAACATTCATGAGCGTGCACACACACACTCAGATATGCAGAGAAATAAGCAAACATCTGAATGTAACTGCATGAGAAAACTCAGGTTACAGAAAATTCTAGAGCTTCTTGATATCACTCTGATGATGCAAGGATAGGATACTTTGGTTCATGGTGTGAACATCAAGATATGTGTTCTAATTTGATGGTACTTTAAAGGTAGTAAAGCTCAAAATAAGTTTTTCTAAGACTGTACCTAGTACCACTGATACCTTCTTTTTCTTTCCTATCTCTTCTCCTTCAACAGAAAAATATTTAGGTTTTATTAGTTTTAATATATATAGAATAATATTAGTTTTTGTCTTTATGAATTATATATATTATATATTTAGTCTTTATAAAACATTAGTTTTAGAGGAAAACTGCAAAATGAAAGAGAATTACAGGTTTTTATTGGTTTATAATATACTCCTCAATAGGTTTAGAATTTGACAGGTACATGCCTAAGGGAAAGTGGCAATTTTAAGCACAGACTTTAAAAACTTTCATTATCAGTAGCGCTCTCTTCAAGTATTTGCCTTTGAGTCAGTCTCTTAAGTTTCCATGCATTGTTATCTGGCAAAAGGAAAAAGAGTTGCACTACTTCTACAGCTGCCTTCTGCACTTACTTTTGTTAATGCATTTTTAAGACAAAGTGATAAATTCTGTATCACCATTCATATACAGAATGATCTTTGATGTTACTACTTCTGGATGTATATAAAATTCATTATATACTTTCTAATGTTACTCCAATAAACAGAGGAAAGTTGTTATTGCCATTTAACTGTCATTCTCCCTTATACTGATTTCAGTTTTATTTATGTTTCAAAATTTATGTTTAAAATTCCAAGAATGATCTGTTGAAATCAATTCTTAGCTACAAAACCAAATCCAATCACCATTCAATATTGTTTCAGACCTTTCATAAGACAGGAACACTACCAAAAAGATGCAATACTAAAAACACCCAATTGCTTCCTCAGAGAACGCTTCTTCTGGATTTTGCCCTCCCACAAATGCCTCCCCACTAAGCTGCTTTTGAAGTAAAGCTCAAAGGTCAAGGACTTATAAGGACCACACCCAAACCACAGGTTTGGGTACCAGAAGCAGATAGTCTGTGGCAGATTAGGTCTCCATACAATCTAATTTACTATGCAAAGCTTATGCTTTCAAATATACGGTGAATTAACTCAAGCCATGGTGATTTGTGACTGAGAATACTTGTGGTAGCCAAGCTATCTTCTTTTTGCAGATAACTCAACATATCATCAATGCTGCAGGTTGCCAGATCTTGAAAAATTTCAGAACAGGAGCCACCCTGGTTCAGGAACACATCCTTACTTCAAAAGGGAATTCTCCAATAAAATCCATGAAAGGTCAGCGCATAAATCAACGCTTTCTCAAAGATCTCAACTTAGGACCATTATACACTTATTTTCCTCAGTTATCACCACAGAATATCCAGCCAGTTACTCATTAATTATACAACTGGCAGTACCACTGTGCACAGCGTTCCAGACCAAGTAAGACTTTTTTAGTATCAAAAAAATTACTCTTAGCTTCACTGGAAATTTGTAAGGAGGCAGACAAGGAGTCCTGTGCAAGGAGACTGGTGAGAAAGCCCACTAAATAAGGAGCTTATCTGATGGATTTGAAATTATATGTATATGAAACACAATAATGATTTTCTCTTGCTTTGGTGGAAACAAGTGGAACACGAGGTAAGCACTGAGAATATTGCACCAGCACAGCCCAAAGGAAACACAAAGGGCTGTAACTGAAAAGCAAAACAGGAGTGCAGAGCAAAGCTTGTAAAGACCTGGAAAAGATAAACCTCTTCCCTTTGGTTTTAAATTACCTTGACATTTTTCTTTCATGTGGCTTTTCCTTTCCTCCTGGATCTGGATATTCAAACCTTGCAAGTAAATAAGGAAAACAGCAGTTTTAAAGATTGACACAATTTGTTTGATAAAAAGCAAGTTGTCAAAATTATGCATAGAAGCCCTAAGGCAGAAAAGAAAGAGTTTTCAATCACAGTGGTAAATAAAATCCTTGACACAGTCTGACTAAAGGGTCCAGCTAGCAAATTCAAGATCTAAGTTCTTCATTGTGACAGAAAAATCAAGGAAGACATACATAATTATTTTTTATCAAAACCAGAGTGACAAAAGGCTTAAACCTGCTGGGGTTTAACTCTATGTAAAATACTTTATTCAGCATAGCCTCTCCAATGTATTACCATGTTTTATATCAAAATGTCTCATTCACATGCAATAAAAAGCAAAGCCAGGTTAGGTCATAAAGGAATCTGTAAACAATTTTGATGCTAAGAAAATGTGACTTGCATTACCACAATACACACTCAAGTATATTGCGGCTTCCTGCAACAAAAACTCAAAATAAAAGCAGTATAATTTTAGCTACTGTGGTTGCAGGAGCTGTTACGGTCCCAAATTTGAAGAAAATTATCAAAATATGCCATGTTGGTGGTCCTGTAGGACAATCCTGTCAGGCCCTGACATGCAGGTGGGACATGTGGAGGATGGATTTGACTTTTATCATATGCAAAGCCACAGACTGTGTATGCATATGCTTTTTTAATAGCACAAAGCTTTCAATGCAGAATTTCTAATTCAGGAAGTATGGAGCTATCCCACAAGCTGGTACTTAGTCCATAAAATGCTTGGATAGGAATTCCATTGTATTATCTGTCAGTAATTCCTATGTGGGAGTCTTTTATGCTATTGTAAGACAAATATCAGCTAAAAGAATTAGTTGTCAACTTCCTGTGCGTACCAATTCATGGTGTTTTTCAGATTCAAGGAGAACCTGGTATCCCTACTTGGTATGCACAGGAGCACACACAAACAGATTAGTTTGTTTATGACTTAGAATCCCATTTCAAGTTTGCTTTTTTTGGGGCTGATTTATTTTTAACAGATGCTGACTGGTGAAGGAGCACAATCAGCAGAAGCTTTCTGCATACCTCCCTGGCCATTTTACTCTCCTATATATCCTGGAAGGTTTTACAATCAACGTCACTGCCACACAGAGCATCTAAGGAGCAGCCAAAGCAAGAGAATTCACATTACATAAGCTCTAACAAACAAGGAAACACAGCCTGATATCCACCCCAGACATCTTTAGCCCTCAAAATCCTACTTCACGAAACAAAAATTGACATTTTATTTCTGCTGACAACTGAGATCTTACATTTCCAAATCAGTGTTCTATGCAGCTATCACTTGAATGCATGGGTGGGGAATGCACCTTTCTGAAGGCAAAACATTTAAATTTCCATGGAAATAAAAGAAAAACATAAATGAGATAGCTTCAGATCATTTTTCTATACTTATGCACTAAAAGCTTTGTTGTATATTTACTTCCGATGCAAGATGAAAAATTCTGAAAGTTCAATTTTTTTAGCTGTAACTAAATATTTAATTGAAATTAAATATTTTCAATTGTTTTCTATTTCTTGATTACTGTAGAAACCATTGAAGAGTATTAGGAAAATAAAAAATGAAACAGAAACTAAGAATTTCAAACAGTGGTTCTCTAGCTCATAACAGGGAACAAGAAAAATTTTCAGGCAGATTAGGCATAAATCACTGAATATTTACTGTATTTGATTTGGGGGTTTATTTTTTAAGCAATAAAGTAATTAAATATTCCTGCTAAATATAAATTACTTTTGGATAATAAAGATTGTTGTGTGTAAAAGATTCTTTAACCCTAGGAGAATAAAAGATGAAAAACATCTCACAAAAACACAATCATATCTCAAGGACTGTCTTTGGAATTAAATGGGGATGTTTCTATAGAGTCCATTTTTTTTCTTCAATGGCAATTGTCAGTATTAAATAAAATACAGAAGTGTTTTTGCTGATTACCTCCTGCACAAAGCAGAAAACCCTAGAAATATAATGTAAAAGAAATGGATTATCAGAACAAATACATTCAGAAAATTTCTGGTCCCTTGTTCACACTACATTTACAACAGCAGGAAAAATAAAACTACTTTCTGTTCATTCACTTCATGGCTCCTTTTTTAATGACAGCTCTAGTAATCAGGAATAAGGCAGATTTTATGCAGGTTGGTTGCATGCATCAACAGTAATGTAATTTTCTTTTCACATGGCAGGGGATCATAAGGATGAATAAGGGCTTCCCATTACAGAAGTCGTGGACAATACTGAATGGTGACTGCAAGTAAGTAACATCCTGAGACAGCTTCACAAGGAGTCAAACACAGAGAAATGGGTTGAGAAAATTACAAGTTGGATTCCTTTTTCAATTGCTTGACAGATTGAATGCAGATTCAGTTAATAACAGAGTCTGATTTAACAAATACCAGAATATACATTGCTGGGAAAAGAGTGTTAGAGCTAGATTTATAAGATTAAAAATACATTATGTCCCTATATTTATACGATTGACAGTGTTTAAATACTAATACTAGAAACTTAATTTTGAAACATGAAATGAAATCCTCATGTATTTAGCAAATGCATACAAATGTCCTGTATAAATTCATTCAGCTCTCACAGTTTTTAGGGCTACTGGTCCAGTGCAAAGGGGTTGCCATGGCTACTGCTCCAGAGAAGGTCCATTAAATTGCCCTTTACAATAAACTGTTGCTTTTCAGATGCTACAAGCCTACACATTGGAAAACACTATTTCCTCTTTCCTCCTCCCAACACAGCAAGCTGCCCCCACAAACTGAATGTTAGTGCACACGTGTGTGAAGAGCCATGACTGCTCTTTCATCAGCTCTTCAGCTGCGACTGTTTCACATTTATTGTTAGCATAAACAGGAGGCAGGATCATGGAATCACAGAATGGCTCAGGTTGGAAGGGACCACAGGGGGTCATCTGGTCCAGCCCCCCTGCTCAAGCAGGGTCATCCCAGAGCACAAGGCACAGGATTGCATCCAGACAGTTCTTGAGTATCTCCAGTGAGGGAGACTCCACACCCTCTCTGGGCAATCTGTTCCAGTGCTCAGTCACCCACATAATAAAGTTCTTCCTTATGTTCAGGTGGAACTTTCTGTGCATCAGCTTCTGCCAATTGCCTCTTGTCCTATTGCTTGGCCCCACCAAGCAGAGCCTGGAAACATCCTCTTGGCACCCCTCTTCAGACCCTGACAGACACTGATGAGTTCCTATCTCAGTTGTCTCTTTTTGAGGCTGAACAGGCCCAGATTTCTCAGCCTGTCCTCATAAGAGAGATGCTCCAATCCTCTAATCATGTTCATTGGCAAAGATACCTTACTTGATCCCAAACATTTTGCTTAGAAACATCTCAGAAATGTTTTTCATAAAAATCCACAAACCTGTTAAATCCACTGACCAGTCACATTCAAATTTCATCAGGTCCAGAGTTCCCACCAATGCTGGTTTCCCACAAAATTCATAAAGTTCAGTTGCTGAGTTGAGTACTGTCCATGCTTCAACTACAAAAGATTGAACATCAGGCACTTGCCATCAGGGGATGGCACAGCCTTCTGGGGAGGCACTGCCTGAGCCCTGAGATTGCAGCCACTGGCTGGCCTGATTGCCACCAGCCAGAGAACAGCTTTCGTCAGCCCAGCTCTGCCCAGTAACAGCACAGGGAACACAGAGGCAGGGGACTCCCAGCATCTCAGATGTGGGCTGAAGGGGAAAAGAGGAGTGCTGGAAACATCTGAGTCAAGGTGCCCTGAAAGGCAGTCAGGGTGCCCAGGGGCAGCTCAGGTACTGGGTATTTTTCAGTGAGGAGTTACAGGCAAAGTACAGAACTTTTTTCTTAAGTTCAGCTGAGTTGATTTACAATTCTTTCCACACCAAAACAAGAGTGTCCTTCCAAAACTCCTTCATTAGGAAAAATGCCAACAGGACAATATGATAATCACACTTATTCGAAGAATGGGAAATTTATTCTTAAAATGTTTATTCAGAGTACCTTAACTCTGGTAATCCCTGCGTAGGCATCCTAGCAGTTATTTTTTCCCTTTGAGGTCCTTGTTCTGCTTTTAACTAAAAAGTAAATCTTGATAAATCCTCCATTTAAACACCCAGAGATATTTTCTGTTTGTATTTCGTAACAAGAAAAAAATGCAATGATGTCTTTTTGACAGGTGCTTTTGCAAAGACTTTTGGATTTTTGCAGTTAAATTGAGACTTCAGCTAGGCTAGTTTCAGCTAGAAAGTAGCCAGCCTAGTTTCTTTCTATCACATGGAGTAATCAAGAAGCAATGTAACTTTTCCGTAAAGCAAATCTTACAACTTATAAGGACTTAAAAGGGATCACAAATAAACAAGAACTTAAAATCTTTAATTAACTCAAAGTCAATATAGTGCTTTCATGAACTATGAGCATTAGGAGTGGAAGAGCTGAGAAATACCATGTTTTTAGTGTTATAGAATATATTTCAAACAATGACCTTCTTCAAGGGTCCCACAGTATTCTTGCTCTTCTCAATGACCTTCCTCGTCACAGTTTTCAGCTATATTGTTCAGGAATTTTAGTGATTAAAATCTCACACTCTCTTTCATCATAATTACTGAACATTTACTGAACAAACCTCATATACTGCCTCAAGAATATTCTCCTCCCCTAATGCTTTCCAAATACAAACTTTAACAATGGTCTTCAGTTTTCTTCAAGTTGTTAATCATCATGTAGCTCTGTATCAAGATTTGCATGTATTCAGGAAGTTTTAGGAGCAAAAATGTAGGGATTTGAGAGACTTAAATTTCCCCTTCCAGTGTCATAACAGCAGCATGTCCAGTGTTTTCAGGGTTCTTGGAAAGTATTTCTTCAGTGTTGTTCTAAACTGGCTTTAATCAGAACACTTTGTGTTCACTAATGTGAATACACTGTTTTGGAAAAATCTTTCCTGAATATATATTTGTAAAAAATCTACTGTTCATGACATTGCAAGCATCAAACCCTTTCCCAGTCAATGTTAACATTGACAGACCATCTCCAGTATTTGTCAGGATTGACAGAGTGATTTAAAAACATTCTGTTCTGGGCAGTACTAAAAGAGAGAACAGGGATGAGAGGAAAAAATTGATTATGCACCCTAGGGGAGATTTGCTACTTTATATCCTTGAAGCCCTGCACGTTTTTCAGATTCCTATTTCTGTGCATCACAGTGGAGGGTACAACTGTAGGACAACCATTTTTGCCTTGTACTGTCCCAATAGGTTGGCCACTGACTAAGGCCCAATATGGTTTTGAGGTTTCAGAGCATAGTCATGACCCATTCACCAGCTGTCACAGGACAGCTGTTGCTCTAAATGAACAAGGGACTCCAGCAGAAATTCCCATAATGTGGCATACTCTTTTAGCCACAAGCTGCATCACATTCTGATTTTCCAAATGTTCAGGAGCATATGACTGTCCATTAGAAACACCATTTTACCACAGGTGGAGCCACTCACTAAATAAAACACTTGGATGGCTAAACAGCATCCTGCATTTTTGATTTCATTTTAACCAAAATATAACCAATTGCTGGCAAGGTATTAGGTATTTTCCTGGGATTAATTTTTGAGAGAATTTAACAATAAACAAATAAATGAATGAGATAGAGTTAAAAAACCACCTGGGTCATCCTCCTTCCTTGACTACTCTGCTGCCATCCCATAACACACAGTAAAAATGCCATAAACTCCAAATGCTAGACAGTAATCCATGAAGCATTGGCATTTACATGCTGGATACCAAATCCTTTTCCAGTACATCTTCTGATTGCTATGTGAAGTATTGGCAAAAGCAATTACACCTATGCCTTAGTGACTGTATCTGCCATAGTAATGTGTATATGCATGTGTCGTCAGCCATGCTACCTCTGAAATTGTCTATCACATGCCCAGCAGTAGGAATATATTTTTAAGCCAGCATTTGAAGTCCAAAAAAATTTTAAGCAATTCTCTAAGTAACTTTTTTGATTGAGTAAAATGCAAAACAAATGCCAAGTTATCTGTTTCTCTTAATAATATTATGTGAACCTCTCTGTGTATCTGTATAAATATTAAAGTCTTGTAAATCAATAAGCACATATGGTTTCTTAACCACTCTTTGAAAAATTAATGCACATCTAACTGAAGGAGAAACATAAATGTGGAGTCTATGGTGACCTTACATTTTATTAATGATCCAGTCACTTTGGTCATTCAAGTCACGAAAATAGCTGGTTTTCCTAGCATGTTACAGGTATCTAGGAAAGAAGATAATATTAACATTTCTGGTGATTACACTAAACAACTACTGACTAATAATATTTTTTATTTATGTGGTTTTGTGAAAGGGGAGTGGGTGGGCTGAGATTGTCAAAGAACTATGTGAGACTGCTGGAATTCTAATAAATAAGAAAAACATATATCCCACACACCCATCATACCTACATAATGTATGGCATGTTCTTGCTAAATCCAGTCTGAATTTCTGAGTAAGGCGCTCCCTAGAAACTTAGAAATCAAAGGAGGTTAAATTACTACAAGCTCCTGCTTTTGGTGTTTAAAATACATATAGTGGAATCAGTAAAGAATGAATAAAATTCTGAGCACAAGTAGCTTTGAAAACTTACAGGACTCTTATACTGTCTTCTGCCCATACATACAAGAAAATTAATGTATACTCTAACTGTTTTAGCTAATACTGTGGATTAAACCTCTGAGTGCATGGGTTACAGCATGCCTATATAGGGCCCTTGGATTCTCTGAATCATCAAAACTATTTCCTGAAGAAACAGATAAGTCTGACTACTGTATGCATAATCCTATCTGGGTAATTTCTCTATTATATCTGAGTTATAATATGCAGGTGATGCATACATCCATCTACCGTCACAAAAAGTAAAACTTACTGGGGTAAGTTTCATGTTATCATAACTCAGGGCAACTTCAGTTAGCTTGTTCTACCATCTAGAAACACACAAGAACTTTGATTAGCCCTTTACTCATTCAAGAACTCAATTTCCATGGTCTACAAGGAACAGGCACAGAAGATCTTTACATCTTTTAAATGCCAAAGTCTTTCCTATTTGTTTGATGAAGATGGTGGGCATGCTGTGAGCATACAGTGCAACTGGCCAGTTGGTTTGCAGCTGTTGAATTTATCATTTAGGCAGATATGTGTACTCTGGTCTATCTAGACGTAAGCTTAAATCATCCATACATCAAAATTCCATGCCTTGGTCCTAAACTGGTCCTCACAGATCCAAACAGTGACGCACAGACTCTACTAGGTTGCTCAGGATTTCAGTTCCCCAAAACAAGCAAAATTAATGTGGAACCTGAATTCATCTTCTTGACTTTTATTTAGTGCAAGAAAAAAAATACTTTTTCAATACTACACATTTAAGATAACTTTCAGGTTGTGTACTGGGTCTGCTCTTTGCAACTCTAGTGACAGGGCAATACTGATTCAACAGGAACACTAAAAGCAAACTATTCCTGTGAAACCAGTGAAATTGGGCAGGGCTTTTTTCCCCATCAGGAGCCCAAATATTAACCTATGTAATGCTTTGCTCACAGAGTTGGGAGAAACCTTTTCCTTTGTGAGAAGCGTCTCTTTTTTCCTGCCAGAACAAAACATTCAGCTGAAAATATCCTTAATAGCTGAGCAGATATTTTGGTGACAGAAGGTCTATAGTACCTAAACCAGCACTGGGGAGGGCTGCAACTTAAATCCTGCAGAAAACACAAAGGCTTACAGCCTTAACTCTTTATTACAGTAAATATATTTTTAAAGTGTTTAGAATAGATGGTGCTTTTTAAAGATGCTTTACACTTTGCATAAAACCAATCAGGCTTCATACTTTCCTTTAAATCTGTCACCTTGGGAGGTGAATTGTAGGTACCTTTGGATTGCTTTAGTCATATTACATTATGGCTCATTGTGATATGACAACACATGACAGATTAAGCTAACAGCACTTGGCAGGCCAGATCATCTCTATCCTGTTGCATTTCAGGGATTTTATTTTAGCTTTTACTCCTACACAGTACATAGGATCATGATTCAATCCTAGGCTTGCAAGGTTGGAAGGAACCTCAGGACCTCTCTAGTCCAACCTTCTGTTCCGAAAGAGAGAACTACATGGTCAGACAGCTTTGCTCAGGGCTTTCTTTACAAATTCAAGTCTTGAAACTTCTGAGAGCAGAGACTGCACAGCCTCTGTGGGCAACTGATTTCAATGCTTGACTTTTCACCATGAGGGGATAGGTTTTCTATCTATTCCCCCCAAGTTCAACTTACAGGCTTATCTCACATCCTCCCACTTTGCCCAGCTGTGAGGGACCTGGCTCCATCTTGATGGCCTCCTTGTGGGTACCAGGCAATTGCTATTAGGTGTTACTCCTCCCCCCCAAAGCCTCCTCTTCTCCAGGCTGAACAAAACAGATCCCCTCCCAACCTCTCTGCTCTCCCCAGACCTTGACAGTCACTCTTGGTAAGCCTGAGCTCTCCCCAGGCACTGTCACTGGAGCCCACACGGATGCAGAGGAGATTGAACAGTCTGAGGGCCCTACAAACCTTTGCAGCTCTGTTCAGAGTCCTGGGTCTGAGCCCCTGGCCAGAAAAATACCTCTGAGGATGACATGGTCAGGGCTGCAGAGGACCATATGTCCCCTGCAGGTCCAAGTCCCAGCCCCATAACCAGGAGTGAGGGCTCCTTTTGTTGGTGCATGGCTCCGTTCTGGACCAACCTTTCCTGTACCTCTGGACCTTGGCTGTCCTCGAGCCCACCCTGCAGCCTCAGGTCTGTGGGCAGACAGGCAGCTGCCTCTGTTCCATCACAAGGCACAGGCCTCCAGCCTTCCTCCACACACCCCATCTCTCACCGACCCTTCCAGCTATGCCAGACAGCCTCTCCTCTCCACAAATACTCCCTTGGAGATCTCCATGCCCTCTGGAGGCTCCTCCCTGCCTGGGCAGCTCCATGGGCATGCTGTCCACCTCATCTTTGCCCCATAATGGCAGCAGAAGGCCTTGACTGTGCTGTGTTTCATCCTGGAGGTTTAAAACCTGATTTTCATTATCTCAAAGTTTGCAAAAATTAAGTGCAGGATCATTGAAAAATGGTGGTCAGTAAGGAAGACAGTTAGTCATTCAGAGGAGCAACAGAAATAATAAATAATACACTATGTGTACATTTGGAGAACTGAAGACTTTGTAAATAATCACTGCAACTTCACAAGGTTCTTTTGTACACTTTTTTCAGCAATTACTGGTAAACCTAAGAAACGCATGACAGAAAGAAAAGCACATCTCCCAATCAAAGGGCAAATTATTCTGAAGAACTAAAAGCTTCAATCAAAATATAAAAGTTAATTTGCTTTGATCTTGCAGTACATTTCTCAGTAGTCCTACAGAAGATCAGTCAATAATGTCACAGAATTTCCCCAAAGTACTGCATCTCAAAAATTCAGAAAGCAATCTATTCCCTGCAACAGGTCACAGTTCTAGTCTGTGGAGACTTTTTTTCTCACAGCATGCATTCCACTGATACAGACATAGGTGAATAATGTGGACAAGATAGCAATATAATCAAGATTTTACCTAGGCTATGAAAGAATCTGTGTACTCTTTCAAGTTCAGGCAATATTCTCTAGCTGTCAATCCTTCATTTGGAAAAGAATAAAAGTGGTAATCTAGAAAATATCTTATATAAAAAAATAAATCTTTCTGTTCCTGACCATGTTTTTACTAGTTTTTTGTACTTATCGCACACTTCAGTTAATACAGAACTACAAACATTTGCATTCAGGCTTCAAATGCCTTTCAGAGGGGATGGTACTGTTCTGCATCCATTTATAACTAGACTATCATGCAATTTAATTAACTAATTTAATTTGATGATTAAACAGTTTCTTAGATTGATTCCATTTTCAAAGTAATATGTTGCTACAGAGATTTTTGAATGCAGGGATTGCTTTAAACATATCACTTACAGATTGTGTTTCCCTTCCTGCACTTACCTTCTTCTACTCACTCCTACACTTTCTCTGACCTGAAGAATTTGAAAAAGCATTTTTACTTTAAGAACATAAAATTAAATACTTGTGCCCATTAAATCAAATGTCGAAAATACTATAGATATCAGCTAAGTATTTCACTTGTCAATGTTTTTATTCAAGTGAATAGGGAAAGTTCTATTTTTTTCAAACAAGACCAGAATTAAAGTAATTAAAGATTCTGAAAGCCCTATAGCACTCCTTAGAAAACAGCTTAGTGTTCTGGTCATGAGGTTAACACTGAGTATTTTAGTCTCCTATAAAACATCTCCTCCATGAATTTTTTAAACTAAGCCTTGTACTTCTGATTTCCAAAGGATCGGCAGCTCTGCCTACCTTAGTTGGTAATACAGGCCAGTAGGAAGAGAGCAACGGAGCTGAAGAGCTGAGGTCTGTGCTCTGCACACCAGAGCTGCTTTATCTTGGACATCATGCAATGAATTGCATGCCCAGTTGTAGCTGGAGGGCATTGTATGGGCTCACAGATCACAATTTCCAGTTTAATTTTATCCCAAAGATGTTCACTGCATGTGGTCCAAGATTGCTGTGAGATGTGAGCCAAGGCTGAACAGGGGAGAATGAGCAAGAGATGTGTTTCAAAAGCACGCTCCTGATCCAAGCCCAGACGTTAATACTAAAAATTCCCTGGTGTGCCTCCATTATCGTTATTTCAGTGGCAAGTGATTAAGTAATTTCATTACACTATTTGTAAGTTATTTGGACCTAGGGGAGGTAAAAGATTCCTAGTGTCAACAGGCAAAGTAATAATAGTACATAGTGCTAATACTTTTCAGGGCACTTGTAGAACAGAACAAATTTTATAGATCTAAAGCATTTGAATTTTCTCTCCCATGATGGTGTCAAGTATCAACAATATATAACTCATGGGTGAAAAAAGCAAACAGTTACTGAAGTAATGAAGAAAAAGATGAAGAAAAAGTGATTTTTAAAATAATTTTAATCTTTTTACCCACTACTATGCATCTGGAAAATACACATTCTTCAGTTATTTGTTTTATATTCCTACTACACCTGAAAATATACAAACATATATATTGTTCCCTGGCTCTTATATTGACATCCTGTTTTGCCATTAAGCCATGGACGAAGAGAGAGCAAACACTTTATTTCAAGAACGTATGTAGTCAAAGAGAACTTTGCACTATATTGAAAAGATGTATGTGGTCATCAACACTAGTAAAGAGTGAAAAAAAATTACCAATTAAACATCTCCATTTGCAAAGTATAAATTTTAAAAACCAAAAATTGTTTAAATGAAGACTGAAAATCTCAACAGACAGTGAAATATATTGTAAAGGAGAAAAAGAATACTAAAAAAAGTAAAAAGGGGTGTGACATGAAGGCTGAACATGAAAAGTGAAAGCAACTATAGAAAAAGCTCAATTGGACTGTGTGAGAGAAGCTAAAAGAAAGTGGTCAATTTACTAAAGAAAATAATAAGAAAAAAAGAACTGGGGCATTTTTCAGTAAAGACAGCCTAGAACCTGAAATTAATTGAGGTTTATGATTTGGATTGAAATGAAGACTGCATCAGTTTTTCATAGGGATTATGGTATCCAATGAAGTGTCAAAGCTGTAAGGGCAAATAGTTTAATAATGCTGAAAACAAAATTATAATACAGTAAAATCAAACTGAAGAGGATTTTACGTCTCCTGACTACACCATAGACTCTGCATCTCAAGACAATAAATGAATCCAATGTAATTTGAAATCATCTATTAAGGCTAATAATAAATCTACCAAATTAGGAACTAGGTATAGAACTAATGAACAACAAGCATAGACATTATAGCTGAAAAGGAAATGTGATCCAGACAGCTGCATGTCTTGGAATGTCACCTTAGTAGTAGTCGAGTCTCAGATATATTGTGTGCAGTAGCATTAATTTTAGATATAAAAGTAAATAGGAAAAAAAGGATTAAATATTATACCACTTTTTCATTACTGTATTATGGCAGACTAATCAAGCATCTTTCTTTGATAAACCAATCCTCTAAACCAAGAAAGTTCATAAACATCCTGACTGTTCTCAGGTATTTGTTGTGATGTGGTGTGGGAATTTCTAGCTGCATGCAGGAAGGTGGAATTGCTAGAAAAATAGAAACAGAGGTCATGCCTGGGATAGAATTGGCATTAATTTGGTGGAAAAGGCAAGTAAGGGGAAAAGTGTGCGTACGGAAGAAGAAAAGTATGAGAGATCAAAAAGAGATTACTTGCAAGTATTTGGTTGTAAGTAAACCCACCATTGCATCTGGTTTCTGCTATAAAATTAAGACATTTGTAAATTAAAACATCAGGAGTACCTCATGTTGCTTTGAGCAAACCTGTATTAATTACCTCTGTCAGCCAGAGCCTCTTTTGGGACACAGTAAAATATGCCATTTGAAATGCAGCCTCAGTTTTACTGAAGGTATTAAAATCTATGTATGTTTTGATTATAAGATATTTTAAAGGCCAGGTAGGTTTTTTTCAGGGACTATTTCACATCATTCTTCAAGCAATAATTTGCTTGTAAAGATCTATCTTTGGCTTCCTCTCACTATAACTTATGTTGGTCTAATGTATGCAGAGTGCAGTTTAGTAAATATGAAAAAATTATTTAATCATTTAAATTTTATATGCTTTTTCTTGGACTGTGTCTGAAATTCAAAAAGCTGCCATATTTATAGAAATTAATTCTGGAGAATTCTGTAGCCTACCTTCTAACACCCTACTCCCCAAATCATAAAGTTGCAACCAAGCAGAGATTACTTCCTGAAATGCAGCATTTGGTGAAAAGCAACTGCCTCAGGGAAAATGCACTTTTTGATGTATTGAAGAAAGACCTCGTTGGGGCAAAACTATTCAAGAATAATTCTCAAGGCAGCTATTCCATATGGCCTTTTTCTTACTGCTGCTTAACATTCTCATTTTCCAGAAGAAAGGTAGATGGAAAAATACAGAAAGCACATTTGTCTAGCTGAAAAACTGTCATCCCTTCAAGACCATTTTGGCATTTAGCTTTTTTAAGCATTTCCTATAAAACTGTGCTTCATATAACAAAATATGTATTTTTGGCAATGAGCCAAAAGGTGCTGATGAAGACAAAAATTAAAATGCTGCATTTTAATCACAGCAACTGAGTGATTTTGGGGGGTGCGTGCAGAGGAAAAACAAACAAAATATTTACTGAAAGAAGTTCTACACAACCATTTAGGTTTTAGAAGACATTGGAAATCAAGTACAACCATAAACAACACTGCCAAGACCACCACTATATTGTCCCTAAGCACCAGCTCTACACAACTTTTAAATACCTCCAGAGGTGGTGACAGATCTACATTAGTGGTTAAGACAACTGTAGTAAAGGTAAAAAAAATCTTTATTTTCTTGGTCAATGACTTTTCTCTATTTTTTTTTTAGTTCATGCTAAACAGCTGTTACACAAGAGGATTTGCTCCTAGACAAGAGATGTATATTTGCTTAGAAAAGACAGTAGGAAAACTTGCAAAATGTGGGGAAATATTTCCCTTCACTTTTCTAGATAAAACAGTTTAATCAAAACAGTCTTATTTGTGACTTAACTGTATTAACCATCTCAATGCCAACACAAGCTATAAACAGTACATTTTAATCAAAAATTAGTCCTAGTTATTTTTACCTCCCAAAATGTATTGTTCTAGTCACCTCTGTTAGGACAGGAAAAGGGCAGGAGTTGGGAACAATAATTTTATTCATAGCATATTGTAATGCACAAGGGGATTAACCAATTCTTTCCTAGAAAATTATCTTGGTGCAGATTATTGTCATCAAAATTATGATTATCCAAGACACATATCCCTATTCTAAGGCATGCCTATATTCTAAGGCACTGTGGTCCAAACTGTTTCCTGACCCTCTGGCAAAATATCACAACACTATAAGTTTAGGGAAAAAGTAGGTAGAATTTTTTACCTCTTCTTTTGGTGCATGGATTAGCTTGCCATTAGCAGTCAGTCTCCAAAACTGCTTTATACCTGCTAAAAATGTGTATTATATATAGAATCCTGACACCACCTGCTAAAAAAATATTAGAGCCTTGCAGGGAAAATACATTTCCCAGTTCATTATTCCTGAGAACTTTCAAAAATTTATCACTCAAGTCAGGACAAAATACACTGTATAAGCCTCCTGCAAAAATATAAACTGCTTTAGATAGGACATATATATAATAAGTGTATTCTGTATTCTTTCAGTAAGGATACAATGCTTTTCACCTCAGTAAATCTTGGGTAGCCACAAGATATAACAGATAGAGTTATTCTGTCAGACATAAAAATGGTGTGAGAACTGAAAATCTATGCCTTCTGCAATTTATGATTGCTGCCTAGCAGCAGCATGGATACTTCAAGAAGATATTCGGTCTCAAAGTACTTTGGAACTTTAGAAAGTTTCCTTGAAACTCATAAAATCCCTCAGAAAAAAGTAGTTTCTTTAGGGTATTTGCCTGTTCTCATCCTTGGGAATTTCATCCTCTTGTTTAACAGCTAGTTAGCAGAAGATCTATAGAAAACTGCTCATACATAATGTTTTTGCTGGGATTTCATAGCAAATGGAGGAGGAAAATAAGGCTTGGGTATGTTATTTAAATTGGCTTTTTTTTCTTCTTCTCTGTGAGTTTTTTAAAGCTTGCGTGGGATCTTGTGAGATATGGGGAAAAAACTGCAAAGCAACATAATGATTCATCATGGAAAGCAGAGTTCATCCTGCATAGATGAAAAAAACAGTAGATGACTTCTCACACACATATTTCCTAATTAGTGTTACTTAAGCCAACCATCCTAATTCTTAAACACTCTAAATATGTACAAACAAAAGTATTGCTCCCAGGATATATAGTTTTTGGTTGTTTGCGTGTTCAAAGAGAATACAGCAGTGACATTTTTACTGAGGTGCCAATAATAACTTCAACTTCAGCTGACAATAAGTCAGAAAAATATGAAAACAGTTCTGTCTCCTATCTCAAGCAGAGCAGAATGGTAGGAAGAAGTCATTGAGTTCAAAATGATTGCCTTTAATCCCGTGTGTTATCTAGCGCATAGCAGAAGGCACTTGAAAAACACCAGGGCAGGATTGCAAAAGAAGGTGAAAATGTGAGGTGATGAGTTTTTACTGACAAGGAACTGACTGACATCACAACCTTGTTCCACAGGGAGCATGGGAACTCATACAGGCATCTGGGTAAAACAAGAAATATGGCGCACAAAACAGCCCTTTTGTGCAAAGCAGATGCTAACCCAGAAAATCCCATGCTAAAATTTTTTCCTTCAGGTTCATTTCTCACAGGATGCACCTACACACATGCATGCATATATTCACACACATAAGAACCACTTCTGAGCTCACAGGAAACTCCTTATGGTTTTAAATCTCTATATTGAACCTCAGGGCATTTTGCATCTTTACAACAGATGAAAGGAGAAATAGATGTAGTTCTCCATTTCAGAGCAGGGAAAGCAGAGAAACATTTTGTGACAGTTTAATTTTGCTGCATGAGTGTGAAAATGGTGTGAAAAAGATCTGACTCAAGTATTTTTTTGAAAAAGTCCATCTTGTAAAAATTAAAACAATGATACACAAACTTACAGTAGTTATCTACAGAAGTATTCTCATGGAGCTTTGTTGGACTGGAGGCAAAAAACACACAAGATACTTAAAGGGAAAGAAGAACAACCCTGTGCACTCTGCAAGTTTCTCACTGTCTTGGGCCAAGCAGGATGGCTTACCTACAGGAAAAGGATTGCACACCTGCTCAAGAGAAGGCAGGCTAGAATCAAGACTAGACCTTGGGAAACAAAATACTAATTCCAAAAAATAAATTTTTTGTTCACAAGCTACCCTCACACTAAAGAACCAAATGTGTTTCAGTACATTCCATAAATCTTTTCTCTGCTCTGATTCTTCCATAGGTAGCTGAGATAGTGGGAACCTGCCACATCACTGATTTCATTCATGTAAAATGACATTCTTATCTCTCTTGAAAAAGAGCATGAAGGCAAATCAAGTTTTCAAAATCTCAAAAATGCTTCATATATCAGAAAACTTCATTTTAATACACCTCTGTAGAGGGCTTGCACAAGTTACTTTCCCATTATAATAGAAAGTTTAAGAGAAAATTTTTGTTGAATAATTTTGGGACAGTAAATATTTCAACTTTTCTAAGTGAAAGCCACAAACAAGCTTAGAAGTGTATTTCAAAATAAGGAGTGTGGATTAAATTGTCTTACTGAAGCCAACAATTTCTGTTGCTGTTCAGGAGAATGATCATTTCAATATCTTGTCTATTATCTTTTTCCAGGTTCGATTCTTTGGTTTGATTATACTTTTAGCACTGTAGTTGGGGTGATGGAAGAAATCCAATCAGGATGCTTAAAATACTGTGTAATTACTTCTAATTACCTCTATAAATCAGTGTTAGAATGCACCTAAAAAACCTCACAGGATTTAGAGCATTTTGAACCAGGTCCATTCTGGCCCCCTGGGATATGTGGCATTTCCAAGATTCTGCATGTATGCAATATATCCCCTGAGATATACAACATTCCTAAGATTCTATGTCAACTATATGGCATTTAGATATTTCTAAATGGACAGCTAAAATGGGCAGTGCAAGAAGAGATGACCTGCACCAGATGACAACTTATGGGAATTGCATACTGCCATTCCATTCAACATTTAGCTTACTGTTAAATTTTAGCAGAAATCTGCAGCCCTGATGTTGCATTACCTCTTCACATCCTGATCAGTCTTTTTCTTATGGGTGCATGTTGGAGAAAAGTAACTGCATCCAGCAAGTGCGGAGGAGAGGAAATGTGGAGCGGGCTTTGCAGCTCGTGCCAGCAAGTGGATGTGGAATTCATCCAGGCACATCTCTCCACAACACAAACTGCTCTCCTGATTACCTCATCTCATGTAAAAGGCAAAATGAGCCAAGATAGCCTGTATTCTTTGCACAGGCTGACATAAAGATCTCTTCCTGCATACGTAGTCACAGTTTGAAAGTTGGTATTATCATTTTCCATGTCCTGTTTAACAGAGGTTCCTAGTGCTTCCTAGCATAGACAACTTTTGTAATCAAATGGACATGGGAAAGAAGAAAACCAGGTGTAGATGATAAAACTGTTTGAACATATGTTCCAAGAAGGCAGGAACCTCCTAGTCTCTGCAAACATATAAAATGAGTCAGAATGCCTAGATTAGAGTGGGTTTTTTAAATAAAAGGAAAGAAAATGTAGTTACAACAAATATTTAGCAAACTGCTGCAATGTATTTATCATTCTCAGAATGCTCAGTTTTAATGCGCACAAAGAACACCTGCAACCAGCTGGATACAAGCCTAATCAATTCCAAAACACTAAAGATATTTTTTCCTTCTCATTTTCAGATGCTTACAGAAACAAGGCTGGGCAGACTCTCCCATGCACAACATCCTTCAAACTTCATGTTAATCACAAGATTTGCATCAGTTGTGGGGCTTTGTTCTCAGCACTTCCAGCTCCATTAAAGTGAAAAACGATGTAAGTATGCACAGTTCCTGACACTGATAATGTTTTACAGTTATCACACATCAAAATACATACCAGGCACAATTGTGTATAAGAACTACTGAATTATTTTCTAGATAAGACGGAGTGACAGGCAGTACAAATAACTCATTATTTACATACCTGTCTGACATTGTGATGTTGATTTAGAAAGTTAAAATTTCATTACAGATAGGCTTTCCCCCCACAATGCATTATTCCAATATTTTAGCAGAACAATAGATTCCACACTTCAAAGGAATTAGTAGTAAAAGGCTACATACACTGAAATGGAAATTACTATATAACAGAGCAGACCAGGTCTGCAACATAACTGTGCTGATAAAATCTGCCTTATATTTCAATGATGTTTTCTACTCAAGAATGACGATAACAGGGAAAAGAGGAAAATGAGCAGCATGGTTATTGGTAGAGAAGAGTAGGGAGACAGGAAATAAAAACAAAAAGGGTTGATAAAGGAGGTCAAAGGAAGATAGCAGGCAGAAACTTGATGAAGAAGTTAGACAAGCAATAAAGACACAATACAAAAAACAGAAAATGAAAAATTAGAGTGAGGAAGAAAGTAAAAAGTCCACTTAGAAAAGGAAATGAGAAAACTTGAGAGGCAACAGAAAAGACTGGCTGGAAATAGAGCAGGCAGCATGGGTTGGTGATACCAGGAAGGCAGGGAAAGATTGGTGTAAAAAAGAAACAGGAAGGAATGAGTGGAGTGGACAAGGAAATGGGCTGTAAGTATGAATGAGAGAAGAGCAAGGACCAAGATGGGTAGAGGAGGCAGGGTAGAGATGCAGAGACTATGGAAGGGCAATAGATACCTAAGGGAGCAGTCAAGTTAAAAAAGAGAGAGGAAGAGTGTGTAGGGGACTACTAAAAATGCCAGTGGTAACAGATAGAGCAGGATGGTCCTTAGCTCGATTTCAGACTTTGCTTTAGACTTCTGTACTTGCTCTGTTGCCTTTTTTTTTCTTTCTGTTGTCACGTTTTCCTTGTCTACCAGGATAGATGCAGACTAAACCAATGTGTTTATATCTGAGTGGATATAAGGGATTTCACACAAGAGATAACAGGAGGGCTACTTCAATCAAATGCACAGTGAATGATTCCTTTGTCTGTAACAGTGTGCCAAGATTTAGATGTTTCAAGTTTTGTAGGAACAGACTATTTTCTGCATTCAAGAGGAGAGGAAATAGACAAGGCAGATTTGCCTCCGCTTACCAAACCATGCTTCTGTTAAATACTCTGTCAATGTCTCCTGGGGTCGTTCAGGTAATGCGTTCAGTATTTAAACCAAACTCACCTTCTGTGACTTTTACATAAATTAAAATCACTACAACATATCTGCACATTCAAAGTCTGTATGTGTCAGATTTGAATGCTATTTGGGAAAATTATAATCAAAATGAAGGAATAATACAACTCCAAATGAATGACCACATACATCTTCATCTATTAAATGAGATGAGACTTAAAATACTGTGTTCCTATGGTAACACTATGAGGTGTCAAAACAATTAGTTATAATTATAGAGGTCAAACCATAAGTTTGTTCATTTCTCAAGATAGCCAAGTATTCTTTTTATTTTTAATTAAAATAATTAAAATGTTGTCCCTGAAATTGACTTAAATAGTGTTGTATTATTATAGGATTTGTAATAAGTCATCTCTTTTCATTTGTATTCTAAGTTATGCCTGGTCAAGTTATAATTCTTCATTGCTCTGACATTATAGCTAACATTTTATATGCAAAACTATGGTGTTTCCAGCATCATATAATCCATTAAGTACACTGTAATAGTTTGTAGATGGTCTTTTGTTATTTGTCAACTAAGTATAATGTGAAAATGAGCTACACACTGACATAAGAGCAATCCACTGCAGGTGCCCTTTTGGATAAACTCGCCTTCCCTACATTGCTGTACTTTACAGCCATATTGAAGAGCAAAATTTATTTTCTTGTCCTGAACTCCTCAGTTGAAGTGCTTCAATTTGTTTGACCTTTGTTGGTCTGTCTTCCACCTGTGCATTTTTAAGCAAACTGCTGCTGAAGTGTGTGTTGAACTTAAAACACTTAAGTGTTGGGCTTCCAGAGAAAAACTCTACTGACTATGAATCAGTATATGCTTACACTTAGAATTAACCTACTCATCAAAGCTGCTCTTCATTACAAACTAATTTTTATGGATTTTGATGGCAATTTATTGCTGGATATGTTAAACATAAAAGGTAGGCTCATGTTACACATAACAAGATTATTCTATCCTAGTTTATACTAAATATGGTAAAAAAATATTTCTGTTTTAACTTTAGGGATGAAGATATAGCTCATTAAAAAAATACAGTAAAAAATAAAGGACATCCACTCTTCAAATTTGATTTGGTTCTTGTCACAGAATATGCTGAGTTAGAAGGGACCCACATCAAGTCCAACTCTTGGCCCTGCACAAGACACCCCACAAGTCACACCATGTGACTGAAAGCATTTTCCAAATATTTCTGGTATTCCATTTTAGAAATGGGAATTTCATCTCAAATATTAGATATACTTGTATAAACATTCCTTTAAGACTGAGGAGAAATTAATCCAATTCTTTTAGCTAGTTATAGAGAAATAATTACTCAGAATTCAACTGCTTGTCATGGTGCAGAGCCCTGCAAAATTCCCAGCTGCATAAATCTGTGTATAAATCAATTTCAGAATAATTAAACAGCTCTGTTATTTTAGCCCGAGTCCTCTGGGACAAGTTTGAGCCAACAGCAATATTTGTTTTTTCAGTAAGTTTCTCTCAGGCTTTTTCTAAGGAAAGTTTTAACTGATGCTTAACAACTCTGTTGCTAGTTGTTGCTTTTTCATGCTAGGGATTCTCTCTCTCTCAAAAAAAGCATATAAAAATTATTTGCCTTACCTAGGTGATTTCAAGTCAACCTGTGAAGTAAATGTCTCACTATTCAGTCATTAATATGATTCGGATACTAAAACCCATTAAGATATGAGATTTAATTTGTCCAAAGTAATTCTTACTTTAATGCAGATGTATCTGCCTCCTTCTCAAGCTCAGAAATATGCTGCTACAGTGAAAGGTTGTTCCCAGCTCCCCAAGGAAAGGAAGCAGGATGCAAAGCCAGGCTGCAATGCCATTAGTTAGACAGTCTGGTCCCATGGAGACAACTGATTCAGAAAGATCCACCAAAGCAACAATATAAGCATGTCTTCACCACTGTTGTCATCTTATTGCAGGGGTTCCATACTGTTGTCTCCTATCACAAAAGTTTCATACCTTCTTGTGGTCTGCTCTTCAGAGCACCAGCTCTTTCTTCTTCACAAAGCAGCCATTAACTCCAGCTCCCCTCTCACCCAGCCACCCCACTCTTTTATAGCACTCTTCTTCTCATTGGTTACAGCTGTGGCCTGTTAAAGTCAGGCCTGTTCCTAATCTTTGATAATTGGCCCAGCTGCAACTCCTTAGGGGTGAGATTACTTTCTACACTATCTTTATTTTCTTACATTCTATTCCCCTACACTCCATATCTTCTATGAAGACTTTTTCTCAGGGCTGTGTCTCAGCCTGGTGAGGAACAGGATTAGGACTCTGAGCAAATAATTGTTTGTTTTTTTTTCTGTAAGATGGTTTGAATTCAAACTAGCGTGATGTTTCTGTTCAGCTAGCTCTGTGAATCCAAATGTTGAACTCCAGAATTTAATCTGAAGATTAGATTATGCAGAAAACTAGCAGTGACTATAAGTGTGCACTATCCAGCTTGTCGGAATGAATATTTACCATGAGATTTTTATATCCTGTCTGGATCAATTGTGTAAAACAGTCTGATCAGCTTTAAAATTCCTCATCAGGATCTTAAAAATACCTTCTGGAAAAGACCTTGAGATAGATAAAACATGTTCAAAAGAGATGGATTTATACAAAGTTGCAAACAGAAAGTCAGTCTTGAAAAGCATGTGCAGCAGAGAAAAATATGTCTCTAAATCCCACTGCTGGTTGCTCAAATATATTTAATATTAGCCATTCTGCTGCAATTTAATTTGGATAACTCATAGGTCAGCTTTTGTTACTTAACCATCTTCCAGGCTTATTATGTTCCTAAGATCAATAAATAATACTTTGTTTTGAAAACTCTATCCAAAGTCCCTGTTGTTTCAAAGTCATTACAACTGCCTGAAAGAGAGCCTGCAGTGGAAACCGAAACAGGTTTTATCTGTCAGGTTCATCCCATAGAAAATCCCTGTGTCTGTATCTTGATAGGTCCAAGTCACCAGTATAGACAATCATCCACTTCTGTTTCCATGCTCTGGATTTGGAAAATCTGCTGCAGAACAAAATAAAACAAGGGCAGAGGAGTTCTAATCTGACTCAAGAAAATTTAGCCCTGAATGTGTTTTCATGGGTGATGTAAACAACCAAAGTCATTAAATGAATATTTTGACCAGTTGCTTTCTATTTTGTCTCTTATTTATGATTTCACACTATATCAAACTTTTACTTAATACTTGTCCTGTAAAATATTCTGATGAGATATTGATGGGAGTGGCTTCAGTATTAGTCATCAAGTAATCATTAATTCACCTTGTGTAAGCAAATTATACTCATAAAAGCGACATATATATGTATATACTTATCTTTTTTTTTTTGTATGTATACACACACTTATGAAGTGTCTGGGCTAGCATAACTGTATTTCATCTCTTCGTGTGATGGATATATAGAAAAACATTTGAGTGTTAACATACTAGAAAGTTTAATAAATTTACACTTCCCTTCTGCAATCCCCCCAAAATTCTATTTATACTGAAAAACTATTAAACTTTGGAGGTTCCTTCTGTATGAGATTTTTCCATTACTTTTCACCATTTTATTTTAGCTGAGATACTAAACCTCTCTCTCTCAGTGAAGTCATCACATCTATATTCCTCGAAGTTTTGCAGAGCATTAGGAATTTTCATCTTCTCCGAATATATTGTGCCACAAAATCGTGATCCTTTCAATGTACTGTGGTTCCTGAGGAGATTATGGCAAGTGTAGATAGATGATCCTGGCTGAGAGGCAATGCCCCTGCTCACAGCATGATTACCGAGATACCTGTGGCTCCTGGATTTGCTCAGTGGCAGCATCCCTGCATCTTGCAGGAGAACTGTGTGGCAGCCTCCTGTTCTGTGCTGGTGCTGTACTCTCTAAAGAGAAAAGCACTGTTTCTTTATTGGAGTAGCAGTATCTGCTGCAAATTGCAAGCTGTGAGCACCATTATACTGGCATGACCACATAAAATTCTGTTCTATTCAGCTCTGCAGGTTATGTATCATATGGTCCTGATCACACTTGTATTTAAAAACAGGTTTTTTTCAGAAAAGCTCTGTGGGATCTGGGGAATCTTTATGCCATATAAGTTCAAGATAGTACTAATATGGTTTTTAAAGCCACATGCAGATCTTACTCTTGATAATGCTGAAGTTGTCGAGATTTTGCCATGCTTTGATGGGACGAGAATGGGGCTCATGCCAAGCAGAGGAAAGTTATTTTAAATGTTTTAAGCCCTTAATAGGCCACAGCTGTGTCCAATAAGAAGATGAGTGCTATAAAAGAGTGGGTTAGCTGGGTGAAAAGGGAGTTGCAGTTTGTTGGCTGTACTGTGAAGAAGGAGTCAGTGCTGTGAAGAGCTGCCCATGGGAGATCACCAAGAAGGTATGGGACTTTTGCAATAAGATGACAATATACCTTTTCGGCAATAAATGTGTGATTCAGTACACATTTTCTTTTCACAAAGGTAGCTATGAATTATAATCAGACCTAATCTTCCTACCAGTAAAGGAGGGAAGGATACCTGAGGAGAAACTATGTAATTGTAATTAAAGTGGGAGAGGAAAATAAACATTCTTGCTGGGTTCTACATTTCATAGCTTTCCAGTGTTTGACTTTGCAGTCTTGATGTGTTCTTTAAAAGAAGTTTGTCCTCAGTCATGTATGTTACAAAGCACTATACTGAAAGTTCAGAATCTTTCATGTACCACATTGCCATCTATATATTTCATTACTATTATTTTGTAACTTTTAAAACACTGCACAGATCTTTCCTACTTAATCAGATAAAACAACTTGTAACAGTAGTAAATTTTATTGGTTTGACAGTAGTAGACTATTTACTATAAACCAGTCATAAAAAGGAGATGGGGAACTACTTCTCTATATAATAAAATACTCTCTTGGAGCAAATAAATGACAACTGAAAATTCAGGGTACATACGGGTTTTGGATGTGAATGCTGAATGCAGTAATGAGCCTTTCTACTGCTTTTAGCCCAGACTCTGGCCTTTCTGAACATTTTTTCCTTTCCTGATTCCTTACTCCAGTCTCAGCACCTCTCCTTTCCATCTCTGAATCTGGACATATAGCCTCTGCCCTTCCTGCTTCCAAACCTAAGCATCTCATGCTCCTCTCTTCCTAGCTCAGGCTACTTACAGCACTTGTTTTGCACTAAATCATTAACATACCATGGTGTTTTTGTCAAGTAAAACTTTCTTTCTCACCTGTTTTGCTCTTTTCTTCCTTTTGGCAGTATAAGAGGGCCTTCTCTCTAGTGAAACGTAAGGAGATGAGTAAAAGCAGGGAATACACCTCCCTGTTTTCAAGTGCTCAATAACATGATTTGCTACAGCTATCAGAAGAAACAACTTTGCTAGAAATCTTGCTCAGCCCCTATGTTCTTGAGCAAGAGCTTGTTCACTATTGGCAATTATTCATCTAACATTCAACATGTCTTTAATGAATATGTTTCAAAAAGGTTATTTTTAGATTGAAAGGCTATTTTTGAAAGACTTAACGTTAGAAGGAAGAAAGTAAGTTGCAGAATAATCCCTTAAATGTCAGGCTTGTGAAATACAGCAGAGCAGTAGTTTTACAGATTTGTGCAAAGAAATAATCTTTCACCAAAAATATGCACAAACAGATGGAAGTTAGGTGGATTAAAATGAAAACAAGTTGTCCAATCCATTCTCTACTTAATTTATACTTGATTATGGCTCCTTTCTTTCAAATATTTAAGAGACTTCCCAAAGAGTTTATAGCTGATTTCCAGTTCACTCTGATCTCTATTTTTCAGCTATCTAATTGACTATTTACAAACGAAAGTATTATCTTTTACCTACAGGGAGACTATCCCTGTAGGGACATTATCACTCAAGATCTGCAGAAATAGTTCACAACATCTCAGAAGCTGGAATGTATATATTTAAGGAACATTTGCCAATTTTCAGGATAAAGAGAGTCTGTCATAATTTTTACAGAGTGCACATATTTGCCTGTACTATACTTCAAGCTTATAAAATAACTTTGACAGCCTATGTCTAAACCTGGATAATGCGAAAAACACATGACACTGTGCTATTAAGCATCCAGAGGAGGTTTTTGCCTACCAGAAGAGCATCTACTGGAAGCAAAATGTTCTTCTTACATCCCAGGTGTGATGATTTGTCTTTGATTATTTAAGACATGGCATAGGAAGATTCAAATGGGATTTTGCTGGTTTTTTTACACCTCCAGCTAATTTCATGGCAGGTGTATTTAATAAGGCCAAATTTCATAGTCTCCAAGAAATTGCACCTCTAGAGAGATGAACATGATTGCAGAACCATCACAATTAACAGAAAGAGTTTCAAGCGGAAGACATCTCCCGCAGTCACATTTTCCAGAACTGTGGTAACACCAATAATTCACCTAGATTAAGCCTCATTATATCAAATTTGAATAAAAATGGCTCTGATATCACAGCTTTCATATTGTTGGAACAGAGGACAGGAGCGCTTCTGGCTGTGACAATCTACATATCAGAAACAGATTGACAACACTCATCAGAAAAATATAAATACACCTAAAAAAGAGCAATTAGTTAAAATGTGGTTTCTGCTTGTATATATGTAGTGAGATGCCCTCATGGGTAACAGCTGTAAAGATATACTTTTGGAATTCACCTAGGAAAATGTAGGGAATTCATTTCTGCTGTGTCAGTAGGGAAGTTGAATGCTTTCTATGAAGAAATGACCAATACCAGCCTTTTGTCACAAGGTCCAAAGGAACTCATGGCTGCAGAAACAAAGTGTTTCAAAAGGCTCAAAAATGGATTTTGGAAGTCATGCTCTGAACCTGAAAAAATGTGGGAATCTAAAAAAAATTAGAGATTCACATAATGGTTTGGTTTTAAGGTGACTTAAATGTTCTTTAGTTCCAGCCCTGCCACGAGCAGGGATACCTTTTACTAGACTGGATTACTCAGATGATCATCCAGCTTGGCCTTGAACATCACCAGGGATGGGGAGTCCACAACATCTCTGGGCAACCTCTGTGGCAAAATAGGAGATACAAATTCTACAAGTTGAACTCTTATATAGTGAGCAACAAAGTTGTACTGATAATGAACCCTTCACAATTAACTTCTACATATATGTATATAAAAAAAAATATAGGTTGGTTCAGCTGAGGGTAAAGGATAAAAAGCAGGGAAATTACAGTGACAGTCTAAAATTTACAATATCAGAAGCTAAGCACTTGTAGTAAAAGCTATAAATCAGTTGGGAAAGCAGATGTGACAGGTGTGTCTCAAAGATTTTCCCCTTACATACAAGAAAATAAAAAGGTATTTCCTTGGTTTAGTGAAATAAATACAGATGCATAATGATTTTAGTAAATATTTTTATGAACTTCCCACTTCCTGAAAAATACCTCTACCCCGCTCTGCATCATACTTGGTTGTTGCTTGGAGGTTTTGTTTGGATTTTGTTTCTATTTTTCCCGTCTGGATCCTAATATCATAATATCATGTTTGTATGGATTTATCAGGCATTATTTCCTCACTCTCCGAAATAAATCTGAGTAAAACAAGGAGCCTGTCAAATGCAGCTGTAACACAGAATTTTTCTTCTGACTGCATCTTCCTTTCTTATAAACAGAAACAGTAATTTGTCACAGAAAAAGAGTTTATCTTCCTAGCACATGGAACAAATCTGACCATAAATTCTCTTAAGAAATCAGAAAATAACTTCCTTGGGCTTATTTCCTTCATGGTGTTGCTCAGATAAAAAAAAATTAAAATATTGTAGAATTATTCTGTCCATTTTTGTGGTCACATTCTGTTACTTTATCTTCCACACTGCAGCCATCTTTTGTATCAGCTTGAACCTCTCTAGCAAAATGGAGCTGTTCCTTATATTTGCCTTCTACTTATTTTTGCAATATAAACAGTGAACATAAAAAACATGTGGTGTTTCATTCTCACTCTTTCCTTTCTAGACAGGTTTTTTCTTTATCTCTGTTCTGATGCTCTCATATCTAAAAGGATACTAATTTATATTCAATTCAGCAATTTGATTTTTTCCCACTCCAAGATCACTGCTTGCATCGTGCAAGCACAGTAAGAAAAATGTCAGCTAAACAGGTTTTTTGGCCAACACAGCACAATTTATTCTAAGCATTTTATTAACCTATGAAGTACCTTACACATTATTTTAGAATCTGTGAGAGGTTCTGGCAACATAAAAATAGTCTAGTTTACCCATTTTTTTATTATCATAAAACTATATTTTTAATTTTTTTCTCCCAACTGGAACAGCAAAAACTTTGAATTATTGAGATACCCCTGGAAAGACAATATTCAGTGCATGATGGGTGGAAGCCATTTTCCATCACTGAGAGGAGAAAGAGCCTCTAGGTACCAGGAATATCTCCTGGTCTTTTCTGTTGGACAAACTGTTGCTGAGCTGGAACACTGTTCCTGAAGAAAAAATTATGCCAGTAAATAGTGTTCTCTGTTTTCTCCTAACAGTCTCATTTTCATTAATCTAGTGCTGATGTCAGAGGATTTCTCCTTGTTTATGTTGATATTAAAAAACTTGCATTGTCTCAATTAAATAGTAGGTGTTCTTTAATGAAATAAAAAGAAATATTAATCTTACTCTGTCTGAATTTGCTGTAGTATGTAGGGGGATAAAATATAAATAAATAAAGGTAGTATAGAAAGTAATCTTACTCCCTAAAGAGTTGCAGCTGGGTTAATTATTAAAGATCAGGAGCAGGCCTGACTTTAACAGGCCACAGCTGTAGCCAATAAGAAGAGTGTTATAAAAGAGTGGATCGGTTGGGTGGGGGGAACTGGAGCCAGTTAGCTGCTGCGAGGACAAGGTAGAGTCAGTGCCTAGAGGCGTTGCCTACAAGAAACATCAAGGAGGTATGAGACTCTTGCACTAAGAAGAAAACAGTATGGAACCTTTGCAATGTAATGACAACAGTAGTATTGATAACTTTATATATTGATAAATATGCAGTTATAAAAACTGGAAATAAAGTATTTGGGCATAGCGCAATGAATGTGTTATATTTCCCTATTTGTAGAAAATAGAACAATTTAGGAGCAAAATAAGCAAGCATATTCCTTTGTTTTTACTTACTCTTACAGTATTAAAAATATTTTAAAATAATTCATAATGAAAGTAGAGAAATCAAGTCCAAGTGACAATATTCAGATTAAATTATTGAGAAACAAAATTTGATAGTCCTGACTTGCTACCTGCACTATGGACATTACTGTCCATAGAGATACATCTCCTTATGAAAACAGGGCAGCATAACTGCATTTTAGTTACATGGTAGATAATCAGTTCTTCTCCAAAGGTAGACACAACAGGGTATGTACCTGCATGCTTGATGTCACATTTTTGTGCCTTTTTAATTTTAGAAGATAATTTAAATGATTTACAGTGATTACAATGTTTACAATGGCCTCCATAGTCTGGTGAAGGACATAAGAATTTATTTATTAAAATAATACCATTTTTTCAAATAGCACACTACCATACTCTGCATTCAAGTCTCTAAGTTCTGTCACCTTAAAATAAATAAACAAAAAAATATTGAGAAAATGGTATTGCTAAATAATGTTTTGGCTCTAGCATAGATCATAATTTCTTCTACATACTCCTGTGAAACTCATTTCTTTATTGTTTGACAATTCTGGTAAATTCTGCTCAAGTATTAAAAAAAAATCCCCCAAAATAACACAGTGTATGAGATGACTTATTCTTTGAGTTGGTATCTGATAATTGAGATTGATCTTGTTCATCCTTTACTATTTGTTAAAGGATGGTGCAGTAACAGCTTGCTCGCCTACTATTTAAGCCAGAAAACATGGATCTGCCAAAATGTGGCTGAGCTCTCCAGAAGCAGACATTGAGCCAAATCATAATAAACTAGAGGCAAATTCATGGAACTCATCCCTCAAGGTGTCCAGAACACAGCTTCTCTGTGTGCTGCCACAGGATGTCACTGATGTTCCACTTACACGTCACAAACAATTAAAAGCGAGCTTGGAACAGAATCTCCCACAGGTGTTGAGACACCATTAATAAAATCTAGCTTAATGAGGAACCTAACAGCTAAAGAGGTATCAGCTGACTAGTTTAAAACCAAAAGAGTTGTATGGGGTTTATATGGCAGGAGTTTGGTAGCAGGGGGGCTACAGAGGTGGCTTCTGTGAGAAGCTGCTGGAAGGTTCCCCTTGGAATGGCAGCCAGTTCCAAGATGGACCCACTACTGGCCAAGGCTGAGCCCATCAACAATGGGATAACATATCTAAGAAGGGAGAAGCAAGCTGCACAAATGGCACTTCGAGCCAGTGAAAAGAGGAATGAGAGAGAATATGTGAGAGAAACAGCCCTGCAGACACTGAGAGCAGAGAATAAGGAGAGGCAGGAGGAGTTCCAGGTGCCAGAGCAGAGGTTCCTCTGCAGCCCATGGCAAAGCAGCTGTGCCCTTGCAGCCCACGGGGTTACATGCTGGAGCAACCTGTCCCAGTGTTGAAGACTGCATGCAAGATGTTTTCCATGACCATCTGTATGGCTGATTACCTTGTCAAGTGAGCAGTTTGCCTTATCTCTCTCTTTGAAAGACCACATTCACACCTCCCTCGGGAGGGGACCTCTGCTGATAACAGACTATTGAATATTGGTGCATGACTGATAAGAACTGTAACATCCCATTGTGAGATGCTCTGCCCAGAGGGAGGAGCCAAGCACTGCTACCCTGATATAGTCTGAGATTCTAAAACTCCAGCAGAGCTTCTCTCCACGGGATTCACCAGAGGAACAGCAGCTGCCTTTTCCTCCACTGGATTGCCAGAGGAAGACTACATCCTTCTCTACAGAACCTCCTTGCTCCAACAGAACCACACCTGATACTTCAGAGGACTGCAGCCACATTTTCAATCGGACTACCACCCACACCCTGACCAACAGGGTGTCAGGTTGGGTTCTGACTCTGTCAGTGTTGTTCCAGTGGACTGTATTGTTTATTTTATTCTGTTTATTTCTTCCCTATTAAAGAACTGTTACTTCCTGCTCCCATATTTTTGCCTGAGAGCCCCTTAATTTAAAATTATAGCAATTCGGAGGGGTGGGGAGGGTTTACATTCTCCATTTCAGGGGAGGCTCCTGCCTTCCTTAGCAGACTCCTGTCTTTCCAAACCAAGACACCCAGGCTGTGGAAGACACCAATGCTGGAGTAATCTGTGGAGAATCCTGTGAGAAAGACTTGTGTTTGAGGGATTTGTAGGGGACTATCTCCTGGGGGAGAGACTCCATGCTGGAGCAGGGTAGGAGTGTGAGGAGTCCTTGAGGAGGAAGAAGCAGGGGAGACAGTGTGTGATGAACTGACTACAGCCCCCATTCCCTTTTCCCTGCACCACTGATGAGGAGGAGATGGAGAAATTGTGAGTGAAGTCAGGTCTTGGAAGAAGACAAGGTTGCGGGGAAAGTGTTTGCTAGATTCGGTTTCATTTCTCATTACCCTACTCTGATTTGGTTGGTAATAAATTAACCTTATTTCCTCAAGTCAAGTCTGCTTTGCTCATAACAATAATTGGTGAGTGCCCTTATCTCAACTCATGAGCCTTTCATTGTATTTCTGTTCCCTTGTCCAACTGGGAAGGGGAGCAACAGAACAGATTTGGTGGGCATCCTGGCATCCAGCTGTATTCCAGCCCAGCACAAGAGTCAACTCAGCTGGAGAATAATTTAGAGGTTGAATCTGCAGCTGGGGGAAATCTCATTTTACACTGTACCATTACCATGTTAGCAGCATGTTGTGATATGAAATCCTGACCTGCCTAGGTCACTGAATTCCCATTTCCAAAAGCTGCCCATTGGTAAAAGGTAGCTGCTTTTCTGAACCTTACTACTTGAGGCTAGGGGAGAAATTGTCAAAAAATAGCTATAATATCACATGCAGAGTAAAAACTGGGCTGTTGGAGCCAAAATAAATATTTTAAATAAATAATTCTCTTCATAAATGTGTCAAGGAGTTTATAACAGTCCTATTTTATGGGCTCTGAGCAGTTTCTGATTTTTCTTGACATTTTTATAACTTCTATGGGAAAGAAAGAACATTTTGTCTTTAAGGGAAAGTTTTGACATCTTCATTATCTTACAAACAAGAAATGAGAAGCTAAGACAGCAGTATGAGAGTCTGTCTTTATTTAAAATTCAAACTTCTTTTCTTCTACTTTGTTCAATTTCCTCTTTCCATTATTACTTTCCTCAGAGATTTTTTTAGTGATAAATTTTGAATTAACCATTCAAGACAGCAAAGTCATACTAAAACATAAGTTATGGCACACCATAATGACCTCCTATCACTAACCTCACTCAGGGTTTAATGTAGAAATCCAGATGTGCCTACCTTGGATTCCTGCCCTGAAAAACCCTGAAAACCATCACTAATCTTAAATTTTTTTCACCTCTCAAGACCAGGTGCTTATATTAACCATAGTCTCTGTGTGGCTCGGATCATGTTTGCCTGTACGTGTGCACAACACGATCTAAAACTATTTTGTTACAATATATGTATTTACCTATCCTAAGATATCTCAACCCCACCACCTCACACATCTGTTTTGTCTAGCACTTCAGTATTGACAAGAACCCAAGAAGGATTCTGGTGGTGTCTATATGGTACACTAGCAACATCTTCACTGCCCCTTTAATCTGACCTCAGATTACATAATCCAGACTACCATCAGGAATTAGGAGCTCCTATGGAAGACAGGAGCATATGTCCTCAGAAGCAAAGGGCCACTACTTACAACAACTGACTTTGCAAGAGATAATTTTTCAGTTTGAGAAAACTCCCTGAAACCTGTTACAGCAGCTGAGACAAAGGAGGAAAATCAGATACCAGTTATTGCAGCATCACACAGCATTGCTGTTTGGTTTTACTGGCTGCTTTACCTAACTATTTTATTGGGCTGGTAGTTGCACTGATAGCTGCTGATATTCTCAGTCAATGGTTTGATGTGCTTCCATGGTAACCACGAGCATCCATGTGCATTAGAGTTAGAGATGTTTCCTAAGTTGACCTCTTACATGCTAGGATTGTCTCAAACCTTTAGAGGCAGACGGGAAAAGTAAATCAAGGAAAAGAATCAGCACAACACAAGATTTAAAGTACCTTTTCTTCTGAAAGATGTTTCATGGGGTTTTTTCCGTTTCTTTGAATGATTTGACACAAACAGCAAAGAAAATGCTGAAAGGGGAAGGCCATGCATACCCCCTCTCCCTTATGTTAGGTAGAAAGAGAATATAATACTGAAAGTTTCTCTCTTACAGAGATATTCTTTTTTTTTCCTTTTTTAAATGGTTGGAAGGAATCTGGACTATGTTCTGTATTTGTCTCTCAGAAGCCCTTTGTCATCTATTGAAAAGCATTATTTTCTGCTATGATTTGGCTGTTAAGGAAGAGATAACTCCTCTTCAATTGCCAAAAGTGCTACATTTGTCCTTCCTTGTACATTTAAAACAGTGGTTAAGATATTATCTCAGTTAAGGGATTAAATACTTTCACCATTCATTTGGCCTTAACCTACCTAATCTGTGTATCTTCCTTTCTAGGTAAGCACAGGATATGAAATAATTGAATTTACAGTTTTCTTAATGTCTTTTTCAAATCTCACATCAGTATCTAGAGAATCCATCTTGTGCAATAATTCAGTTGATTTCTGTGTAGTACCCAATGTATTAACAGGGTTACTCAACAAGACAGCCAAACAAAAAGTACACACAACTTGGACACACTTCTGGCATGTGGAGCAGAGAAGAATGGGTACCTGCAACAAGATTTGGGCCTGGGATCCTCCTGACAGGAAATAGGCTTAATTTTGACATGGAAAAGGCTCACAAACCAGAACAAGTGTAAAGAAGCTCTTTGTAACACCTATAGATCATTGTGTGAGGGTTGTGCAGCTCATGAAGCCACTGAAAAGCTGCTGGACTGAGGACAATTACCAACTTGCAAGGACTCAGTGGGGCAGGGAAATTGATCCTCAATCATTTTTTGTTTCATGTCTTACTCAACAGATATTTATTCCTTTTTTTCCTCTTACTATTTGTTTTTAAAACAATGCTTTGGAAACGGGAAACATTTGAGCATGCTCACTAGAAGAAAAGTTCTGAATTGCTACCAGTCACAATTTGGGGAGAATCAAATGAAAGAAATTATATTCTGTTCTATTGTGTGCATTTCTTTTGATAACTAAGCCGAGCTATACAATGTATTTCTGTTCCACTAGTAGATGGTGGATACAGTCAGACGTTCATGCCATTATGAGGGAGATTTAGAGACTCATGTATTATTTAGAGACTCATATTTTAGTGCCAGAGGAGAGTTTTAAGATCATCTCTTAAAGTTCTATTTGCCCTGGGGTATAAGAATCACCTGGCAGTGGGCACCCTGCCATTTAGAACTGACATGGTAACATACATTTATCATTGGAGATTAATGTAAAAGCTTAGGTACCACTTCTTAAGATACATTTTTGTAAACTTCTCTAAATATAATTTTTTTAAATTTAAAAATTATACAGTAAACACCATTTTTACTTTCCATTTTTCAAGAAACAAAAGGACTTTCCTATAGGCTTGCCCCACGTTGACCTAAAATTATCTTTATTGTGATGAATATTGTCTGCTTTGCTATAGTTGGAATCTACAATGAAAATACAACTAAACATGGTGGCATGAAAAATTTTAAATTTACTTTTCTATTTACAAAGTTCAGAGATTCATCCTCAACTACTAGAATCCCCCTTTTGTAATTAATCAGATAATCAGAGCTACAGTAATATGGGATGTGAATGGTATTGCAGTGGTAGAGACCATAAAACCAAATAGAACTAAGCATCCAAAGAGTTTAAGAGATTGAAATCTCTTTCTGATGCCTAAGGTGTTTGTAATCCTTCAATTAAATTAATCAGTGTTAGAGGAGTTTCATGTCTTTGTGTAATAGTAAAAATTAGGAAGGTTGAAAAATCTGTATTAGTAAAACCAAGAACAAATTTAAGTAAAAAATTAGTTCAATCTGAATTGTTTTACCAGCTACCATAGGCAACCAAATGATAGAATTTAGTGGCATGGCCTTCTAATAGGAATACTGAAACACTATTCAGGCTCCTCTGTTGGAGTTGATGTGCTTATAAAACTGGAAACAATTTTCCTAAACTAAACTGAAATGTGTAGCTTATATGTATGTATTTTGGAAAAGTTTTAATCAAAAGCTTTTGGGACAAATCCAATTTACTCCATCATTTCCACAACGTGGAATTCACAAATGAAATCGAATGGAAGAGGTGGCCCACAGTGTTGCTAATTCTGCCTTTTTCTGACAAGTACTTTGTAAGCCTGTTCAAGCCATCTCATTTAAAATTTTAATGAAGTCTTTATCCAAAGAAAAATTAAGTTTTCTAAAGGGATGTTTTTCACAGTATGACTTTGAACTAGCTTACAAAAAGATAGCTGAATTGATCCTAGCTTGCAAAAAAGCAACTCCCACTTAATCTTCCCAGAAGTCATTCTTTTGGAAAATAATTTTGTGCAGAGCACAAACAAGAAGCAAGTTTACAAAAGATAAACTGGCTGGATCTGAAGTTGATAAAAAGAACATTTTATCCAGTATGACAGTGGCTAGGGAATGAGTTACCATCCCTGTCTTCAGAAAACAGAAACCTGAGAGAAAAATGTTTCATGTTTGACTATAATAACAATAGTTAGACCTTTCCATCCTTCTGCTACTATTAATCTTTGTATTTTATTTCTGTGATGTTCCTTTTGTTTGGTCATGGCCCTTCAGCTGAACATCTATATTATACTTCTGTCATCTCCCACACATGCGAAATTTCTTCACAGAGGCACAGATATAGATAAGAAATATAAAATATTTCTGTTAGGAACCTCACCACTTTTCGTTCTCTTTTTTCTCGTGCACATAAGATAGCATAGTATGGTTTCATTACTCCAGCAATTGCAGCAAATGAAAAATTTGTACCCTTCATGAAAAATATTGGTAACTTTTAAGAACACAGTGTAGACCAATGTCACTGTCATATTTTCTGGAAAAATCCCTTTGCCAGGATTTCTTCTCCTAGGAAGCTGAGAAGCCTCAGAGAAAAATGAAAACAATAATTATCTCATTGCTTCTCCTGTGTTTTGCTGCTTTGAAATGTGGTTGGAGATTGTTTATGAAACATGTGAATTGTTTTTACTTAATGACCAACCACAGCCAGCTGTGTTAAGGCTCTGGAGAGTCATGGGTTTTTAATTAGTATCTCGTTAAGCCTTCTGTAGGTATCCTTTCTCTATTCTTTAGTATAGTTTTAGTATAACTAATATAATAGTTTATATTATATTCTTTAATATAATATAAGTACATAAAATAATAAATTAGCCTTGTAAGAACATGGAGTCAGATTCATCATTTCCTTCCTGTCATGGGGGACCCCAAAAATACCACAGACCTCTGTTCCTTTAAATACTATCATGTCATGTGGGAGTAAAGAGATAAGCAGAGAGCTTAGGCAGCTTAGAAGTTATCAACTCAGCCTCTTGATTCCCACTGCTCAAGCGTACATTTCTCTGGCGGAGAAAGGAGCTGAGTCAGTGGCACAGATTGTGTGAATCCCCTGTCCTCCTGCATGGTTCCCATCAAATCCTGTGAGCCAAGGCAAACAGCTCTCCTCTGCCACAGTGCATAGCCCAGCTTCTGAGATCATGAGCTCAATTTGAGTGCACAGAGCCACTTTCCCTCATATATATTCTTCAGTCATAAACTTCCAGACAAGAAGGCCACAGGGCCAGTCTTGTTTCTAAGCAGGACATTGAGCCAAACTGAGGATGGCTGACACCTACTTCCTCAATGAGCCCCCCCTAGTCACTGGTTCGCTTGGTGACAGAGCTGCTCCCAGTGGCCTGGTGCTGAGGAAAGGAGGACTTGTCCCTGTTCCATGCAGCCTGTGCTATGAACAAACCATGTCTGATGGATATAGCCCTCCAATGGAGTTAGGGCAGTCTCTCTCCCTCTTGGTAAGATATAAAACACAGCTAAAAGCCAGCCTGTGCTCTACTGAATCTGCTGGTGCAGTTTAATCCAGCAGGGAGTCAATCACTACACAGCTGCTCACTCACTCCCCACAGTGCAAGGCAGGAAAGAATTGGGAAAAAAAAGGTAAAACTTGTGTATTGAGAGAAAGGCAATGTAGCGGGACAGAAAAGGATATGAAAGTAATACAAGTGATGAAAGAATATGCAAAATTAGTGATGCACAACACAATTCCTCATCACCTGCTGACCATTGAGCAGGCAGCCCCCAACCCCTGGCCAATTCTCCCCAGTTTTATCATTCAGAACAATGACATGATGTAGAATATCCCTTTGGTCAGTGGGGGTCTTAGCTGTGCCCCCTCCCGGCTTCTTGTGTCCCCCACTCGCTCTACTGGCAGGGCGGTGTGAAAAGCTGAAAAATCCTTGACTTAGAGTAAGCACTGCTCAGTGCCAACTAGAACAGCAGTGTGTTATCAACATTATTCTCATCTTATATCCAAAACACACCACTGTGCCAGCTACTAGAAAGAAAATCAGCTTTATCCCATCTGAAACCAGAAAAGTAGACACTTAGGTAATGTTTGGGTTCCAAAGCATGCAAATCATCAGTGGAAAATCCATGCACATTATAAAATCCATGCCTGGGAAAGGGAGGGAAGAAGCAAAAGATTTACCAGTAGCATAGCTGCCTATTCCATATCTGTATCTGCTCTAATTGTATCTTTGTAATAAATTTGTCATTGAGGAGAATTCAAAAAAATTAGGTGAAAGAATTTTAATGTTGCTATTGAACCTCAAATGATCACCTAAAAGACTCATATTCTACATCCAAACAGTGCTACCTTAAAAAACTGGTGGGGAAATGTACATATTTTCTGGAAAAGAAGGAGAAAATACAAAATTGCACACAAGAAGCTTAGCTAAAATGGTCTATTATTTAATATTTACTTGGCTTCAGCTTTTCCTTGAAAATGTCAAAACAATTTTTTTCTCAAAATGTTTTTATCTCTAAATCACCTGTAATTTCTTTTCAATTCAATGAATTGTAGTCTTTAACTCTCCTAGAATAAAAATTATCCTTTCAGAAAGACAAAAGTGAATTAATCATGATGCCTGAACAGGGGTTAACCACACAATCTCCCATAAATAGCAAAAGAAATTCTATCACTAAATCTCATTGCCTCAAAATGAATATTTAATACTAAAGTCAACACTCTAAACTTGCTTGTATTGTGTGAAAGTGTGAAAAGAAAAATGAAGTTACTATGTCATCAATGTTTTAAAACTAAATTTTCTATTGTATATACAGAGTAACACTTCCATTTATTTAAATTTATATTGTAGGTTGTAACCATATTAACATCATCATTTCCTCAAACAGAGAAAAAAGCAGCATAATGTCTTCTCAGGAGTTGCTGCAATGCATCAGTTTCAGACTGTGCCAGTGTGCTCCATTATCAATGATTTTTGCACCAACATTTTGGTCCATTCACCATTACAGTGATTTTGAAATGAGTCTAGGTAAGAAAATAATTTCATCAGATACTTTAAATGAAACATTATTAAAAACAAACAGACAAACAAACAATGACAACCACCAAAACAACCACCAAAAGGAAAGCGTATTTCCTTTTTTTCCCCTATCATTCTGTTCATTTTTACACAGACAGTGCATTAAAATATTCAAAAAGATAAAGCACTGTTTTCTTTAAGAATCTCACCTTAACTTCCTGAAGAAAAATAGCACTCAATGGTAAAGAAACATTACTGACAGACAGAGAGGAGACACAGAATTGTTACTAATTTAGCCTGGAAATGCTCTGACTTTCAGAAAAATACTTGGGTTCTTCCTGAAATCTTTAGTATAAGACCTCTTTTATTAAAGTGGTTAGATACACATGTTTAGGAAACCTGCATATTAAAACTATCTTTTTCTATTTTCAGGTTATTCTCCAGTCAACATCATATAGAATTTCACCATGATAGCACCATTACACTGTAAGACCTAAAATTTTTTCACTCAAAGCCAAACAATTGAACTTAAACCAGACTGGATACTTTGCCTGCAAAGTAGTGCCTAAAATAGGAAAAAAATTAATTAAAGAATTTTTTTAAGAAATGTAATTCAGAATGTATTAATGCCTTAAACTGACAGATTAGATTCCCACTGATAGTTTGGAAGTGACAAGAGTGGAATATTGAAATTTCACAAGAATAAAAGTAACAGTCTTTAAAAATAAATCAGTGATAATGCTCTAGCTTCATGTCCCTTGCTATCCAAAAATAGAAAATGCAGTAATTTAAAAATCACAATTCAAACCTATTCAAATGGTCAACCATAATTTCCTGGCGTTTTTTTTCCTATGTAAAAAATCAGTTTGTGTATAACCTCTCTTAGAAGGTTCTCTTTTAGTGAAACTACTTTCATTGTAAGTGCACAGAACCCACATTTCTCTTGGAAAGTGATTCGTGCAGCTCCACAAAATCAGGTAGCGAATTTTTGGAGTTAACAAGGGCTCCCTCTTGTGATATTGCACTGAATTTGAATTCATTCTGAGACATTAGACTGGACCATTACTTTATGAGTGCAAATGCTTCACTAAGCATTAGGGAATGTCGAGTGGATTGTGTCCTGGAAGTTGGAGAGGTATACAATCGTCCTAACTATTCAAAAATGCAGAGAACCTGGAGGTTAGGAAGAAAAGCACATGCAATGACATGACTGTTCACATAAATATGGATTTTTACAAGAATTTATGAGAGTACTCTACCTTTATTAAATAATTATCCAATATAAATAAAAATCTGATCAATAAAGTCATAAGGTTGTAAAGTAAAAGAGCCTGCTATCAATAACATGAATGTTTTAATAAATATGTAAAATTGTAGTTATGAAGGTTTATTAATGACAATATCTTTGTTTGGAATTTTTTCAAAGTACCTATGTATGGACAGAGGTTTTAAACAACTGCTTCTATTTAAATTCAATTATCTTTTCATGCACTTACCAAAATTATTTCTACTAAGTTTTTAATAAATACATCCTTTAATTAATACTAAATTGTCTCTTTACCCTTTAAAAATAATTAAAATACCATTTTCTGATTTCAGCAAATAGAAAACTATCACCATAATGGTTTAAATTAATTTAATCCCCTTAGTAAGTATCATGGAAAACAAAATCAGTAATGTCTGTGGGCATTAGGAAACTTGAGACTCCTAAATAAACATTTCTTCTAGTATTACATGCTTTCTCCCCTCAGAGGTCACAACCAAGGAACAAAACTAGATCTCTAGTAGACATCTGCAAAACCAAATTTCACCCTGTGCCTGAAATGTAAACTAATTGAAAATGGAAATTACATACTGCAGGCAGAAGGTTACTCAAATACACGCTGCCCTTTTAGCTGATTAGGGCCTGTCAGTACTGTAGGAATACAAAGTTTATTATCCCTTTCAATTTTGGTTTGGTCATTTGCAATTATAGGTACTGCATATGAAATAAACTCTAAGGTATTAGCATGAAAGCCAAACTGAAAAGCTGCATACAGGCAGCTCAGAGTAACTTGAATGTATTAGTCAATGTCAAGAAGCTTTGCATACCATAGTGTGTTTTTAAAATAATATCTAAATCTAATAGCTGGCTGCATGAAATGTAGGTGTCTTTACATTGTGTCATTATTGATTTGCCTCCCTCAAATGAGCTAACACTGGGACTATGTCTTCAAGGAAAAGAACAGCTTTCATCAGATCCAGATATTTATTTCTCACAACAGAAATATGAAGGTGTTTATTCCTCCAACATATATATCCTACTACCACTCCTTCTTGTAGCTTATTTGGTATCACTTTCTATAGTAATAGCTAAAAAATTATGCCTGCGCACAGAATTATCCATAAACTGGGTCAAATGGAAACAGATTTTTCTAAAAAATACCTTGGAAGTGTACTTGGCTGTAGTAATTTTTCCATAAAACGTCACCAGCTATGTATTTTTGTACAAGGTATGTAGGATCTGTAGGATCTACTCAGTCAGATGCAAAAGAGGGCAACCACCTCCAAACAAATTTGCCATCTGAGATTCAGCAGCAGAGCCAAAACAGGAGCCAATCTGAAACCCCAACTATCTCAATCAAGTTTCTTATGGCCACAAAGTTTCAGTCCAGGATGGCGATGGACAAGCATTTTGGTCACAACAGCCTATATGCAATATAAAGAGGTAAGAAAGGGAAACTGGAATATGACAATAATTAGTGCTGCTTCTCTTTTTACTTCACTGATTTCAATGTGCATATTAACCTTGGGATGCTTAGCTTAGCTAGGAGCCCAAAGTGATAGGCTGTCCCAAACTCCTTAAAAATAAATACCATGTATTTGTATTAAAGTGCCATAGACTGATATAGGAGGGAACTTTTAAAACACTCAGTTGGGGGGAAATGGCAGACTGACTTCCTTTTGAGATACCAAAATATATATAAAAACACAAGACTGAGTTGTACCAGGAATTACAGACTTAACACTCTGAGAAAGCCATAAAATATATGTTTATGCCAGCTATTACTTTACTTATTGTTCCTAGGATAATGGCAATAAATGAAGGAGAGTAGATAATCCGGCATGTTAATTCACATCCTTGCATATTTTAAGCACCCAGAGAAGCATATAAATTACAATGTCCCCTTCATATTCATTTACCAGCAAAATACCACCATTAAAATAGTTAGAAAGGTGAAATCTACAGAATCCAGATGGTACAAGGCATAAAACAAGTTTCCAAAATTTTTCCTTTAAACTTTTACAGAACTGGAGCTAGTTATAAGATATCAAAGTGTTGACAGGTGTTTTATAAAAGAAGGGATTCAACTGAAGAAATCATTGTGGGACTGTAAGATCAAAACAGCATGAATATCCCTTTATTGGTTATTCAAATAATGGAAGTAGATATGTTATTTCCACTGCCTTTTGACAGCATAGAAGGGTTCACTACTGGCCATATCCAGCTACTTTACATCTTCTCCACACCCCTGAGAAAAGCAGATGAGTCAGACTGAACCCCAGCCTCTAGTTCTAAAGAAAATTCACCTTTAAGCCTTTTTTTTTCTACTTCATCATTTTAGTGATACAATGAGCTTGAAAGCTGACACACACCTTCTTACTAACTCATTTACTGTTTTTATGTACTACATACCCATCACTTGCTTTGCGTATGGATATGCTTGTGAATATGAAAATGGATATGTAAATGTGTATTCCAAGTGGTTACATACTTGCAGAACTCTCCATGCTGTGAAGTGTTCTCAGTTCCAAATCTTAGTGAGACAAAATCAAATTTTAGACAACTGTGAGAAAACAGAGAAGGGAAAAAAGGAACCCAAGTGCAACTTGCTGTTACCAAGTCCTAACTTAATTTTAGCTGTGGCTTTAAACAGGAAACCACTGTACAGACAAGATGTGCTGCACAAATAAATAATCTGGGCATGGAAAATTAAACATAATCTTTCTAGTCATGTCAGTAGAGAGGCAATCACCTGGTTTGGCAAAGTAAAGATTATCTGTTGATAGTACAGGCCATAAAACTTCATATCCAGATGAGTTATGTTGAAAAAAAATTGTTTACTGGAAAGTGAGTCATGCTTCTCATAAAATGATGAACACCAGCTCTTATTACAGATTCACAGAATCACTGTGGTTGAACAAGACCTCCAAGGCCATTGGGTCCGCCCTTTACCAAACAGCACCACAGCCACTAAACCATGTAATCAAGTGCTACATCTACTCACAATTTTGAGCACTTCCAAAGATGGTCACTCCACCACTTCCCTGGAGAGCTTGTTTCAATATTTAATCACTCTTTCAGTGAAAACATTTTTTCTAATAACTAACTTGAACTTCCCCTGGTGCAATTTGAGTCCATTTCCCCTTGGCCTATTGCTACTTACCCGGGAGACAAGGCCAACTGCCCACCTCACCACAACCTATAACTTAAGCTGGAAGTGCCCTATACTGAGAAATGAGGTAATAATTCTGTCTTCTTTAACTTTTATATTGAAAGGATTGAGAAATTAGCAGTGACTTGGAATGGAAGATTTTGTAGTTCCCCTTTATGGTTGCTAATATCTCACAAGGTAGGATGTGCATACTTTCTGATATGACCTCAGTTTGCTCTCTCTATTAAAAAAGAAAATAAAAACTTAAAACCCAACAAAAAGGATCTTGAAGGGAATTCAGAAAGCTGTCCTTATGCAGTTGCAAAATTTTCAGTTCAGTCCTTCTACTGAAGCCCAAGAGATCATGTGTACTACACAAAAGCATATCAATTTTTGCCCAAGGAACAACCTAGAATCATGTATTTAATACAAATTTTCTAAAGAGAAACGTGCAACAACATGTCTATGGAGAAAAGGGACAAGCCAGAGCCCTACCCAGGCTCTGCTGCATGTGCAATTCACCTCTAATCAAGGGAGGGGCAGAGGATGAGCTGCAGTCCTGCTGTTCAGTGGAAAGCACATGACTAATGTAGTGGGATAAGGATGATACATACACCCTAAAAAACGCTGGACCGAGGAAATGGACACTGGAGAGCGGATGCTTCAACAATATCACAATTGTAAATATCACAATTGGCAAATTGCTGGGTTTCGGTTGTTGGTATATCCTGCATCCCACAATTTAGCTTATTAAAAATCATCAATCTTCTCTTAGAAAGGCTATCTGAGTCACTAAGAACCTCTGCTGAAGTAGAGCCATCCAGATGCTTAGACACACAGACAGAGAGTTTTTGTAAAATTTGCTAAAAGGGAAAAATAAAAAACATAAAACCAAGAGACTTTAAAAACATTTTTAGCCTTTTTTTTTCTTTTTAATTTGAGATTCTGAGTGAAGGCAAAATATTGTATTTTAATTAGCATTTTGATTAACATTTTGAATCCTTTCTTTCCCGATAGTTCACTTAATCTAAAGTTATTATTTTGCTAAATAATAAGATATTTATATATCCTTATTATTAGTGCCAATTAAAAAAAAAGGGGGGGCAGAACTCTGATCAATTAACCCTGGTTAAGTTTGAAAGATAAAGTTTTCCTGAAAGAGATGCCTTCTCTCTGCTATTTTGTTCATGGTATTTTAAAGGAAAGAATATTTGGTATACATACTTTAGGAAATACCACTCCATACAAATTCAATATAGCAGCACACAAAGTAACAGTCCCACTGTTCACTTTGGATAAAACACATACTATTACTACATTACAATTTTATTTGTTACAGGGGACAAAGAAACCCTTCTTTTCCCCCTGCACACATATTTGTTTCAGGGCTTGACAGCCTGACTCTTCCTGGAGTAAATGCAGCCGAACATCCCAGGCTATTAGGACAGTCTCAGTTTGGCACCGGTTTACCACAAGGTGCTTTGGAAAGAAATGCACAGGGATGGGCTGCACCCTCCTGGCCTCTGGAGCTGAGGTGCCCTGAGCTGATCCATCCTCTGGTGTGCAAGCTCCTCTGAAATTTTTATGTGACTGTCACTGGGATATAGAAAACTCCATTTTGACAAATCTTTTCTTTCAAATTACTTAAACCCCAACAATTTCAAGCTTATGTTGGTTAAAGGGAAGCCCTGCTCCTGCTCCAGAAGTTTTGCCACATGTTCACATTTCACACTGAATGTGTCTTTCCTTTGTGAAAGAATATGTATCAATTATTTATTGTTACATTCTTGCACAGAAAATGTCTTTGAGCATTATGAAAGAAATAATAAAGATGTGCTTAGCACTACATGTACAGCTGTCATATGAGACAGAACAAAAGTAATAAAATTTTACATTGAACTCATCTGCATTTTGACCTATGAGGGTTTCAAGCTGTTATTAACAAAAAATAATAAAAATAATCACTCATATTTAAAATTGTTCCTGTAAATCAGCAGTGTTAGGATCAGTTTAACAAGCAAAATTTCATTCCACTGCTGTTATGAAGTCATCAATATCATAGAAATAAATACAAAATACAGCAGGATCTTTCACCTTTTAAACTGTGCTAGTGCCTTAGGCAGGCAAAAACATGGAACACGTGGACAGCAAAGTTAAAGTCACACAGGTTCATTTAATATTAAAGACATTGGCCACAACATCCAGAGAACAAAAAACCCAAACCAACCAACCAACCTAAACAACAACAACAAAAAAACACCAAACCAAAAGAAAACCAACAAACCAACCCAACAAAAAACCCACAGAAGGGTAGCTAGAAAAACTACCTGTCACTGGCAATTTCCACAAATAGAAAATGCCCCTGAACTGAACACGGTCCAGCTGCAAACATAGCTAAGAAAAAGGCAGACTTAGAGAAACATCAACATTATTTTTATAATAGCATTATGACTATATAACTGCCTTTTTTATTATTATTTTTTTTTATTATTATTATTTACCAAGAGCTTTTTTATGTTCCTTGCTGACTCACTGACATCATTGGCTCACTTCTTTCCTGAGATAACAAAGAAGGATGTATGCTCTCAGTGGAGCTTTCCCAAATCATTAACCACAGGAGCAGCAAGGCCTGGGGAGAAAGCCAAATTTATCTCTATAATACCATTTATACATAATTGTTAATAAATATAGATCCTATGAAGTGAATAAATGTCTTACTTCACATGGCACTGGTTATTTTTCAGTATACCATATTAAAGTTATACCTTATTGCATTCCCCACAGCTAACATAACTGACTTAAGTTGTGCCTTGATAAGATTAAAACACAAGGAAATAAAATGAGCAAGTCAACAAATGAGAATGTAGAACATACCCATTATGAACTTAGGATACACTGAGATAACTAGGAAGCTACAGATATATAAGTCCAAAGGCTGTGTTCTCTTTGATATATACACCCCATACAAGTTGTCATTCATTCATTTGGCAACTTTTTTCTACTGGTGCTTCTCTGGCTGTTTCTTCCACAGCTCTTCTCTTACCTTTCTCACACTATCTATTTTTTTTTTCTGCTTCAGTTCACTCTTGAGCTAATGAGCAGGCACATACCTATGCTGCACAAATAGCTGAGAAGTTTTAAATAAAATATCTCCTTTATTTCTACAGCACATGACTGATCAGATTATAATTCCCTGAGGAAGCAGTTCCTCAGGCCCTCTAGCAGCTTTAAGTTAGCAAATGACACTAATTTGCAACAGCCAGGACAGGTGACCCCAGCTGACCAAAGGGACATTCCCACACCGTGTGACATCATGCTCAGTACATAAAGGGGGGGGAAGAAGGGGGAAGGAGAGGATATTTGATATTTGGAGTGATGGCTGTCTCCCCAAGTCACTGTTACCTTTGATGGGACCCTGCTCTCCTGGAGATGGCTGAACACATGCCTGCCATGGGAAGCAGTGAATTAATTCCTTGTTTTGCTTTGCTTGTGTGTGCAGCTTTTGATTTTCCTGTTAACTGTCTTAATCTCAGTGAGTTTTCTACCTTTTACCCTTCTGGCTCTATTCCCAATCCCACTGTGGGTAGAGTGAGCAAGCAACTGCTTGGGGCTTGGCTGCCAGCTGGGGTTAAGCCATGACAGACTGATATTTAACTATTTAATGATGTACAGGTAAAATATTCATTTATATAAATGGATATTACACATATCCCCAGCAATACAAAATACATCAGCTTAAAGAAATTGCAGGCTATTATATAAATAAAACCTCTCATCAAGTGTAGCATGATTCCAGGAAACAGGCCTGTTCTTTAACTGCACATAAATTTATTTCTATCAGTTAAGCAGAGCATGAAAGATTCAGCAGCTTTGTTGAGATAAGGGAAGTAGAAGAATTTGACTCTCTTTATGGGAAAAGCTGTAAATTTTGAATTCACATCTAATTTCAGGCAGACATATAAATATCAGTTGCAAAGAGCAAGAAAGTATAAATACAGTCAATCAAAGATTTTTCAATGTATACACAGGTGTAAGTTTTCCTCTGACTGAAATAACTAATCCTTAGTTTATTTAATAAAATGGGACAACCAATCCATCATGTAGACAAAGAAGCTGAGGTATGTGTAACTACTATTTCACTACTAGAAATAATAAAGAGAGATTTATAATAATGAATGGTAATGAAATAATGATTTATAATAATGAATGCTAATGAATGCTAATGAAATATTTGTTGCAAGATGATCCAGCAAAAGATATGTTGGATGTGACAATGTTCAAATTATGTCTGCAATTTAAGAGCAGTTCTATTTTATATGTTCTATTCTTATGTATTGACATGGGTTTTTATAAATATCATTCCTTTTCCTGCAATGGAAATATTCCTGCTTAGATCACTATACAAAAGTTCAGAAAGAGCAATGTCAAAATATTTTTAAATAGAATAATCAGAATATTAAAAAATACAGTTTAGAGATCCCTTTTGATTAACATGTAGCTAATGCAATCCAAGGTGGCTTATGCTTTATAGTTTAGTTTGTATAAACAGTGTTTGTGTTTTTCAAACCAAGGCTCAAAAGGGAAAAACCTCACAGACTGATCAGAAAGGTCCTTCAAAGGGATCTTTTTTCATACAAGTTGAACCTGTGCGGGTCTGGTTTTTGCTGACATAGTGATACCATTCTAATAATTATTGCTTATATCAGTATAGACCTGAATTTCAAAGTTGATACATTTTCTGAGCTGGGTTTCTTTCTTATACTTGTTAGTCTTGTTTACAGTCATGTTAATATTTCACTAAGGCTTAAAATCCAACATGATTTACAAGGTGCAAACTTCAATCTTGACTGCCCCAAAGGCATTGCTACAATTTCTGTGCCTTCACTTTGCTTTCATATGCCAGCATCCTGGAGGCAGGTACAGGAGAATCAAGTGTCCTGTGGAGCTGTGCCTCTCCTCCACTTTCACAGCCCTCTGGTCTGAAGCGGGCTGTACCTGCGGAGAGCAAGGCAGCGGCTGGAAAGCATCAGGGAATCACGTTATGTTTTAGGTCCTCCCAGCTTTGGATGATTAACTCGGTCCATTTCATAGAATTGGGATGCTTTTGAAGAAAGCCCAATGGAATATGTACACAAATCGCTGGCAATCAGTAAGTGCCAGCTTCTCTTTACTTACTGCTAAAGTCGTTGTCTTTTTTTTTTTCCTTCCCCCCGCAAAACTCTGTAGAACTGTATTGGACTCCTTGGTTTTAAGATTTCTGGGAGAGTGTTTTTAGAGCTAAATCATATGGGCAACTGAACACTTTAAACTTCCACTGACTTCAGAATTCCTGGACTATTGACTGCAATTTGGTGGTAATGTTCGGACTTCCTCTCGTACATTTTAAACTTTCCACTACACAGAAGGCGGGGGGGTATATTCTAGCAGTTTTTCTATTAAGAAAAATCTATGCTTTCCTACACATCATTATAGATAATTTTTGTTTTAATAAATGGGGCTTAATACTCTTTCAGAGTCCAGGTATATTTCTGTTATTAAATGCCTTGCACACAAAAACATATAAAAATAAATATAGCATGTAGATGTATTTGCACATACGGTTAAGTGCAGCTGCTCAAAGTGTCTCCTAGAGCAACAGCACATTCTGAATCCTCGGTAAAAAGGGTTTGAGCTTACATTCTTGTATGAGCCAGTAGCATTGTTTTCCTCATAACCACTGAAGTGACTTAACCAGTTTGACCAGGATCTAGTATCCTCCTGGGTAAAGACTTAACTGCTCCATTTAGAGCAGTCCCTTTCCACAGCCAGTCAGATGAGTAAATGCTTTTACCCTTTTTCCTAGGCGAAGCAGTAACAGTTCATGGAGCTGCCCTTCACAAACCTTGAAGTAGCTTTCATCTTGCTGGCTTTTGTCATTTTCACCTTGTTTACCCTGGCTTCTATCTACAGTGACTCCCATGACAACAAAGAAGGTAATGATCTAAAATAAATGTAGTACTTTTCAGATTTTTCTAACTAATACTCTAACTACACGTTTTGTGCTTTACCTTGCTGATAGACTTACAGTACCCGACACCAGCTTTAGGAATACCATTCTTGAAGGGGCAGAGAGTAATTGCTTAAGGCATCAGTAAAAGTCACTAGCATAGACATTGTGTAAGGTGTGAGAGAAGGAGTCCCTTTAGAGCCGGCTCTGCCCACTTGGCCAGAGCTGTGCCACACAGCCGAGATCAGTGCTGTGAGCAACCTCTGCTCTCAGTAGGGGAGGATTTTCTCCTGGCAGCAGTTCTGCTTCATGGTCTGAGGAGTTATAAAGTGCTTAGGCTGGCAAAACTAAGGATGTTCTTGTAATCAAGGTAAATGTTTATTTTCATGAGACTGAAGGCAAGAATTTGCTGCCTTTTAAGAGAGTGAAAATGCCATTAAAAGCACAGGTGGGAGCATCTTTCTCCCATTCAAAAGATTTTGAAATCTGAATAAAACCCCAACCACATCCCCTGCTAATTCTACAAAGGAGATTTAACATAACCTTACACCCTCAGCAGAGAATTCCCATGTCACAGGAGTGCTGTCACAGCCACCTTCATGCCATCTAATCTCTCGATGGCAGGAGTATCAGCGAGGCTGCTGGGGAGGAGCAGGAGCAGGGAGCTCTGGCCATCCCTACCAGTAAAGGAGTTCCTCTCTTCTTCCCAGCCGCCCATTGGATCACCCTACCCCTGCTAAGCTTCCTCAAACTGGAGAAGGGGGGAAGGAAAGGTGGTAGGGAGAAAGAGACTGCAATAAACTCCTGAGGCACACAGCAATATAGTTGTTGGTTTCTGACATATCTGACTGAAACTAATCCTGCGTTACCTTGATTTCTGTCGAAAAAAAGATATCTATTTTGTGGACATTTTTTGAGCAGCCCTGATGGATTGTTCTTAATGTATGTCTCATATTGTAAAACTCTGGCCTTCCTAATAATCTGTGAAACAATAGCTAACAGCATGAAAGGTAAGGAAGTGTCTCAGCACTTGCCGCTTGCATGTCAATTAGGTTTCTTTCTTGCTCTTCTGCTCCCTCAGATCTTACATCATTTCTACACAGAAGGGGAAAGTGCCTGAGAACAATGCACATTTCTGTGGATAAAGTGTGGTTGCCATGAGAACTGACCTCATTCAGACAGCATGGACACAAGCAGTTTTTTTCTGGGAGAAGTCTGTTGTACTGACGTGGCAAGAGCAGGATGGGGGAAGCATGTGCTGCAAGGCATGCAGTCCTTGTGGCAACCAACAAATTCTGCAGAGGCAGGAGCTTGGAAATGAGACCCTGTTTCACCAATCTATAGCTGAGATATGTCTTATGAGATCAAAAAAGGAAGTTAACAGAAGCATATTGATTTTTAACTTATGCCTGCTATTGAGCAAAGACAAGGTTAGGCCCCCTTTCTTGTCCTCAGCTTCCACAATAACTCACAACAGAGTTGTAGAGTGTCTACTTCTGACAGCATCTCCTTAGTGTCAAAACTGCATGCAAACTTCTCACTTGACCTGTTTATATCACCACAACCACGCTTTCAAAGAGAAAGCTGAATCTGCTGCTGAGCACTGTATGAGAGCAGAATCTTGATTTAAGAGCTCATAGATGCCAAATACCTCAAACACCTTGATGTCCCCTCAGCAGGCCTAGTTCTCACTTTCCTAAATAAAACTATATTCAAAGAACTTTCTATGCCATGATTTTGGACAGAACTGTTGTGAGAAAAAATCATGTTTACTATTTTAGTTAAATAGCCCCTGAATTCAGTCAAAGTTCTTCTGCAGTAGCAGAGCTTTGTAACCATGTTTATGCCTTTCTCCTTCAATGCTGTTTTAAAATCTGCATTCAGAGGAAAGACCAGCAAGCAGGGAATCTATAAAAAGCTTCTGCCTAACTTACAGTGTCAACAGGAGAATGAAAACCCTACACCCTCTTTGCACTAATGTGGACAGATATCTGGTTAGAAGAGCTAAGTGAAATGTGTTTCAATGAGGTGCTGTCCTTCACCAGCCTTTTAGCACACTCATACAGCTCTGGGCCAGTACATTCTACTTGCAGCTGGAAGAATTATCCTTTGCTTTCCCTCTTGCATGTTATCTGAACAGAATAAAAGGGCTGCAGGAGGATTCTAATTTATATTCCAGTTCAGTTATTTAAGAGGAGATAGTTGTACTTTTTTGGGGAAGTATGACTGTGCTTGTTTTATTTTCCCCTGTGGCCAGGAAGTTTGCACATCATTTGCTTATCCCACTACAGCAAACATAGTGTGTATTTTTCAGATATTTATTTAGGTTAAGGAAATGAGAAATTGAAATATTATCCTGTATTTCTCAAGCTTCTAAGGCAAGCTTTGAGGGAAATTGTCTAAAAAACCAATCTCACCACATATTACAGTATTTTATCATGGTACTCTATAGCAGGGGATACAGTGCAAATCAGCTGTTCCTGTTCTAACTCAAAAGCCAGTGCTCAGATTTGCCAGTTCAATGGAGAAAAGGGACTGGGAGAGAGGAGTGTGCATGGCTAAGTGTAGCAAACTAGACATGTCAAATAGAGTAATTAGGAAGTGAGAAGTATGTTTACATCCTATTAGAAGATAAGAGTTTTCCTCCCTCAGAAAATTGATGGTGTGTTCTATAAGATAATTCTACCTTTGAGCAAATATAGTAATTCATGCAAATGTAAAGAATGTCATCCTTCAAGAGTCTGTATCTACCTGAAGAGAAGGAGAATATTTGGAACAATGTTCTTTGTTCAGGGAATAAAAATAAGAAATCTGAGAGCATTTATTCATTAACTGGGGAAGAAGTAAGAGAAAGTCCTCATAACATGGCAACTGAGATGCTTGAGGAAGAGCACTGAGCAAGTAGAAGAACATTGTGGAAAAATGCAGGAATGTTTCACTAGGTTTGTCATAAGGAAACTTAACTCAGAAAACTAAATTTAAAATAAGGCATGCATCATTATGCATAACAGTAGCTACTGGAAGTAGTACAGAAGCTTACAGAAAGCCTAAATGTAAAATCAAGAATATACTCATTGCTTGTGTTCTAAAGCTTTTTTTGCTGGCATTAAACATTGTTCTTTACAGTTAAATGCCAACAGGCTGGCATCTGGCACAATCTGCAGGACATGGATTAAGCAAAATTTGGAAATCTGTAGTGGTGTGATGTTCTGATGGAGGCTGCAGCACGTGTTTCCTGCTGCCCTTTTAGAAGAGGCTAAACCCACTGTCACAACTTCCATGAAACATATTTTTCATGGCCCAGTGCCACTGTAGCTCTTTTATATAAGGAATAACTGCGAGAAAGCAGTCTTCTGGTTTTCTAGGATCCTTTCTTCTGTGTAGGAGGTAAGCCTTGCCTTTAATTCTTTTCCCTATTTGACCAGTATCCCTGTCAGGAACCAAACAACAGCTCCTTGAGGCAAAGTGCAATGTGCTTCACAGAGTTTTGTTCTAAGGAATATAAAAGATGACAGATTCATTGTGAAGAGGTAAAAGAGAGCGAGATTTTAAGAACTTGCGATGCATCTGCTGCCAAGAACAGACAGTCATGAGAAGAACAGTTCCAAGCAGAGTCTATGCAATAAATCTCCCACTGGAGGGAGATGTCTAGTCACCGTGAGCCACTAGCTCTGCTACTTGGAGGAGAATTATCTTGCAAAGACCAGAAACAATTCATGAATCCCTGGAAGCTTTGCTTTCAGCAGTGTCTGCTAGAATTGAAATCTCAAGTCTGAAGATTAAAATGCCTGTTTTGCCATTCATATCTCCATTGCATGACAAGCTATTCCAAACACAGGTGCAGCAAGGGAGTTCTATTTACTTGGCAGATTTTTGCCTCAGGGAAATTTGATTTCATATGCACTAATTGAATTTCAGTGGAAAAAATTTACTGTTTTGCTCCACTTACACAGCACAATCCAAATGGTAAGACAGCAAGGAAGATACCCAGAAAATTTATTTCTCCTTATCTATATTCTTTTTTACAGGAAAAACCAACCAACCAAACAAACAACAAAAAAAAAACAAAAAAAAACAAAAAAAACCCACAAAAACCCCTATACATATAGTAGAAATAAAGCAAATATTGCCTACACTAAACCACTATTTAAAAAATTTACTTATATTAAAATTACTTAAATTTTTCCATGTTTAAGAATAGTGACCCTAAACGTGTCAGACTGAGGTGTCTGAGCTGACTTTGAAGACTACACTTGTAATGATTTGAGTGCTGACATACTAAGCAGTGAGAAGTACAAACAGTAAATGCACCCAAGAAATGCATCCTCTGATGTTTAACTTCTAATATTTTTGGTATGTTGTATATTAGGAAAGTTTAATATTTCCATGATTTCTCTATAGATAATTTCTTTTGTTTACACACTGCTGGTGAGCCTTGTGAGGACATGGATTCATACAGAATGCTGCAAGCACACAAATTTGCAGACAAAGCCCCTTCTATTTTTTTTCTTATAAAAATAAAGGCTCTATATTTCTTATAAAAATAAAGGCTCACTAAGCAAACTTAGTGATCACACATTTACAAAGAACAGGTTATGTCTAGAAAAATGACATCAGCTAAAACCTTCAAAATCACAACAAAAGGGAACAATAAATGTTGTACATCAGCCACTATTTCACAGAATGAAATGGGTATGGGCCAAGTCCTGAGAACTGCAAGACAGAAAGAGAGTAACATTATTTCCTACTAGTCAATAAATCTGATTACACTAGAGAATAAAATATCATACAAAAGGAAATACCATACAAAACGAAATATCTAATCATGTAACATATTTTTTGTAACTGATTATTAGGAATTCCTGAATAATTTTGAATAAAAAACTTTGCATGACATGATAAAGTTTTCTACACATTTGCATCCCAGCTGAATCAATCTTCACCTGTATGTTACCTACAAAGCACAATTTCAGGAATAAAGAGCCTTGGCCATGCACCCGTTCTTATTAGGGAAAATTAAAGTGCAAAACAACAGTGTTAGATCTGCAGGAGGAAACCTGGAGAATTAATGTTTAACCCTCCCTTAATCACAAAGGGACACTTTTCACCATCCTTGGGACAGTCCTTAGTGGCCTGAATTGATTTGATAATTTAGTACCAATTTCATTCCATGAAAAGGGGAAATAGCACAATTCACATGCTTGATGCATTCCTCTCTAGAGGTCAGTATTTTCAAATTCTAAACCAGCAAAATAGGTTTAGGCTCTTTAGCTTGGGGCTTTTTGTTCACCCCATTGGGATAATTAATAACATTAAAGACTGTGAGATTACACAGTCACTTAATGATTTTTTTTTCTGCTGCCTAACTGTTCTCAGGTAAAGATTGTGTCACTGCTTAGAATAATGTAATTAGTATTCTTCAAGCTTTGCTACAATCAGCACTTTCCTTTAACACCTATGTTCCTTCTGCCATTAGTGTTTGATCTTGCCCTATGTGAAAACTCTTTGAAATATTTTGAGTATCTCTTTAATAAGAGGTCAAAAGTTTACTTGTATTAGAAATTATTCAGAAGTATTCTACCTACTTAAGTGAGATTACAGTAAAATTTCGGTTCATTTGATGAAAGAGAATTTGGAATTTATATTCCTGGGTTTAAAATCAGCTATAAATGTGAGCTCCTTACCATCATGTTTGATACTGTAGTAAAAAAAGAAAGGTATTTTTCAGTAACTGCTTTTAAACTCTGCTGCTTTTTACACTGCATTATGGACTCCAGAAGTACTACTTGGGTGTCACAGCAGATATTTTAATCATGGTTTTTAAATTGAATGAAATCACCACAACACTTAAGACCCCTTAGTATATGCCATATGCTCCTTTTACTGCTTGCAGTACTTAGGAATTAGGTTTACAGTGGGAAAGACTCACTTGGGCTTCAGAATCAGAATCCCCTCAGAGCCATGTTTATGTCTGACCACAATTATGACATGTGTCACCTAAAAATATTATCAAGGCACCAGGGAAGTGGCAATGTGACATATGAGAGGATGGAGGTGTATTCCAGGTTTTCCTCATTTCTTGCTTTATAATTTAAAGATTCCTTATGAATTTCCATTTGAAGTAGTTTTAAAAAAGCCTGGGATGTATTTTACAATTTCTCAAGTTGAGAGACAGCTTATGTTGATCTGAATATCCCTTTCATAAATCAGTAATAAAACTGTATGTGATTTATTCTCAAAAAAACAACTTTTAGCCCTAAAGCCAAAATAGCAAACATGTACTTAAGACCAGTGTTACACCTAATAGAAGATCAATGCAAGAGGAGGACATTCTAAAAATATAAGTAACCCAAATATTCAGCTCTTTGAAGACACTGAAAGTGGGAGATTATATTAAAATTCTGTTCCAAATTTGATTATTTGAAGTATTTTAAAATGGTAGAGAATTAAATCCTGTGGGAGGATTTTTATATTTCATATTCTTCTCTTACTGCAGAATTTTCAGATGTACTACTAAAACCAGACTATCACTGCATAATGAAATTTAGGGCCTTTTACTCTGATGAAAAAATTTGTATAGGGCCACCCATGGTGTACAGATTTAGTGACAGTAGCACCTTGGCTGGATGGAATTACAGGAAATGCTGAAGCACAACCATCTGTATAGCAACACAGCCATGGTCCTAGAGGTGAAAACTTGCAGGTAATTGCTGAATAATTAAATAAAGAGTGTATTTAAGCTGAAATAATTATAGCTACTCCTTTGTCTGAAGGCATTTTATAAACAATTTTAGTTGCTAGGAAAGTACTTAATGGTCTACAGGCCAAAAGAGGAAGAGGGGGATGAAAGTGAAAATTCTATAATTTGGCTGGCAAGAAGAACACCCCATAGCAATAAGTGCTTTTCCTCCCTGCCTCCCATTGACTCAGTGTAAGGACCAGAGAGATGTTTTCATTCATAAACATCATCTGCCACTGCTCCATCAAGTGCAGACTGAATTAATGATTTCAACTCAAAAAAGACATGAGGAGTGGACCATGAGATGCCATGTGCTGATCAGAACAGAACTGGGGCATTTAAAGACAGTAGTATCAACATCAAATACCAAATCCAAGGGGTCTAGGTCTTTATAAGCAAGATAGTTTTATTGTCTTGGTTTTTTGTTGGTTGGGTTTTTTGGGGGTTTCTTTGGTTTTTTGTTTTTGTTTTTGGTGGGTTTTTTTTTTTTGTTTTGATTTTGTTTTTGTTTGGTTTATTTGGGTTTTTTTTTTCTCTTTGAGAAAACTTTTGAGAAACCTAATAGGCCTACAGCAAGTCTTCCCACATACAAAAATATTGCCAGGGTGCTTTCCTGTCAGTCCTTTGCCTTCCAGCATATAAAGTTTAAAGTTTAAAGTTCAATAACTCCCTTCAGTGGCAAAACTCAGGGAAAATAAGTCACCTTTGAAAAGCCCTACAGGGGAGGATAAAAAATAAAGAAAAAAAACAGCTCTGTGTTTTCAAACTAATAATGTGGGAGTAAGAGTGAACACTAAGACTTTCCCAGGAATCCCTAAGGAACTGACATATATTATTTTAGGACTAAATTCAGTCCATATTGCTGTCATAGGATTGCTTTTGAAATGTTGGGTAACACTCATGGATTGGATGACATTCTTACTAAACTCACAAGTATACAACAGTTTTTCTTTCCCTAGGAGGTAAACATTGCTGATATACATATATATATATTTACATAAAACAAAGTAAGTGCCAGAAAGGTTAAGTAGTCCTTCCCAGATTAAAAAATAACAGTTTCAGTTCAAAGAAGGCAATAAATAAGATTACTCCACAGCTCCTGTTCTCTGTCTACTAATTCTATTTTCCCCTTAAAAATATGATACTCTTGCACCCCATCTATGTGAGTGGTCTCTAGAAAACACATTTTGAGGACTATGTTTTACAAGTAGCTCTCTGCCTGTGGGAGCATTCATATCTAAAAGAATGTAGAAAGGAAGGGCTCACCAATCTCAGGGAGTTCTGCTGGCTTTGGGCCCTAGAACATGGCAAAGCCACACGTGTGAGCACGCACTCAGATTCATCTTGGAGCTAGAAACGTTTGAAATGTGAGTGAAATTTGAAATTAGTTGATGCTTCTGCTTGGCTCCCATGTTCTATTCTCTATTTTTCTAAACTCTGCCCCTGTCTCCACTGGCCCCACACAGCTCTCTCAAGCCAGTGCTTAACTGCACCTGTGAAGGAGAGGCAACTGTAGAAACACAGATAAGTGACCTTAGGCAGCCTTTTGCCAGACCCAGCTGGAATCTTGCTAACATATCTCAAAATAAAATTTGTTTTCTTTAGTCTCCTTTATTCTTCACTCTACAGCCTTCAATTTGAGAGACATTTTGTTTGTGGGTGATGGAGTGTGAAGAAAAGGTGGGGCAGATTTTTGCAAAAAAAGTGATGGATCTGTCCTTAAACTAGTTTATAAAAAAGATAAGCTTTGTTGCATTGCTTAAAAATAAAATCTCTCTCCTTCTAGATAATTTTGCTACTAAGACTGATACCTAAGGTTAAGTAGAAAAAATTACTTATAAAACATGTTTTTAAAATATGAAAATATTTTAAAATAAAAAGTAATATATTTCTTCATTATGGTTGAATTTCATGCAACTTGCACTGAAATAGAGGAAGGAATCTACTAACCTCTAAGTTAAAGATTTCTGTGCTCTCTGCTCCATGTAAAAGGATGCTCCTGACTTCCAGAACCTGAAGAAAACTTTTCAACCTGGGGGAAGCTGACAAAGTTGTAAAAAAACCCAAACCAACAACAACACTAAGAGATTGCTATTGTGATTTCAATGGAAGATAACCTAAGGATCAGGAGGTGAAAGAGAAAGAGAAAATACTAGCCCTCAGTGAGGCAGAATTAAAAGTAATAAGGCAGAAACAGGCAAACTTAAGGTGAAAGCATAGCTGTTTTTCAGTGACCTCTTCATATCAAAAATATTTATAAAAAATGGAAACATTGTGAGACAATTAATAACGGAGGCATTGGAAGTTAGTAGTGATCAGGTAACCCCAAGCACTCCCTTTGTACACGAGCAGGTAGGATGGCTCATCTGGAGCTTGTTTTGCTCACATAAATCGGCAGTGTTTGATTCAGGCCACAGCATAAACGAGACTCGTGAGCCCATCCAGAGAGAACAATTCTAAAAAGGTGTGCTACCGAGGCCAGAGCAAAGGCCTCCATCTAGTAACAGTTCAAATATAGCAGGACATAATTAAAGAACAGGTCAGACAAATACTTTGAGTGTTGAATAACTGTTCTTTGGAAGGTTGCAAAAACAAAAGTGCATCTTTTAAAGGTAAGAGCACAGATGCCTAAGGACTTCAGGACAAATCAGTCATGGAGAAAGTACAGAGAAGTAGTAGATGGAGAGGAGAGAATAACAAAAAAAAAAAGAAAAGAAAGAAAATCAAACTAGATGTCACAGTATCTAAAGGCACCAACAGTCTTCTCAGGAAATATAATATTTTTTCTTGCTGCAAATTTATGCAACAAGTCAAATATATATGTTTGCCTTGTTTTCTTCGATGGCAGATTGTATAGATCAGATATCAAAGTATGTTAAGCCTATGCAATGACTGCAATTTTAAAACCACTAGAGGTGGTCCAATAGAAAAGAGCTGGAAATTGAGTAACTCCCTAATGATAAATTTCAGGGTTTGAATGCTATCAAAGCAGAAACTATATTCTTTTTTCTTCAACTAGTAAAGGTCAAACATCTGAAAACATGACTGAGATGCATATGAAACAGTAAAGTGAAGCAGAGTAGTAGAGCTTCCCATAGGAAAAGTGGAAACCAAAGAAGTAAGTTAACACTGGAGAGTGAAGAAGTGAGAGCTCTGCATAAAAATGGTTTATATGTACATTTAAGAACCTCTCATTTCCTTCTGTTATTAAAGAAAATTCAAAAGGTCCACAACAGGCTGAAGTTTAAATATTGCAGTGTGAAAACAGTCAGCAAGCTCCTTACCTATAGATAAAATGCAGGAGAAAAAAAAGTCAATTTTCAGGCAGTAAAAATACAAAAGTATGGTGAGACTAAAGACCAGAGATGCTGTTGAATAAGCCACCAGCTTTCATCTCTGTTTAATGCCCTCTGGCACATGGGCACTTTGGAGAAAACTGCAGACTTAAAAATTAATGAGCTTAGCATGCCATGGCTGAACCAGGATTAGTTTGATCCCAACTTGTAATAAATAATGAAAAAGTGGAGGCTGTAAAATAATTAAATAAGTATACAGAGCCCAGAGTGAAGTAGTGACTTTATACTGTAGAGTGGAACCAGACTGTTTTAGAAAATAGGAAGGTTCTTTTAATAAAAATCACAAGGCATACTGAAACAGAGGTAAGAGAAACTGGTTTTATTTTGTTAGGCATATTATATTTTTTTGGGATTGTAACTAAAATCATTAAAAATCTGCTCAGGTAATACACCCCAAAAAAGTGAATAATACTGTGGTAACACTGATAAATTACATTGACAGCAAGTGCATTTATCAATAACTGAAGTGAACTTTTAACAAGTTAACAGAAGTGGGAAGTTGGATACTCAGTTTATCTGTGATATTTCTTCCTATTTTAAAATACAGGAAATACTTTAGAAGAAATATAAATGCTGAAAGTATTTTGAAAAATCAGTATCAGACAGTACTGATAGACATACCCTAGGATGGTGGCATTCTGAGGGGGAAAAATCATTAACACAAATCGAATATACTCAAAAAAAAATACACTTACAGATATTTAATATTGGCAAGTTCTAGAAAGTTATTTGTGTGCTATTAATTGTGAAGTGGATTTGTAAGAATTATTTTCAAAACTTTAGCTACATGTATAAACCATTTGATACATTTAAAAGTAGTATATGAAGTATTTCAACTGTTTCACATGCTTAAAGTTTGTTGATTTTTTTTGGCACAGTATATCAGGGTTATAAAATTAAAGCTGGTTTGAATACTTATGCCAATATTAACAGCCAAGAAAGTACAACCTTATGAAATGTTAGACTTTGATTTTGTAAACTTAGAACATGTGTTAGATTTACAGATTGATTTCAGAAAATTTCCTTCTACCAATCATGCTAATGAAATTGTCCCTTAAAACCACATCATTATTTATTTACTTATTTTAAGGAAAGTTCTTAAACCACACTGAAAACCCAATTGTTATCTCCCATAATAATGATAGATTATTCTTTCTGTTACCATGACATGAGGTTTTGGTTATGCTTTGGAATTAGACTTGCCAAAAAATTTCCAAGTTCTGAAATTTTTTGGCTATTTTTAGTGAGGAAAACAGATAGTTCTATGTACAAATGAAATATATTCACTGCTAAAGAAATGCTATTTGACATTAGTCTGAAAGCATTAATTAGTTAATTTCATTAACTCAATCAACTCATTTTCCTTCCTCTTGCAAACAATCATGACAAAACTTTCAGTCACAAATAGCCTGAAATAAAGGGAGGAACATTCTTTACTTATTTCGCATCTTTTCCTCTCCCTTAGAGTTAATGTTCTGCTTTTGGCTCAGAGCTAATTCTAATAAAAAACCAAGAACTTGGGAAACACACAGATGGCCCCACACTATAAATTATGTGGTTGTCTTACGTGGGCGGTATGTAAAACATTGCTTCTTCACTCCCTTATAGCAAGCCTGAAATCAGAAGGCACATGGCGCTTGATAAGGCTTTTTACATTTTCCATTTTCAATGTGTGTAAAAACTTTGTGACCTTCAGAAATAAGGCTTGTCAATTAGGAAAACCTTTCTGTAACATAATGCTTCAACATCTAAAATGCTTTTCATTAATGGTGGCTTTATTCTTGCCAGAGGAAAGCCACACACAGGAAGAATACAAGAAAAGGAGAAAACCCAACAAGAAAAAGAAGTATTCAAATATGACTGAAGTGGTTTAGAAAATGACCCAAGTCCACTGTTGGAAACACTTGTGAAAGAGGTATCTCTGGAAGCTGGTCACCTGAAGACAGTGAGAAAGCGGATGTGAGAAAGGAAGGACTTGGTCATCCATCAGATGGAATCCAGACGTGACAATTAGAGTTAATGAACCACAACCCATGAAGCTGCTTCAGCACCTTTTTACAGCCCCACTTCATGGCCTTCATAAAAGTACCAGGGCTTATTTTACAGAGCACATCTGCTCTAAATTCCCAAAGGAGAAACTTGCATTCAGAAGTTATTTTTTGTTTCTTCACCACTTTTCAGTCATTTATAAAGAATATTTAACAGCAGTGTATTTACTTTTCTATCTACTCAGTCAACAGAATATCAGAATTGAAAGATAATTTTTTTTACAATAAAAACAATATTATTATAATATTATTTAGCTTGCATTAGCATTAATAAGCTGCTGAGACTGACTGAAAAGTATCAGGCAAATGTGAGGGTTTTTTATTTCTCCAGTACCATGGCATCTATATCCAAGTATTGCCTTTGGTTTTAAATATTTAGAAATAGTATGCTTTAGAAAAATCAGGTTGATTTACTGCTTTTGCAGAGTGCCTCAGTCAGCCTTGGTACTGAAGTCCTCAGTTTCTTCACAGAGAAGATTTGAAGCAATACCTCTTCCACCCTGAAGTCCAGAAGATCTGCTGAACTTCTAAGGCTGAGGTTGGAACTGATCCTTCTTGTCTTATGGACAAAGCACTTCCGCAGTTTTTGGATCCTATTCATTCCCTTAAGTCTCAACCAGTGCTACACCCACACTGCTTCTTCCATCCACATGCAAAAAGAAGAAAAGGGAAGGACAAAGTAGCTCATGGGCTAATTGTTAGAAAACTCCCTTTTGCATACTAGGAGATGACTCGAAGAGCTCTGGGCTGGGCTACAAGGTGTAATATGCAGAGGAAAGAAGTAATTATTTTCCTCACCACAGTGACATGAATAAAAATATCATGAAATTGACCCTGTTGACCCCAAATATCACAAATTTGACCCTGATCCAAAGCTTCAGATGGCAATAGCTGAGCAGCCTAATTATGGTGCTTTCAGATTTTCAGTGCTCTTCAGGAAAGTAAAGAGAATACCTTCTTCTGATGTTAACCACTAATTTAAAAAATAATCAATCGGCACAATAATCCATGACCAAGTAAATGCTAGAGCCACTTCCTGGAAGAATACATGTATTTTGTTAAGACATTATTGGCCAGCCAAAGTCTGATATGTATACCAGAACAAAAATTATTGTCCAAAACAAATCAATTCGCTAACAAAACAGATATCTATGTTACAATTGCTTTTTGGCAATAGTAGACAATCCCAGGAATCCTTGTCCAGCACAGCCCTTGTCAAAGCCTCCCATAGTAAAAAACATTATTCCCCTGTTTTTATATCAAGCAAAGACATCTCAGCAGCTGGTGCCTCTTTCAATCTGAACTGGAAGAAAACCACCACTAAGAAGTAAGACTCACTTTGCACTTGCACATGGAAATGTCTGTGGTATTTGCAGGATCTCACGGGGAGTCACTGCCTTTCAAGAGAAGTAGCTCATAGAATTATTGTACTATAATACTTTTTCCATAGCCTAAATAGCAGTTGAAATAATAAACTGCTTTATTATAGCCAAATTTTCTCAATTAAAAAAAAAAACAAAACAAAGTGCTTCACACTGTGTTAAATGTCTTGGTAACAAAAATTCCTGAAACTGTCTCTACTAGCATGCATACTATTGTTAAGACAAGTTCAGGTTTGTCTTCATTATTTCGTCTGCTTGGGTTTTGATTTAACTTTCCTAGAGCTCATTAAATGCTACTGGTATTGAAAACATGGTCGAACTAGTGAAAAAATAAAATATAAAGTTTAAGAAGTAGCAAAATTTTTAAATTATTGAAATAGTGTTTGCTGCAAATACCATCTGCCTTGTGTAAACACCAAATTATTTTTGCAAATATGTAATCAGAGAACATAAACACTATGAATAAAAACATCGTGAATAAACCACCCACAGACCAGGCAAATTATGTTTTAAAGGCCGCCTCTTTTAATAATTTCCTCCAACCCAAAACTATTTCAGTAAGTCTGGACATAAAACATAACAAAAGAAATAATTGTTTTTCTCTTCATTAAGATGTCATACAAACATTCTTAATGGGAGATCTCTATGTAAACAAAACTTTGTAAGAGAAAGTGCTCTAATAGACCTTTGTCATGAGTTGATTTTAAGTCATTCTAGGATGAATGAACCTAACACATACATATTCTAATTCTTTTTATTTAAGAACTACAGTAAAGTGTACTTATCTATAAACCTAGTTCATTTGGGGTTTAATTATTTTTTAATTATTGTTTTGATGGCATTTAATCTACAAATTAGTTATTTTGATTAAAAAGAAACCACTGTTTCTCATCCAATGTTCTCATTCAAAACAACTCATGTTTGTAGGGAGATACATCAGGAAAGAAAACTTCAGTGTTGACACAAAGATAAGAGGGCACTTAACTCAGAACCACGGTTTGGAAGCACGAATGTCAAGTCCTTCTTGGGAATTACAGTCCAAGCTTTTGCATACATTCTGGGAAAAACTAAAGAGAACTTTCTTTTAACTAATAAAAGCTGTACAGGACCAACCACCCAGTACAGTAAATGTATTAGAAAATGTCATGTGTACTAATTAAATTATAGTATTATATTATTCTTTCTAAATCTCAATCCATGTTTTCAGTGGCCTGTGTTCCTATTTTACATGCTAAGTGAGTCATGACTTTAAGAACATGTAAAATTCCACTTGGAAAGGGGACAGTAAAATGAGACATGGATACAATGAAAAGAGTTTTAAGTGTGAAAAAATACTGTGCCCTTCTTATTACTAAACTGCTATTGCAAACAGAATCTGCCATTAGGTGGAGATGATTTTCAGCTTCATCTTGGAGACTCTCTCAAGACAAAAATTAGGATTAAATAGTACAAAGAAACTTCTCTCCAGATGAAGAGATCCTCTGAACAGATCATCATACACTTAGTTAAGAGTCTGATTGCAATGCCATTTAAGATGAACTGTACAGAAACTACTTTGAAATAAGATCATCCACACAGGAGCTGTATCACTTGAAAAACTTTTCATAGAAAACCAACTCAGCCTTCTTATACAGGCAAAGATGTCTTTCACAGACACATTGGCAAATCCCAAATAAGGAGATAAAATCACTTCTTACATCATTGTCCAGTCACAACAAACCTAATTTTAATGATTTGTAGGTATAAACATTGGAACATTGAATGTACCATAGAATCCTTGCTTAATTAAGTGTCTAACATAAGAAACAGGAAGCAGCTATGCATACACAGTAAAGAGGCAGATGTTTTACTAGAAACATGCAGTTGCACTTTGCCACATCAAAATTCTGTGCTGACTTCTGTTACTATGCACAATTTGAAGATACTGTTCTAAATATGCTTCTGTAAGAGGCGTTTTGTTCTGTAAGAGGACAAAATATGTCATCTATCACACTGAAGCTGTAGACTTCCCTGCAGGCAATTTCTGTCCTTCCCAAGTATCCTCCTTCTCCTGCCATGTTAAAACCATTACTTCTGTGACACATGGCAAAGTTTTCCAGCTGCAGTGGACCCAAGTAAAGATCCTGGCTTAAGGCAAGTCTTTCATATAATGTGAATCTGATTTTGTTGAAGTCAGAAAATTTTTACAGCTGAATCCAGTTAGGGAACAACTTGGACTTCCTAGCCCATTCCTGCTCACGGCACTACTTAGGGAAGAGGACCAGTAATTTTGGAAGTGACTTGTTCAGCTTAATGGCCACATCATCAGGGCTGAAGTAAATTAATACTTTATCTAAAATTCTGATAAGAGTGACTTCCCCATAAGGCAAGCAATCCTTTCCAAGAGACACCATAGAGGTGAAGTAATTATTTTCTTGTTCTGAAATTTAGTGGTTACTGCTCCTTAGTGTACTATTTCTGCACTGACAAAATCTAATTCCTTCTGACTGTTGTCCTCCTTATTGAGTTTTAGTAGGTTTTTAACAGTAAGAAGTAGAAAAGAAAGGGTCCCATTAGTTTAGAAAGTTAGTTTTAGAAAGCAATGGAAAGTACCTCACCAAAAGTGCAGATCTAAGTCATGAGCTTAAAGGTAATAAAAATAAGGTAATGAGGTAATAAAAAACCACTAAGAATAAGAAAAAAGTTGTGTGAACAATTGTTTTACATGAAATTACATAAAAAATTGATCATAACATATTATCACTGCAGCAGTATAGAACTTACAGGACTAAAACCAATGGTCTTGGTTTAATTTAAGATTTAAAGGTAATACCTTTTTCATCAGAAAATTCTTAGTCAGCCATCTCCACTCATTTCCATGACAGACTACTGTTGACTGTTTTCCATTTCACTGGAAGTGGCTCAGAAGCCTGGCCCCCACGTACTAAAGTACCCATGTCATATGAATTGATATTTGACCAAGTCTTACATTCATCTTCCTATTTTCTGAACAATTGGCAAACAAGGAAAACAAACAGGAAGATCCTGTTTGGAAACCCCTTACTTTGAAGGACTGACAAAAGCTACCTCACTACAGCCCTAGCAAGGACATTTTCCATGACTGGCTGAACCAAGCAGCACAGAGTATTCCTAGGGGATCCCTTTGATCCCAGGAGTATCATTTACCTGTGTTACGGGTCATTTAATTATTTGTCTTCTCAGCCAATACCCTTTGATGTAACAAATTCAGGATGCCACTGCTCTGGTATATGGCAAAGTAATTAATTCCAGCAATAATGTCTTCAAAGATGATGTTGTAATTGAACACAGAAGGAAAAGCCACAAAAGAAGAAAGCAGATAGACATGAATAATATATCTAATTCAGCTAAAACCCAAACTTTGTATGTTGGTCTGAGTGAGAAGATTTGGAAGATTAGCTACACCCTGTAGTCTTTTTCTCCATTTTATATGTTACATGTAAATTTTGTATTTATTAAAAGATAATTGACAGATGTAAATTCATGGGACTACATGGTTATATATTCTAAAAAAAGGTCATATAAAAGTGCTAAAAATAGCATTCACTTATTTTTTTAAATTAAGGAATTCAAGATGTATTTTTATTGCTTTCCTAGTAACACTCAAAGTACGGTGATAATGAAACCATGCAATATATGCACACATGCACGTGTGCACATATGGGCCAAACTTTAGCTCAAAATTTACAACCTGTACAATTTTTTGTTCAAGGCAGACCAATCACAAAATAAGTATTCTATAAAAAAAAATAGATAGCCTGTTTTGGATTTTCTTCTATTCTCATTCTATAATGTACTTGGGCTCCTTGTTATTCTCTAATTTTCTTTGAGGCTCACTCATGAGCTGCCATGGACTGTAAGGGTGTATGCCCACTTTATCTTTAAATCCCAACAGCCAGGCTGACTGCAAAAACACCAAGTTCTAACTCAGAAGGCTGAAGTTATCTCTGCATAAGCAAGTAGTGCAGCCCCACAAGAGAAGGCTTGTAGAGCAAACCTGTTGGTACCAAGAATGCAACACCGAAACTCTGTGTATTTCAGGTGTGTTTACTCAGACAGGTTGATAATCAGCTTCTGTGGATTGAAGCCACCTTAACAGTTAGACCGCATCTATTGTACTCATCTTCCATTCACAATTAGGTCAAAAATAATCCAGTTAGCAATTTCTGATACCTCTTCATGACACTAAGTACATTAATTCAGAATGACTGGGATATCCACTTTAAAAGTGCGCTCCTGATAAAAATCCCAAATTGATCAAGAGCCTGGAGAGGGTATGATTTTATGAATGCACATACTAGTGCTGCGGCACAAAAACTTGAAGTTTAATATTCTTACTTGCTTTGTTAGAATTCAGGCAAAGTACTCAGGACTAAAATTTGACATTTTACTCTGCTTCACATGTTCTGACTCTAAAGCGTTGAATTCAAATTAGTTCCTGGAAGCAGTCATGCTGGAAGCTTAAAACTCTATTTGCATATTCCATTTGGGCTACTACTGTGGCTTTAGACTTTAAGATTACTCTTTGATGTATATTTCCTATTTTTTTTAATCTACCCATAACCTTCTTCATAAAAGTTTTCTACAAAGACATAATATATCACATTCCATGGTATGATCTCTTCAACTGAGTGAAACAGATGTAAAATGTGACATTTTTTCTGGGTGGCAGGGTTTGTTGATAAGAAATTTCCTTTATTACTAGCCATGTTTGCTCATATCAGTAATGGGATGATGACTGTGGTAAAGGTCATATTGGTTCAATACAGCATAAAAAAAAGTGGAGAAAACTTTGTACTGTTCATCAAAGAAACACACTTTAATAATTTTATCTTTGATTTAGTAGATGTAACATTTAACTATCTGTTCTGTGGAAACCACATAAAATGTTAGCAATTTATATCTGGATGCAAGCCCAAAGTAATAACTGGAATTATAATTGATAAAAACATAGCTCTTCAAATGTTAGCTGCATGTCCCTGTGTCTTTCTTTTCTCAAGCAAAAGATTTGGAGTGAAATATTGCTTCAGAACAATATAATGCTTCAGAAGAGCTGCAGAGACCTCAGTGAGAGAGAAGTGAATAACTTCTTACAGAGATGGAAGATTTTAATCTGTTCTGCTTTCTCCAAATACCCTCGGGAAGAAGGAAAATAATGGATAGGTAGCACACAGCTCTCACGTGGCCTCTGCCAGCCCTTCCTATCAGCTCCTGTCAAAGCTTCATCTGCAGGTTGATTTAACATGTGGTCACTCAGAAAGGAGGCTTTCCTATCAAACCCCCCTATCTACCTGCTCTGGTTGTGATAGATGGAGGAGGTCATGGCCTTGGGAGGGGTTATTTGCAGATCTTCCCTCTCTCTTTTTCATTGAGTTTTTTATTTGAAAGGGAATCTGAGTGGTGCTATTTACAGCCCTGCTGAGGAAGATTAGCAGACCTGAGGGACAGTGATACAGATATAAATTCTGCGATGCTGTCGCTCCGGGCCCACAGAGATGAAAGTGCAGCGCTAATGGCACAGCTCAGCATGTTGGGGGCTGCTTGCAAGGAACACGAAGGTAACAAAAACATATTTACAAAGGTATTAAGGGTCATGATATGGGTCGGTGCTTTTGGGCACCCCGTAATTCGTCCCCTCTTCCTTCCTCCTCTTCTTCCTCTTCCTTTCCACTTTTTGCTCCTCCTCCTCTTCCAATCAACAAGGATGTATCATATTTATAATTTACTAAAATTTTCACTATTCCTAGGGCTGATTTGAAAGACTGCGGTGTTTTTTTGCTTTGTTACATATTTAATATAAAATATTTACTCTGTCAAAATGACACTTTATATAATTTTATCAGCCTTTAATTACTACTCCAATCTTGCAAATGTATTTTTTTAGAACTCTTAAGTAAAATGCATGGATTTGCTTGCCATTCCTTGAATTATTGTATGCAAGATTTATATTTTCGAGTGTTATATTTTTGGTATTTGAAACAAAGCCTTCTTTACAGCAAATACTCATGTTTTTTTCTGCACTACACATTTACCATCCCAGAACATCTAGCTCCTTTTAAAATTGCCCATTACCACCTGTTTAAGAACAGCTCTATTGACATTGTAATGTGCTGAACCACTTATGCATGCACATGCAGAAATTCCTTTTCAGACCTGAAGTCTTCAGTCAGATACATTTGCAGTTGTAGATGTCAAAGCTACCCATCTCGATCCCAGTCATAGGCTCTGTGACCACCTATGAATCTCTAACTTTCTACAGGAAAATACTTCCCTCTTTTAATAGCATCTTTTTTTCTACCCCTGCCTCAGAAAAGCATTCAGATGCCTTAGTTAACATTAGTTGCATAGCTTAAATGATAGTAAAGTGTAACAATCTTATCCTTTTAAGATCCAAAATGGTAGTAAAAGCAAATTAACTTATGTATTCTTTGTATAAGAAAAAAATCATACGTTCAAGAATTGTTACAACTACTGTATTTATTAAGATGTTTCAAATTGTAATAAATTACATCTGATTAATTTATGGTCAAGAAGAAAATTAGTAGAAATTTAAGTAACTATCTTTCAGTCAGCATTTATTTGATTTAAACTAATTTTTGTGTTTGAGCATTTTTGGTTGTAAATTTGAAAGCAAAAAGTCAAAGATTACTTGAGTTCAAAACAAAAACTCCAAATCTGGCTCTTCCTGAACATTCTTTAAGCTCCCCTCCTCCCTGATAGATCCAGCACTGCTTATCTTTGAATGATAACACTTGAACTTAAAAAATGAACACCAAATGAAGAATCAACCTCTGCCCAGGCATATGCCCAAAACTGACACAAAGTTACAGGTTTGGGTTTACTTCTCCTTTTGAGACCTGAAGCTGAATTACTGGAGATGACATAAGCTGCTATCACTGTAGTCTCTGTGGCCTTGGCACACTGGAACCAGTTACAGAAAATGGTAAGAAAACAAGGGCACGACTAAAAGAATGGAGTCTGGAAGGAGGGTAAGAGTTAGGGACACAAAACAAGGAAAACAAAAGAAGGGTAAGAGTAAAAGAAAAATAGAGAAAGAATCATAGACAGAGAGATTAGGAAAGGAAGAAAAATACACAATGAAGAAAAAAGCAGAAAAGAAATAAATAGATTTTGAACAGATTTTACTCAATTGTATCCCTTTAATCACTTACTCCTGATCTTGTACTAAAAAAAGAGCTATTATATTAAAGCTCTTCTAATTGTTTAGTAAAAGAACTACCTTTCTTTCAAATTGCATCACTTAAATGACTCTTGGATGTTTAGGACTTTTTCTTTCCAACTTGGCTCATAGTCTGTATCCCTAAGCCCTTAGAATTCTTTTTTAGTTAAAGGCCTCAGTGAAATATTTTGTACTACCATCTTTGGCTAAACAGTTGCCCTTAAATACATGTAGAGGAAAAATTTTGGGCCACTTTGGTTTCAGCCAGGCATAACATTTCCTTGCCAACACTGCCAGAAGGCACAACTAGCAAGCACAATAGCTTCTTTTTTTGTCACATGAACAAAACCAAACAAGTCCAAGAATACACACTCAGCAATATTAGAAAACATGGAGGAAGAAATTCTAGCAGAAGAAAAAAATCACTATAAAAAGAAAGAGAAATTGAGGCAGAAGAAGATTTGATATCCCTCCCAAAAAGCAATTTATGGACACATTCTGCATGCTCAGGAAAACCTGGGGTAGACATCAGCATCCACTACTGCTCATTCATAGCACAGGAAGCTCAGTGCTTGAAGAAAGTAAAACATTCCTTCATTCTTTAGCAGTCACCAAATTCTCTAATTTTTTTTTAATTGTTATTTATTTATTTCCCTCTTATTTTGGCCAAAAAAAAAAAAGCCAATGTGTGGTTTAGTTAGCTCATTTCATAAATTTTTTTGTCTTTTGCATTCAAAACATCTCTTCTTACACTTCTCTTCCTCTTCCCAATTATCTTTTACTGATTTTGTAAGGAAAGGACATAAAAAGTGCAGGGGGAATATGAATGGCAATTTCAACCAGTTTTCTTACACAATGTGCCTTTATCAATGACCTCGTTGTATGGAAAGTAGTTGTCCATGCCTCCCAGTGTAAGCAATTCATATTGGTGTGTGGTTTGCTTTTAAAGCACTTGGTTTTGCTCAGGTGGCTATCTAAAAAGCAGTACTATTTCAGGAAGGTAGCTTTTGGTGTCTTGGTGACAGGTGGTCCCACTAAAGCATTATTATTTATTTGCTTAGCATCACTGGCTGTAGATAACAAATACACTGAACAGTCCCCTCTTTGCTCAGAAAGGAGTTAAGGCTCATGCAGTCTGTGACACAACTTTCCCAGTTTAAGCTCCTCTGCCACTGTTTCTTTTCACAGAACCCTATTCCCTTACTTGAAATCATTACTAACCAGGAGAGTGACCACCTGAAAGGTGCACAGACCTTAAGAGGTCTTCCACTAGAACCTGCATCACCTATGGGATTGTGACAAGTTCACACAATGCCTCCTTAACTTTGAGGGAATTAGAACTGGCCAAAACCTTGCAAAGGAAGCCAGGTCAGTAAATGCAGACCTAGCTTGTAAGTCCTCATACAAGACAGGTGTTAAGAAAGTGCTTAAGCTGATCTCTCTTCAGCAACCAGCCCTTGAATATATGCCATAGATGCCTTACTGAGCAAAGACAGCTCACTGAAAGAAAGCTGATACCAACCATAGCTGGACATCTCTTATGGCAATGACAATATTGCAGCTCCATAAGGGAAATTGTGGTCATTTCCAGAAGCCTTAGATTTTCAGTGGTTAACTTTCTTGGTTGAGATTGTTTTCCTACCTTTATACTCTTTTTGAAGTGTCATTGACTTTCATCTACTATTGTTCTTTTTTCTTTTGTCTGAACTGATTATCTATGTTGAACTTTGAAAAAAAAAAAACCAAAACCCAACAATAAACACAATCAACCTCAAAAAGTTTGGTAGGTTGCAAAATAGAGAATATGCAATTACATTTTTAAAAATTTAATGCAGTGGCTGTTACCAAAAAGTGATGTTATATAGACTGTCTGCAGGGACAAAATATAGTTCAGTGTCTGAGTGATTCAACACTTACTGAGGTACTTCTGAAAGCGTATGGATTTTACTTTTAGCTAAGTTCTACTGCTCTTTGCTACAAACAGGTTATTTTAAACCTCTTCCATTTGCAAACATTCAGTTCAAAGAGTCATTGATTTGTGAACCTAATGAGTTTTTAAGGATTGCCTTAAAGGCATCGAATTTTTAAACATGTTCAACTGCAACTTCTAGTTGTAACAGACCAAGAATTTCAGGATAAAGACATTGTCTCCATGTATATTCACAAAGTATACATATGCATTGCTTATGGCAATTATTAACAATATTTTTAAAGAGGAATCTAAGACAATCACAGTGATCCAGAAACAGAAAAAAAAAAATTAGGTCGTAGTGCTTTGCTTCAACGCTTTCAGTCACCTCAATGACGAGAATGTGACAACTCATGATGAAGCAGTAACCAAAAAATGAGATAAACTAGAATTCTGCCCTTCACTCTCTAGCTTATTCTGGTGTGCTTGTGTACATAGACTTGGAATTGTAGACTTCCACACCTTAGGGTGACTTTATTCTCTCATTAGTAATACCCTTTCACAGCTCAGTTTTTTGTTCGTTTGGGGTTTTTTACATGGCTGCGGACATCTAAGTGACTGTCTGGGGCAAGTCCTTCTCAAAGCATCCTAATACAGTTTATCGACTGGCTTTGTCCTTTGTTTTACAACAAGTATTTCCAACATCTTGTCATTTGTTTGCATACTGCAAGCTGAAAAAGCCCCTGTTTTCTGTGTTAAAGACCACAGCTGCTGGACTGTAACTCCAGTTATGTCCAGTTATTCCTGAACAAATAGTCACAGATTATTCTGAAATAAGTTCTACTTCTGCTCTGCCCTTCTGGCTGTGCATTTTAACATTTTTCGTCTCCTTAAAATATCCAGTTCTTATACTAATGTATAATGTTTTTCATTACAAATGTTTTTTGTTTTTTCTCATGTATCACTATTTCTTTGACTTCTCAAGCATATATTAAATATATTGAAAACCACTTGGTGGTAGAAATTTAGTTTTTATATCCACTTGCATGACAACAAGCTCCCATCCCAATTTTGTGTTTACTAATAGACTTATGTATCTCTATATTAAGCTGTGTTCTCCAATACATACCAGTTGTGTGGAGTAGGAATAAAAGCATCCAAAACATTTCAGGCCTATCTCCAGTCAGATAAAATATAGAGAAGACAGAATGCAGAACTATTGTATTCTACTCTGGTCAACCAAAAGTCTAAAAACCTGTAAATACAATTTGTTTTCACAATTCTTTTCTTTTTCTTATCTGCCAGCCGCCATCAAAAAAAATGCTTAGACTGAAAATCCAAAGTTTAAAACATACAATCAGACACATATAGAAAAGTTCACAACACAGCCACAAATTCCCACCATACTTGAAAAAAAATTTCAGAGAATGCATTTCACATATTGGCATGGATGATGGCAATATTAGCAGGGCTGCTTTATACAGCAGTTTCCTCCCCAATTTCTAATATCTCAGGTACTTAGAAACCACTTTGCAGGAGCTGTTTAGAGGGCTGTTCAGCAGATACTGGTAAAATTTACCAATGCCTACATTTTACTGTTATCTTTCTGCTATCTGGAGCAGTTCAGAAAGAGCAAGCAAAAAAAGGACAACGCAAGAGGCAGCAGAGAGTACTTTGTGAAAAATCTGTAACAGGAGAGACCATGAATTAGAGATAGTGAGGACAGATTAGGTAGAGGCCTTATCTATTCAAGAGAGAATGCACTCGTCTGGAAGGCAGGGAAGTTTGAACTCACCTCTTTCCCGGAGGGCACTTCCAACCCGGTGGCTGGAGGTGTAAGCAGCCCCAGGTGAGCTGCATGAAGGACTGACCCAGGCAGCTGCATCAGTCCTTACAGCTGCCTCACTGTAATCTCATTGACTTATAAAGCAGCACTGCATCTAATTAGAGAGGTTCGGAGCCACACTTCAATACCCAGTAATAAATATTAAGCTGAAGAGGTATTAGGCTGCTAATATGAGAAATTTTGACCTTGATAGGAGCTCTTGTTCTGAGTGAGGTTTTATCACAGTATAAAAACCTCCTCAGCTGTCTTTGTCCCAGCTTGCATAACTGCTACACCAGAGCAAGTATGATGCTCTCTGAATATTTTCAGGCACTCTAATTTTTATACACACAAAACTTTTTAATCGATCACTTATTTCCTACTTATTCATCTTCCAGATTCAGGATAAACTTCTGATGAACATAGGACTAGATGGACCAATGCTGTCAAGAGGTAGAGTTCTTACAGAATTTGTTACACCTTCTAAAAATGAGAGGTTTTGGATTTGTGTAGTCAAGGACCAACAACTATGACAGAAAAAAATCAAAGCCTAATCTAATGCAAAACACATGAATTGCATTAAAAAATTAGTAGCTAATTGGCATTAAGATGTTATGAGAAAACATTGAATCATCTGTTATTGTTATAAAAAGAAGCAGTGACAATTTACAGCAGAGTCTAAACTAATTAAATTGGCACAATTCCTGCATATAAACAAGGATCACAGATGAACATATTCTCTAGCTCTGTGTGAGCAATTCAAACCAATTGAAGCAGTACTGTAGCAAACTGATTTTTAAAAACTGATAGAGAAAAGGTAATCAAAGTTGTCTTTTTTCCAATTAATCTTTACCTTTATTACATAATTATAATTTGACTACTTTATAAGGTTTGAAGTATTTTTTCTCAATAAAAGACCTGTGTTTAATGTTTTTGTTTTTTTCTAACTTTCTACTTACACAGGACATAAAATATTCACTTATGTTTACTTTTTTGTAGGTAGCTCAACTCTAGCAGTCTTTTGATGATTTAGTAAAGAATACTGGACAGATCCTGTTTTTCAGTGTGCAGGTGTTCAGAGGGAAATTTAACATATTAATGTTAAATCTCTTTTAACAAAAAATGAACGCATACATTTTGAATTGAAAACAGTTGTCTTTGATTAACTGGAACACTCTCCTCAATACACTGTGCTGGAATCCCCCATTTTGTCAAAGATAATTCTGGACAAAAGAATAAAAAGACTGTAAAATACTAAAATAAATGGATATCCCAGTTCTTCCAGTTTTCCAGACAAATAGAGGGGAAAAATACATTGTCATTTGGACAAATTTTGTCTCCACAGAGAATGTTTGTTAAATTGATCTAAATTTATCTGAATAAAATCAAAATTAAAATATTATAGCTAGTTTTGGGAAGAATAATTCCAAAACACTAGGGATCAAAGCTACCCATTAAATAACCTAAAAAAATTATCAAGAAATGGAAACATTTCTTAGAAGTTCTTAAATATTTTAGAAGGGATATAATTGTCTCATACCTACTGCACCCATAGTCTTCTATAACTATGATAACAGATATGAACACAGACAAGGCCCTTTCAAAGTTTGCTCTGTTGAAGATATTATGCTTTCCTGTATAAGTTACCCTACCAAACTTTTCCTCTCCATTTCTTTTCTCTGAAATACCACCTTTTTGATTTTTTTTTAAATACAGGACAATACAGCTGTCAGCTTGCACTGACTTTGAAAATGAAGATGTTTGCTGTACATGCAATTAGTCCATTAACTCTAAAGCTATGCTATTTTACCAAGGGGTGGCCAAGACGTTAGAGAGAGAGAACACCTCAGCTCTCCCTCAGCTTTGACAAACCCGTTGTGAAAGGGACACCCTTCATCTCATTTATAAGACACATGGTCCCATAAAGCCAAGATTTATAAGGCTGTATAAATTATGCGTACATGTCAATGAGACCAAAGCAGTCTCTGTCAGCATCATGGTGTGCTTTTCATCACTACAGAAAAAAGAAAGGAACATGCAATTTTCAAAAGGTCTCCTTTCATCACCTGGAAACATCTACAGGATAAACTGAAAACAGAAGCGAACTTGTTGTGCTATCTGAATATACCCACTGGGCTTATGGACAGACAAGAAGAGCACCAAGGAGAGGGGGAGAAAACAAGAAAAGAATTGGAGCTTTGCTGTTTGTTTGAAATCTGTAACAGGCTGATTCACAACTATGCCATCTTACAGAAATAAGATACTTTGCGATTTTCAAGTGTAAAGTAGAATATGTATTTATTGGTAAAATCACAATACCACATATTCCTTCACGTAAAGGGACAGTCTTAATGCAGTCAATGAGTATAGGGTCTATCTCACATTTGATTGATTTTCTATTTCTGCTGGTCTTTCTAATGAAGGAGGGAGCTAAAACCAAGTAAAAAATATGAGCATTACCTATTAAAACCCCCGAGGAAATTATTATGAGGATTTAGCTTCATCTTCATCCTTCAAGTCTCCACTGCTCATGGCTGCTATTCAGTATGGGATTATATCTATGTATTGATTCAGAGAGAAATTAGTTATGAATAAAGGTTACTGGGATTTTCATTTAAATTATATGGTTGGAAAAAAAATCACATTTAAGTCAATGGAAATTTTCTTAAGTTTGGTTTTAAAAACCAACAATATTAAAAAACAACCATCAAAACATATTCTCGATGACAAGACAAAATCTCAGGTGGAATAAGATCTATGAATAAAGGGACTCAAAGAGTATCCTACATTTAAGACTTTTTTTTTCATTCACCAAAAAGACACCACCTCAAGAAAACCACTGCCACCACCACCGGAAAAAACCCCAAACCAAACTCAAAACTCAACAAAAACTGAACCACATTCTCAAAATCAATGCAGTTCAGATGTGTATCTTCAGGTAAATAGGTTTTGTATAACTAATAATACCATAGGTAGACCACTCCAATAAAACTGATAGTATTAAACACGGCTCTGACCTCTCTGAAGGGAAGGTCCCTTCTGAGTAATGATTATATTTTCAGTAAGTGGGATCTTGAACAAACTGAAAATCAGGCCACTACTTTAACCAGCCCCAGTGAGTCAAGACTAATCTTTTCTATCTTCACACAAATAAAATACCCAGTGGTGTGTACAAGTGCTAAACACAGGCTGGCTCTGCATGCTTCTGTCAGACCTAATCGCTCTGTGAGATACTAGAAGTGGAAAAAAGTTTGGGGAGCCACATGTGAAGAATGGTTGGTTGATAAGGCTACCTTTCAGGGGCAGTAAAAGCAAAGAAAGGATTTCCTGTTTGATAACAGAAGAGATAATGAAACTCTGAATTAACTGATAGTATGACAGCAAAAATTCAAGAAAATACTTCTCCTTTTCTGTGTTTTTTAGCAGTACTTTTTGTTGTCTCTACAGCAGAGTCAGAGAGGCATTTCATACAAATGTTCAAATAACTCACATTTTCATTTCTCTTAGGTTTGCTCGATCTTAAGAATTGGCCACCAGCTTTCCACTGCAAACTGCAAAGACTGAGATATTCTCTGCTTACAATGAAATACTTCAGATAATGTTTTCCTATAGAATACCTAAGTATTTTATAGGAAAAATAAATGAAGATGCTTCCTTTTTTATGCATTTGTACTTATGTCAGTTAGTGGCCAGTGCAATATAGTCAATCCATCAATCCAAATGATACCAAAACAATGAGAAATGATGTGAAAGGAACATAAACTAATCCCTCTGAAATACTGGGCTGAATAGCTGCCTTTCAATAAAGCCTGACATCATAAGAAATATGCCTTTAAGCCTAAATTTCTACAGTTCTGCTTTCATCATGTCAGCTACAATGATAGGTAAGCATAAAGCAAGAGTATATTAAATGTGTTTATGCTTAAATGAGCTGCAATCAGATAGAAAATAACACTTTTCATAAAGGAAATCCATTCTGCTCACATGCACCAATGAGATGCAAGGTAGCATTCAGAAAAAGGATGTCTTTCAAGTTTTTCAGCTTGCTGTACTGAAACTTTCCCAACAAATATTTATTCCAAGATACCTTGACCCTGCAAAGAATTCATTCCTGAACATGCTTCCAAGCATATGAGCACCCTCAGTGAAGTTGACAGATCTACCTATTGGGTTGTTGGCTTAAATATCCACTTCCACACCAGCACACTGCTGGATCAGAGCCTGTGAGCTGCAAAGAATGCTTACTAGCTACAGTATTAATTGAGACACACAGGAATTGTAACCTCTCAGCACCTCTCCATATGTTATGACCTCATTTAGGGCTTCTGATCAGTTGCCAAACATTTACTTAGCTGTTCGCACACTCTAAGTTAATGTGTAACAACTGCAACAAACCCTGAAAATAATGTGTTTCAAGAAGAGAGCTGTAAATCTCAGAGATCTATTTTAAATCTCTACAAGAATTCTATTTAAAAAGTGTAGTCACAGTTCTATAAATATGACACTATAAGTCATTTAAATGTAATTTAGAGTTTAATAAAACTTGAATTTTTATTTGGGTTCTTCTCAGGTCTTCTTATACAAACCAAACAGGAAAAAACATATCTGCGGTATAAAGGTTACCTTACCTTACTTGAGATTAGTACCGACATACACTGAGAAAATGATACAGTATTTTCTTTATCTATAAAACTGTGAACCAAATTTGTTGCTGTTGAGATTCAAATAAAAGATTGGATTGGTTTAGGCTGGGGTAGGGCTCATTTTCTTCGCACTAGCTGGTATGGGGCTGTGTTTTGGATTTGTGCTGAACAGAGTGTTGATAATTCAGGGATGTTTTTGTTACTTCTGAGCAGGGTTTGCACAGATCCAAGGCCCTTTCTGCCCTCATCCCACCCCACCAGCGAGGAGGCTGGGGGTGTTCAAGGAGCTGGGAGGGGACACAGCTGGGACATCTGACCCCCAGTGACCAAAGGGATATTCCAGACCATATGGCATCATGCTCAGCACATACAGCTCAGGGAAGAAGAAGGACAGGGGGACACTTGGAGTGATGGTATTTGTATTCCCAAGTAACCATTATGTGTGATGGAACTCAGCTTTCCTGGGAATGACTGAATACCTGCCTGTCCATGGGAAGTGGTGAATTAATTCCTTGCTTTGCTTTGCTTGCATGCCCAGCTTTTGCTTTACCTATTAAACTGTCTTTATCTCAACCTATGGATTCTCTCACTTTTACTCTTTAGATCCCCTCCCCCATCCAACTGTGGGAGTGTGAGGGAGCTGTGTTGTGGGGCTTAGTGGCCGTCTGGGATTATACTGTGATAAAGGTCCAAGTAAATACATATTAATCCTTTGAAAAACAGGACAAGGAATAGCAAATTTGTTGGTGCCTTACAAAGGTGACTACAGTCAATTTCTGTTTGAATTCTGAAACAGTTTTCATATGCCTAGTACTGTATTGTAAGTATTTAGAACCACAAAACCCTGTTGTTGCTATAGGGAAATGTGAAGTATCATACAAGGGTAGATCATGGTGTATTTATTTTTCTACATGCCATTGATGGACAGCAGATGTAAGCTGCTGACCTTCAAGTGAATGCACTTATATCTTAACATAGATACTTCTCACACTATTTATTTTTTTATTTCTCTAAGTACATAGCATTTAATTTTGGGGTTTCAGGCTGAAATTAGTAGCAGTTGAATGATGGCCTTAAATCAGTTAGCTCAGGAAGGCTACCCCTGTCACCATGGCAGCACCATGGCCCTAGGAACAGTTGTAAACTCATCAGAGGATGTGAGCAAACACTCAGGAGCATGGTTATTTCACTGTTACACTGCTATGGTTACCTGGACTAGCACATTGAGACCTGCTATGGGTAAACCCCTGCAGTGATAAGAGCTTTGTGAAGAAGCTCACTCTATAAAACCATTCTTCACTGGGATTTCCAGTTGAAATGCCATCTGCAAGTTATCCAAGGAACAGCCCACATGACATTTTCTGTCTGCCAGAACAAGCTGTGGAGCTTGTAGCCTGTTCTCAGCCTCCCTCAGTCTTCAGGCCACAGTATCCTTTTCACACCCTGTGAGAGCTGTACAACCACATACAACAGATGGAAAACCACAGGGCCTCTCAAGAAAGACAGCAGAAGCAAGACACTGCTGACACAAAACCAATTAATTCAGCTGGTATTCTCCATCATGACCTTTCCCAAGAGTGAAGACAGCTAGGAAAAGGCTACATGAGATGCCTGGACAGTGGTGGCACACATTTGTGGCCACTTTTGCTAAAGCAGCCCCATGCAGCTCTGACAGCCAGGACACTGCACAGCTACCACACTACCACATGCTGCTGTGCTGGGAGGGACTATGGACTGGCCAAAGGAAACTTTCTCTTATATTTTGTGAAAATTAAAAACAGCGATTTACTACCTATCAGCATCGCAATATATGCTTGAACCATGACATTCCTGCTGTGATTTTTCCATCCTGCATGTATCATGCCAGAAAACCATTAAGACAATTTATTCAACTACAAAGGTACAAATCACTTTGGCTCCAAGTATATCCGGTCCTACTAATCTACTACTCACCTTCGTGGCCCATTAAAAACAAAAAGAAAAAAGTAAAAAAACCCAACTAACCAAAAAAAAAGATGCCAAAAAAATCCACCACAAAGACAAACAAACAAGCAAAACAACAATTACAAAAACCAACAACAAAATCCTCCAAACAAACAAACAAAACCTCCATCAACCCATACTAAAAAAAAGGGGGGGGGAAATTAGCAATTATTACATAATGGAAGGACTGTTCAAAATGAACAAAATTTTGCAGATCTGATACATTAGCATCTTCACCTCTGCATCTAGAATAACATTATCTTTGTGCTTTTAACAGATTCAAATGCTGCAATGAGAAAAAAGTTGAATAGATACAGAGCAACATATTTTGTTAAATAGCACATTTCAAAAGGAATGTTCATCAGGGTCTCTGGTAACAGACCTTTATTACTATTTTGTATAAATTTGCAAGCTGAAAATATTTACTAGCCTTGAAAGCAAATAAAAACACTGCCAATTTCAACTGAGGGTTTCTAAGTCAATGATGTAACACATCTCATGAACTGCATTTCCTGACAACAGCTAAGTTATGCACATAACCTAA